>NC_088172.1:57445397-57745450 GCF_028769735.1 Zonotrichia leucophrys gambelii
TAACCCTATAATAAATAAATAAACCTAAGTAATAAAAAAATAAATAAACCTGTTCTGTTTTTGGTAGCAGCAACAAAAGCAAATAGGTAGTAGGAAAGACAAGACAACAGAAGGAACAAACTGGTGAATGTGTGCTATTTGGAGCACTTGGTTTCCTGTGCTATGGAGACTGGGGGGTTATAAAAGCTCATCTGCTAAATGAAGTAAGGGTCTTAAACATGCAGGATGGTGCATGGTGTCTCAGAATCTCCATCTGTCCACTTTGGTGTAAAAATGTCTCTTCAAAGGTGCTAATATTGCATACTCACGTTCTCATTGTGAGTATAGCCATGATGTACATATTTTTGAAATACATGGAAACCCTGTTTATTTAAACACTTAAATTCAGCGGGAAATAAAGGTAATTATTAAAGGCTTCAGCCTTAAAATGTTTTTATTAAAGTAACTTGAAATTTTATTGAGCTGATTGTAAAGTTGTTGCTGGCAATGTCAGAGGGCTTCATAAGCAGCAGTACAAAATGGGAGTGTGAAATGGCTAGCTGAAAAGCTGCTGTTCAGACCGTGGATGAGACTGTGCCTGCTCACACATCAAGTTCAAGGTGTGATGCTTCAGTAAGGTGACCGATAACATCACTACCATAGTGTGTGCATCTGGTGTTAACCCTTTAAAAATTTGAAATAGTTTTAAAATCAGCTAGTGAACATGTGTATTGTTGACATTAAATATTTATGTGGGAATGCTGTGTTGCATCTATTGCATCACAGTAATTGTGAAAGAGCAGTTGTGTTTTGGGGCTTCATTTGTCTGGCTTAGGAATGAGTATGATTTGCCAGTCAATCTTGCACAGGAAGACTTTTTAGAATATACTATACATGTGGCCTCTCTCTCAACCTTCACATGATTTAGGCTTTAAATCCAGCTAACACTTGGTTATGGTGATGCCAATATGATGATGGTGGCATCATGGCATCATGCCATGATGGTGGCGGCAGCAAGTAGCAGAGTTGGTCATTGTGCCACAGTACTTTGAGAGGCACAGATGGAATTTTTGAGATGGGTACCATTTGATTGCAGGCTAACTTCTGCACAGTGTTTGCTGGATTTGCTTACAAGGTTTCTGAGAGTTTTATTATCCTATCTTAGTGGGTGGTGGCATTTGAAGAATAAAAGAATGCAATCCTTCTGTCCAGTGGAGCTTTGGTAATTACTCCTCCGCACACTTGAGCTCAAATAACTGAGCTCAGTGTTTTCCATTTGACCTAGCAGAAGCCTGCAAAGTATCCACACAGAAAGCTTGCTGCAAGTTTCTTGAAAACAAGCAAGGGTGTAAACATGCAAACTTTTGCTGGCTTGCAAAATTGAATCAGTTGCTGCCCCTCAGCTGCTTACCACTGCCTCGTCCTGTTTTCACCACATCTCTGCTGACTGTGGCTTGTGTGAGCTTTCCTTAGCTAGTGTGGGATTGAGTTCCAACCCAGCTATTGCTTAGCCTTTTCAGACTGGGCTGCTTCCCAGTCTCTGCTTGGGAACCTGGGCAGGTGGCTTGAGATAGATAGGTGCGCATTCTGTCCCAAATAACATGCACTATCATTTTCACTGCTGTTGGATCTCTGTTTTTGAATGTGTGCATAGCATTACTGTCAGAGAGACTTGAGGCTTTTTGGTGTTTAGTTGTGTGGGTCTGTTATTTCTTTAGGTAGCAGTTCAGTTGTGCCATATGCTTTGTCTCTTTTCCATGCTCCTTCCCAAGTCCCCCGATACACAGAAGTGCTGCGCTAAACTGCTTGACTCCCTCTGAGAGCCTTAATTCTCACTTCTGTGGCCCTAAGAAAGCAGGCTGATGCTGTTTGTTGCTTTGCTCTTTGTTCTTATGTTTCTCTTTGCTAGTTGGCAGTGCAGTGTGGTGGTTCTGTGTTGCCATAGCTGCTGTGTGATGGTTCCTCTGTAAACTGACCTCAGCCTCAGAGTAGTTTATTAATCTGCTATTTTGCAGGTTCCAGTAGGTTCAATATTTAACAAAACACATGGTTTTATCTCGTTCTTTTTCTTTTGTGCTAAGTGGGGAGGGAGGAGAGAAAGGCCATTAATTTTAACAATAGTTTTAATGATGTACTTCTAGTACCTGACAGTTCATGCAATAATTTTTTTTTTAATACAGTCTTTGTAGAATGTTATACCTAGCAAAATGTCTGAATGTTGGATTATCTGTTGAAATATACTCTCTGACCTTGTTTAGGTCTTGATAATCTTAATCACACAATGATTTGCAATTTGTAGCTGTTAAAAAGAGATAAGTGGCAAAAGGTTGTGAATGCTGTGTAAGCTTTTAGCAGTGTAAATTTAACTATTGAGACAAATTAAGAAGAGCTATATTAAATCTATATTAAATTAACTGAAGGGTTTAAAGAGGATTGGACAGGAGTATGTTTTGTGTAGGTATTTTCCCTCCTTTTGGTAAAGGAGGCTTTCATGAGGGCTTATACAGTGGCAGCAGTGTAGGTAATTCTAAGATGGTTTTCTGTAGTTTAGAAAATTTTGCATTGTCGCTGCGGCATCGTGCAGAAGGAATGGTGTGATGTCTGCCCTCACCAAGCTGGCTGCTCTGGGGCTGGGCTGGCTGCCTGCACCCAAGCTGGGTGCTGTGTCACTGTGCTAAGTCCTGAGCACTCAGTGCAGCCTTCCTGCACTGAGCTGAGTAGATGTGTTTTGGGTTGATTTTTCAGGGTTTTTTCCCTTTCCTTTTTTGACTCTGATAACAGCAATGCTATTTCAGAAAGGATGTTTGCCTTGGGTCCTTGGCAGGAGACAGATTTGTCCTCTAAGGAGCAGGGAGTTTAACTGCACATGTGTTTGTGTTGGACCTGACCAAGGTCCATAGGGAACAGACTTAGTTTTAGCATGCCTCTAATAGTTCCTTACTGAGTTTTAGCTCTCTGAACTAGGAAAAGACAGCCTGTTTAACTTAGGGAGCTCTCTTGAGTATTCTTGTTCAAGGAAGGAATAGGGAAACTTGGGGCTCCTAATGCAGACTTTGTGCAGATCCCTCTTTTCCAGGTGAGCAAAACTTTCCATCCCCAGTATAAAGACTGGGAAGTCCAAATAATTTTGTTAATAGTTCCTGCAGAAAGCAGGGCAGCTCTGCACAATGCTGTCCCTCTTTGCCCTCTGTGTTTTTTTGTTGTGGGGAAGCATGAATAGAATACGTTGTTGCAAGCAGGAAGGGAAGTAGACTGTCTGGGTGGAAGAAATTGATCACTAATTTTAACAGGACTGGTTATGTGTATGCTTGTGACACTCAGTGTCAGTTTGGAAATAAATAGCTTGTTATAAATGGTACAGCTAAAGAATTAATGTCTTAGAGGGTGCTGTCTGATCACCCATGCATTGTGACCGGGCATTAAAAAATGGAAAACCGAACTTTCAGATCTTTGGAGTCGCGGTGTTGGTGCAACCCTGCTGACTGTGAATGCGGTCATTGGCTAGGGTGTGCCACTCTTGAAACGTGCCTGTGATGATATTTAACTGTGTTATGTCCCCTCCTTCTCCCCACCATGGTAGGAGATAAGAGTTTTAGCTTTTAGGATGAAGGTTGTGGTTGTAGCTGGGTGGAGTGAAGGCCTGAAGATTTGGGCAAGTGGAGAGATTTGCTTGCTCCACAGCTTCTCTCCAGACTTCATGGTATGTTTTGCTTCCCCTCTGCCCAGCTTGAGGCAGACATCAATGCACAGCCCTGTGGAGTCTAGATGGGGAAAGCTGGAAGAGTTTGAAAAGAATCTATCAGAAGATACTTTGAGGAAAAAACACTGTGGGATTTACAAGGAAGCTTTGACATGTTTATTTTCTTGGAGGTACAAACAGATGTTTACAAAATGAGTGACAGGACAGTACAAGTAAATTATTCGTATGCTTGCCTAAACCATTGCTTCCAAAGCTTTGGATTGTGTCCTGGCATATGAAGGAGAAAGGAATGACATGTTTTTTGGAAGCCATTCCTTTTTCTGCAGCAGTCCTACTGCTATGGGGTATGCTGAGGGCAGTTGCCTGTCCTGGGTGGAGTTGCTTACCAGCTGCTCTTACAGCTGCTTGGCTGCTGACTTGGACACAGTCTGTCCCAGTGCAGCAGGGCAAGTGGTTTTGAAAACACTGAACCACCAGGATTGCTTGTTGGAGGAGCTGGGCAGATCAAGTGATGGCTCCTCTCCTGTGCTTGGGCTTGCATGCTGTCACTCAGGGCTCAGTGCCTGGCTTCAGCTGAAATACACATTACCCCCCAGCATGTGAGCACACAAGTGTTGAGCAGTGCATCTGTCATGGATTCTTTGGGATTTGTTTTATACAGGTGCCTGTGAATGGGCAGGAGCCTTGTTTTGGAAGGTGTGATCAGCATTTTAAATGAGAAGCAAAATGCAGAAGGCTCCTACTTTTCCTGTGGACCTCCTGTCACCCCTGTGAGTTGCTATAAACAGGTGGCCCAGGATGTTTTGTGAAAAGCAGGTGCTTTTTGGATGTGGCTGGGTTTTACAGGTGTGATCATAATGTAAACAGCACTTTCTGAAGATTAATGTGCTCCACAAATTTTCTCAGTATTTACATTCAAAATATTCCCTTTACAAAAGGAAAAGGGAAGCTATAAGAGGAACATCAAAAAAGACTAAAATTATGGTGATTCTTGAAAGGCATTACAATTTATGTACAGTTGCTACTATTATTTCTTTTGCAGGATGAGTCAGTTATTTGTGGCAGCCACAGACATGCAGTTTTACGAGACCCATGTGTCAAGTGCCTGAAGCGCTGTGTGCTGGAAAGGTTTGTGTTGGAGCTGCCTGTGAGAGCACCAAGAGGATATCTCTGTGTGTTATCTGTGCTGCAGTGCTTCACTAGCTGCCACACACTCTGTTCCTCTTCAACAGTAGTGAGGGCATTTACTGTATTGATAATGTTCTTTTCAGTAGAAAGCTTTATGCTTACATAAACCTGGCTTTGTGAAACAAGGTTTCAACAGAAATTCTAAAAACCCAGTGTTCTCCATGTGAATTTGCTGGTGTTGTGGGTTTCTAATAACTAGTTTGCATCAAAATGCAACAGGCATTTGCAATATTACTTTCTGTTCAAGTTACTCTTGCCCCTCTACCATCCTTTTTAGCATCTCCTTAGAAGCTCTTGTTTGCTTGCTGGAACAAGTATTGTGTGGCTTGCTAATTCAGATTGTGTGGCAGGCCAGCAAAAAAAGTTGTCAGGTTGTTGTGGTGAAATAAAACATCCTGAACAAAATTAGGGGCTGTTAATCCCACAGCATGAGAAGCTCTTAACTAAATGCTCATTATAGCATATTATAAAGGGTAGGACTAGACAGGTAACACAGGAACCTTGAGGAAGGCTGAGCTTCACCTCTAGGAAAACTCTTGGCTTGCTTGGCTCTCACCTTGGAGAAAGAGGATGAAGGAGGAACTTTGTACCTCCTTGTTCTGCTCCCATAAGAAGTCCCTTAGATTTGTTTTTTCCCTCTGCCATAACTCCAAGCCTTTCTTTATGGACTTGAATGGAAGAGTGGAAGTTCAGAGCAGGGCTACCCAAGGCCTACTTGGAACACAGCTGGAAGGAGGCAGATGGTGAAAAAGAAGCCAGTTTCCTCTTCTCAGAGTCAAGGCATTCAAAGCTTTTGGATGGCTCCCAGAAGGCAAAGAAGAAATGGAAACCAATCTCATTATAGATTGTCTTGCATACAGGAGAGTTTTATAATTAAAGGATGTTGCCCTCTGCTCCCATTGTTGTTTGCCTCTCTGAACTTTAATTTTACTCTGAACACTGTGCTGACGGTGTATATGCTGGGGCTGTGATAGAAAAGTGATATTAAGTATTTATGAGCTCACCTTCAAATGAATGGGTACAGTTACCTGAGTTTTTTCCCCTCTTCTTTTCCTTCCCCCCCACCTCTAGGTGCTTTTTTGCTTTCCCATTCCCTGCTGTCTGAACTAAGCTCTAGATGAGTAATGTTTCACAGATGAAGTGTGGCATTCAGACCTACTCTGCAACAAGGGCTGAATTGTCATCCAAGCTCCAGTCCTTCTGAAAACTGTTAGAGCAAGCTTGTCATGTATTGAGTGTAGCCTTGTTCTTCATGCTTTGTAATACATGGGCAAGCATAAAAAGCCATGATTTCTACTTACTAGGCTTCTAGTTAGGCTTCCCTCTACTTCTGTCTTCCCACAGTAGTTTCAGCTGGTCTGTTTGGCTGGTCTTTTTTATCATACATGATAAGAAGCCTAGGCAGCCAGCCAGCTGCTGTGGAACTATAATAGGGCCAGTGGCATGTACAAAATTTGATTACTGCTGTCAACACCAGAGAGAATAGAAGAGATCACGTACTCCAGTCAGAGAGCTACTAAACAAATGGCCTGTTGAATTCAGTAGTAGTAGAAATAAGACCATCTTTCTCCTAATGAATGAAGTGGTTTATGGGTAGAGAGTATGCTAGTACATTGAGCTCTGGAGTTAGGTTAAAAACTTTTTTAAAAAGTCTTCCTTTTCCACCTTCAAAGATTACTTTGACCAGAAATTTCCATTTCTCTTCTGTTTATCTGCTCTTGCAGTAATGTATGGATTTCACACCCAATACTTCAGATATTCAAAGAGGCCATGGTTTCACTTTTAAAATTTAGCTTAAAAATATTCCTGCCATCCTAAAGCTAACTTCTTTGCAGATGGGTTCAGATATGAAGCTATTTCATGCTAGTAATTCTATTTCCATTTAGGCAAGAAATTTTTGTTTTTTTAAGTTAGACATAGTGTAACAACCTCCCTCCTCCCCCCCCCTTAAGTTAATACATATTCTCAGTGTATATTCTTGTTGAAATGTTGGATTTTTGAGGTAAAACCTGATGTTAGATAAAAGTGGTTTCTCTGATGTTCATGGGGCAGCTGCTGATGTCAGGCAGAGCTTCAGGGCTGAGCTTCTCTGGAAGCTCTGGTGCATGAATGATTTACTCAGCTTCGCTAAAACCTTCACATTGAATGAAGTTCAGGGGACTGATGGAGTCAGAGTGGTGTTTCTATAACTGCTCTCACTGACTGCAATCACTTCTTCATTTGAGAAGTGGTAAACCCAGAACTGTTGTCACAAACTAGCTGACTTGTGTTTATTCCTCAGTCTTGCCAAGCGTGGGTGGGCCTTGGAGCGGCAGGGACTGAGGTGAGGTACTGGATACACAAGGAGAGCGTTCTTAGGGAATTCAGACCAGTCTCATCAAAACTTGAAAAAAGGAACATGTGCTTCTGGCATATGTGCAGGTCTGTCTGCTAATTCTCATCATTTGTTTGGTGGAGTTGGCAGTGTCTTTTTGTTTTGTGCTTGGGAAGTGCTTGGCACAGTAAGGTTTGTATTTGTATGTATTACAAAATACATCCTTGTTTGTTTCTAAAATAGAAATCCTAGCTTTAAAACTTTTATTACCTTTCCACTTTGGTCCTGTTTGCATGGTTCACAGAAATGTTTGGATACAAATATCTGATTTAGCCCCCTGAATGTACGGTTGTCTTCATTAATGGAAACAAAACTCCTTTTGTGTGAAGCCTTTCAGCCTTCAACTTTGAGGAATTCTTGAATTTGGGGCAAAAAACATCCAACCCATAAATTTAAGTAAGACCAACTTCTGGCCCACAAAAATTGAAAGGAAAATCTGATCTTGATTTCTCCCTCCCTCCCTTCTCTGAATAGTGTCTGGGGTGTGATACAGTAAACTGTCCTGACTGGATATTAATGAAGAGAGAGCTGTATCCAGAACATTTGTCTTATAGCATGATACAATGAGACAGGCAGACAAATCAAACAGCCTCTGTCTTTCTGCTTTTGAAACCAATTTTGTGATTTAGAATGCTCCTCTCTGGTCAGAGTGCTTGTACTTAGGTGCTCTAGCTAATCTCCTCTTGCATTAATTTGTTGTGACTATTGGAATTCTGTACAGTTCAGTATCCAAAAGCATGGCTTATGAAATGTCTTTCATAACTACAGTGTTTGGAGTCCTCTTCATTTGCTTATAAATTTGGTGACAGGCTTTTGAAGACAGAGGGATTTGATTTGCTTTTTGTACTGGTGGTAAGCACAGTTTAAAGGCCCACTTGAAAATAACTCTGATCTTATCATAGCACTGCGTTACCAATTTTCTGCTTTACTGTTCCTTGCTCTGTCTTGTTTGGAATTACTGCACAATGGAGAGGGCATGCCTAATCAGAGTTTGTAATTTTTGATTGGAGGTTTATTTGTACAACTTCCTTTATGTGCTATAATCTTACGTTTAAGATTTCTTTTGCTTTTTTGAAAAGCCATTAAAAGATGTGGATGCTTACTTTGAAGAGTTGTTCTGGTTTTATCTTCTGTTGAATGTGTGAAAAAGTGTTATAGTGATAGTGCAAACTTTTTACAGAACGAATACTAAAAATATTTAGGATTTATAAAGTTAGTATGGTGTTTGACCAGAAATTTTGATTTGAACAGAAAAAGGAAAATTACTATCAGCTTTCCTATTTTCAGTTTGTAGAATTTAACTTGCCAGTTCTCTGAAAGCTGGAGTGTCCTCCTGTTTTCATAAGGAGTAGCAAAACAGCATATTTCTCTGATTTTAAAGAGAAAAGAAATCTCAATTAGCTTGAGGTCTGTTACTTGCTAACGTGCAGCCTTTTTAAAGGTTGGTTTCCTGACTGGTTCCTGTCAGTCCCTGTGTGGCTGAATGTGTCAAACCCTCAGAGGAAAACCAGCGCTTCCCTCCCCCTTGAGTCCCAGCATGCAGTTCTTGCGTGGGTACTAGCGTGTACTTCCTCTCCATCTTCACTTTCCTGTTATTCAAAAACTGAGCTTGATCATGAGCGTTCAAACAGCCAAAAAAGTTGTGTGGAAGAAGTACAAGGTTGCTGCTCCTCGGGATACTGACCGGCAGACCTGTTACACTCCGCTGGGTGAGTGCTTCCCTGTGCTCTGAGGGCTGTGGTAGATGAAAGGATCCTGGCATGTGGGTCTGTTTTATCTTCTACACCTGATGAGAGCTGCTTTTCTTTACTTTGCAAAAGTTCATTTGCACTAAAAGAGCAGGTTGTGGAAGGCATGGCAGGAAACAGAGTGGGGAAAGGCTGTTTTCTGTGGCGCTGCTCCGTTGCAAGTTTTATGTGAGCTCTGGCTGTGTCACACCTGCTGACATAAGATCCTCTTGGTAATGCTTGTGTCGTGGGCTTCCCTTTCACCTACAACAGTAACTTGTTCATGGCAGAAATTTTAGCCTTCTGTCTGATTGGAAGTCTTCATGTCCCTAATTTTCTTAAACTATGTGTTACATTTTGGTGATTTCAGCATTTACTTATTTTGATTCTTTACAGTTCTGCCTAGTGTGCCTTTTGGTACTTTTGAATGTATAAACTTACAGCTTCTCTTTGACACCCCACAAATTTTTCTCCTCATTTTGGTGGTATCTCAAGAGAGCTGTATTTCCTGTACTTTGGAAAGAATGTTTTGTGGAGGGATGCTTTGGAAAAGAAGAAATTTGGGATATTATGATTCTCTTCCTTTTGCCATCTTTCATACCTACTCTGACTGAAGTTTCATGGGTTGCCTCATCTGTTTTTTGAGTGGGGCCAAATAACACAGATTGTCAAGAGAAAGACAATTTGATTATTCCTGTTACCTATGAATATGCTATGTAGATTCAGTAATTGACAGATGGAAACAGTTTATTTTGTGAATTGGTGTCAGAGCTTTGAGAAAGCAGAATATGTTGATCAATAAAGAATTTGATCCACTTGACTTTTGATGTGGGTTTTTTGTTACAAAGCTGGAGGCTGAAGATGGGTTTTTAGAAAGGAAAACTAAAATCCTCTGAAGATCTATCAATGTAATGGCTAAATTTAGAATAAAATGATGGGCTGGGACTCTGATTTCATGTATGTTTGCTTCTAGAACAATGAGTTGGATTTGGATATATGCCAGCTTAGCTGAGAGCAGAAACTTTTCCTTTGTGGCTCAGTCCAAGCTTCCTTAAGAAACTGACAAAAATGTTAAGAAAACTCAGTAATGTGAGCGGAGTTGCTTTTGACTGACTCTGGAGAGCTCAGTAAATTATAGGTTGGAGAGATCTAGTGTTCTTCAAAATCTGCACGTATTCAGCCCTCAAATGTGAGACATCTGCAGTTGATCATTCTTGGAAGGTTAGCAGTAGGAGAAAATCAATCTGCTTGGTTTTAACCTCGGCTGCTGTTCATGGAAGTTGTTTGTTCTGGCTCTGCATGTATTGGTGTAGGTTTTTTTGGAATATTTCTTGGGGTTTTTTCCTTTCTTCTTTTTTTGTTGTATTTTTAGAAGAGCATAAACTTGGGACAGGAGTTATAACCAGCCATGTCGTTAACTGATGAACACTTCAGTTGTGAAACCTCTGAAATGTTCATTTGTGGGATAATAGGAGGGTCAGTCACTCTGAGGTTTTATAGCTCAATCCTTCAGGTCTTTTTAACATGTAAGTGCACACACTTAATATTTGGTGATGTTTGTATGTCTACAGATGATTTATCTGGCTCCAGGTCTAGGCTAAGGTATAAACCTCCTAGGTGAGTAGCAGCTACAGGCTGCTCAGGTGCTTTATATGATTGAGCACAGTGTTTACTAATTGTTTCTTAGAGCCTGTTTAAATCTGAGTTGAACCCTCAATTTTTAAAAGAACATAGATCATGATGGATCAATTGCAGTTGTAATTTTTCTTAAGCAACAGGATTTTTTCAGGAAATTTGTTTAATTATAATCTTATTCATAAAGCGTAGCAGTGTACATTTGCTTTTCAAGAGAGTCATAGTCTCACATTCATTGTCATCTTCTCACTTTTTAAAACTCTGTATTTGGAGACTATGAGAGAATTGAGGCTTTGCACACTTCTTTGTGTGTTGGAAATGCACATAGGAGGGAAAAAAATCTTAAAAAAGCTAGAAGGTAAGAGGCATGGAAGAGAAAATGAGGAAAAAACCTGAAGGTAAAGTAAATTGGGGGTGTGTGTGCACGCTGTGGTGGAGAGGTCATTCTCTGAGAGGACAGGATTTTTAATGATGCAGTACTGGAAATACTCAGGGAAAAATGGGTGGAGAAGCTGGAAGGGGTGTGTATGTAATTGTTTCTTCATGTCCTTTGCTTTTCACAGAAATCCAGAATATAAATAACAGGGATGCTTTTCAGTCAGCAGAGGTGTGGCTTTGGCTTTTTTGGTTGTGTGCTTGCTGTGAGAGTTGGCAGGGACTGAAGGAAGGGAGGTTGAAGCTCACACCTGATAAAGTAACCAATTGTAAATGAGTCAGTTTGGGTGAAACCAAAGTGGATAAGACTAACTTCTGTTCTCTGAAGCCTAAACAGCACAACTAAGTTTTGTCAGAGATTGATTTATGGTCTAAAACCAAATTCTAAATAATGTAGCTCATCTGGTGGGGTGACCTTTATAACAGTCTAATCTCTTAATAACCTCTTAAACTCTCCAGTTGGTGACAGACACTGGGAGTGCAGTGGCACTGGTAGGCTACTGGTGCCTAAATGGAACCAAAGCTTACTCTTTATCTAAGTGGAGAAAAAAGAAAGGATCTTGTACTTTTTGTGTCTGTTCAAACAAAAGGGCTTTCTTCATTGCTGTTCCATGCCATGGGAGATAATTTGTTGTTCTAGTAAAATTTCTGAGACTCTTGCAGGAAAATGATTGGGCTATTTTGTGTTTACATATACCTGTTCTACTGTTGTGGCACTATTTAATGTGATTATTTAATAAAATATTTTTTTCACCTCAATTCCCTCCTTGCCCAGATGGAATTCACGCTGTTATTGGAGGGGAGGCTGCTTAAACTGTGTTACAGAGGCAGAAAAAGATGCTGGTTCTATGACACTCTCCAAAAGGATTTGCCTTGTGGAACTTTTTCTGTAAGACGTCAACTCGTGGAGTAAAGCACTCTGCAGTAATTGAATAATCTGTGTTAGCATCTTAGCATTATGGACTAGATATTGTTTTGTCATTATATTCATACAGTTATAAACAGAAGCGAGATCAATTTGCATTTTGTTGTGTGAATTAATTGTGCAGCCACCATCCCAGTGACTGAAATGAGTGTTACTTTTCAATAGCTGTAAAAGGCCATGGCAATGACATGACTGAGGTATTTTGTAAGCAGATAGATAGTCTGAGAGCATATCTTCTGAAACTCTGCATTTAGCTTCTGTCCATTTGTTGCTCTGGAAATCTCAGAAGCACTAGCCTATAAACAATAAGCTTTCTTTCAGGTAGGAAGGTATTTGTCTGTGTTCCCTCAAGACATATGCACTGATAGCAGCTTGAAATTGAGACCACACACAAGCTGTTACTATAGTCAAACTAATATTTATGGCGTTGTTCATATTACTGTAGGCTCTGATCTTGTTAGTTGTTTAGTACAGCTGTGTTGGTCCTCAAATCTGTTTGGTTTCAAACAACTCTAGCTTTTAAACACTTGAAAATGTTATATTTCCTTTTTGGCAGCAGGTGAAGTAGATGTTCTGAAATACAGCATGGTTGTAAATAGAAACAGGTTTACATAGTAATTACATCACCTTGCCTTTTGGGTCTTCAAGTGAACTTATTTTCAAGATCTGAAAGACTTTAAAAAACTCTTCTCATGTATATTAAACTCGTAAATGCACATAGGTACTGAAAAAGTGGGAAATATTTTCTGTTGTCTTGTCGTGGAGTCCCTTTTTAAGCTGTAGGGAGGGAGTGTTTCTCTGGGGGCCGCAGCCCCGGTCCGTGTGCTCGGTGTGGGACAGAGCGGTGCCCGTGACTCAGCTCTGCCGGGCGGGCAGGCCGCGCTCCCCGGGCCGTGAGTTGTCTGCCGCTGGCTCGCTTTAATGTTCACACCGAAATGTTGCGACCCTTAACTTGAGGGCTCCATCTGCTTCCTGCCCTCGTCCCCGATGAATAGGGCAGGAATTGGCAGCAGTGTGGTCAGCTATGTGACCTCATTTGTGTGGCGTCTGGGTGGAGCGCCCTGATCTTCGCTGGGCGAGCAGCTGAGAGAGCGAATGGCGGTAATTCCCTGGCTGAGCCTTCCAGCGGGTGAAACCGGGGCTTGTGCTGCAGGGCAAGGAGATGCCTTCACTCTGACACTTGTTATGTGCGGAGCTGGACTTCTGTCGAAGCGTTCAGAAAAGTAGCAAATGGTTCGAGGGTTCTCTGCAGAAATCGGGCAATGTGCTTTCCGAGTTCCGTGCGGGGCAGGGTGGCAGTCAGCAGCTTTGTCCTTGTGTCTGCCCGAGTCAAAGCTGTCACACAAGTGTGCACTGGCAGCCCTCGCTAATAATTGACAGTCAACAGAGCATTCCGGATCCTTTGTGCAGATGGAAGCAGAGTGCTTGTATCTGTCTTGCTGAATTTCACTGCACTGTGGATTTTGTACTGTAGTTATGGCACAGCTCCTCTTTATTGAGATAGTGTTGCTCAGGGTTAACTGTCCTGGGTCTGATTAACTCCACATTAAGGCGCGTGATATGATATGATATGCCAACTTGGAGTGCATAGATCCTATCCCTGCCCATTCCCTCTGGTGCTGGTGACTGGTTGTAGCCCAGTGCTTTTGCAAGGTTGCCCCGAGCTGTTCCCCAACATCGCGGCTTCAGGACTGCCTGCCCTGGATTGAGAGAAGGCATCCTGCTTGGCTTTATGAGCTGCTGATGTGCAGCCTTTAATACTGTTTCTCTTTCTCTCAACTGTACTTTCTACCCTGATAAAATTGTACAGCTCAATCATTTTAAGCTTCAGATTATTTTAAAAGGTTCTTAGCTGGTTTAATACCTTGTAATGCAAAATATTTTTAAAGCAATTCGTAAAACATTCTGTGCAGGCTGTTGAAATTAACTTCTGCTCCCAGCTCAGCTATAGTAAAATCAATATTTACTTGGCTTGTGTGACCAGGGTTGCCTTATATACAAGGAAAACATTTCCACTACTGCTTTTAAGGTAGCAAAGACATAGTAAAGCTGCTATGTTCTGAAAGCAGCATAATAGATCCCCTCTAAAGCTACTTTTTTTTCCTCCTAAAGTCCTTATGCAGAGTCTTTTGCCAAATTTTTCAGACACGCCCCTTTCTAAAAGGTTAGTTGCCATTTCTTCACTTCTAATGAATAAAGCAAATTAATACAATCTGTTTAGTTGCTGTAAATAATTGTGAACTTGGAATTGAATATTTGAAAGCTAATCTGTATTACTAAATATCATCCAGTCTGTTTTTCTGATTTTCTATAATGTAGGTTTTGCATTGTATTTTTTTTACCAAACAATTTGCTACTAATTCTTGTTGTAGTTTTCCTTTCAGTGAATAAGTTGTAGGCTTTAGCTTACTGATGACAGTTTGAGATTGAAGGATAATATGCTGGGATTCTTAGCCTTGTGTACAAGAAAGCCATAAAACTCTGTCACCTGATGTCTTACCATCATTTCCATATCTGTTGCCATAAAATCTCATGCAAGCATTCCTTATCTTATCTGCAAGCAGTAACTGCAGTAGCTTGAAAAAAAGTTCCAAGTGTGGGTTACACAGATAACTTTCCTGTGGGAACATGCCTCAACCTTTTGCTTAGTAGTCTTGAATGCAGGTAGAGTCTCCCACAATGCTCCAGCTCATTTCTCATTAATGAAAGTGAGAGAAAAGGTAGTTGGTAAACTTGATTATCAAATGATGGTGTACTTTGCTGTATTAAGCAAGCAGTAAATGTTCTATACAGTTAAATGGAAGCAAGTATTTTATCCTTTCAGGTTTTGATCTGTGAACAGAACTGATTATAAAAAGATTGTTAGCAGAAAGATTTGCAAGTCCTAATACCTAGACAGAATTAAACCAATCACAGTATGCTTCTTGTGTTTTTAGTTTATTTTAGTTTAGCTTCATTCCTGTCTCTAATCTAGTTGTGGTATATTCTTGAAAATAATCAAACTGTCTGTTATTCCCACTTCAGTGCACAGTGCCAGCCTTGTGTTGGAAGTGCTTTTTGGTTTAAGTAATTTGTCGGCCTGTCACTAAGGGGGGGGGGGAAGCTTATTTTAACCAAATGTTTTTTTAGGTTTGCATCTGAAAGAGAAACCAAGGTATTGCTGATAATGCAAGATGTTAACTTTCCAAGATATTTTGTTTTACAATGGATTAATATCAGAAAACAGTGCTATTTAACTCATTATTAGAATCCAATGATTTGCATTATAGTGAGCAATACTATAGAAGACTTTATAGAGCATTCACCTTGCTTCTCTTTTTTTTTTTTTTAATGTATTTGATGGCTTTTTTGGGTTTTTTGTGTGTCTTCTATTGTTTTTGTTAAAGTAATAAAAATAACTCTTGAGAGTTTGTCCTCAGGAGTTGAACTGGAATTACTTTATGGCCAGGTAAACTAGCTTGCTATCCTATTGGATATTCTTCTCTGAGCTAAGGGGAAAGATTTTTCTGTATAAATTGCTCTAGTTGTGCCTTCTTGCAGTTAATATTGTCTTTCTCTGCATAACAAGTTCACTGTTCAGCCCCTGTGGTGGGTTGACTTTGGCAGCTGCCAAATGCCCACCCAACTACGCCCTCGCTCTCCTCTCAATTGGACAGAGGGAGAAAAATAACATTGAAGGCTCATGGGTTGAAATAGGGGTAGGGATATCACTTGCCAGTTTGAACTGTGGACAAAACAGACTTGATTGAGGGGAATTTTTTTTAACTTACTGACAATTAGTAGAGCATAGGGTGAAACAAGAAAAAAAAATGAAAACACTTTCTACCTCCCTGTCTCCATTCTTCTCAGACTTAGTTTCACTCTTTAATTCCCAAATCCTTGCCACCCTCCCCCAATGGGAATGAAAAAACTGGCTTATTGAAATTACATCTTCGACTGCAATGTTTTTTGAGAGAAAAGATGGAATTTCTTAGACACATGCAGTCAACTCTCAGCAAGAGTTTGAGCTTAAAAACCCTATGGTCCAAAAATTTACAAATGGTGGAAATGGACTCTTGGTTTGTTTCAATCTTAAATATATCTGAAAATAATTCTAAGTTTGGTTTAGCAAGTATATTAATGCTTGTCGGAGCAGGGTTTGGATGACAGTGTGTCCTTGTGCCTTTCTTTATTGTGTGTGACTCTCAAACCTACACAAATGAAGCCCATGTTTGAGGCATACAGACTTGCTTTGAGTGCTTGCAGCATCTTGAAATGGTCCTGGCCAGCTGCTAAGGACGTGCAGTATTCTGCTGCTTGTGATGGCATCAGCTGAAGGAGCCTGCAGGAGCAGTGAGGCTGGCTCACAGCCAGCATCAGAAGGAGCAGGCCACGTTTGCTAGCCCCTTTTGCTGAAGTCCTGGCATGGTGTTCCTCATTCCCGCATGTGCCCTGTCTCCAGTCCCCTCTGCATGCTTGGTAGCTGTCACCCTCCAGAGGGATAGAGGGTGAGTCAGAACTCAGTACAACATGTATATTCTATCAGCCTTGTCCTGCTCAATATCCTTGAACATTATACACAGCAGAGTAATATCAGGTAAATAATTAGCTACTGTTTTGACAGTGTGAATGTACTCTTTTTCTGTAAGATGGGAGACTAGCCAAAAGAATTTACTCTAGCCATTAAATGTAACACCCCACAGAAAACAGCCCTAACAAATCCAAACAGATCGAGGTATACAAATTATCAGTGGCTGAAGGAATTAGGAAAAATAAATGTTCTTCATGAGTTCTGTACTTTAGCATGCAGTCCTGCCAGGGCCACTGCTCCTTGTTCAATTCAAAATTGGACGTGACACTATAAATAAATCTCTAGCCATCTTATTTTTCATAGTGTAATCTGGGGGAGCAGAGCAAAATTGATGCTAGAGTTGGTAGAAGTTCCTGTGAAATGGTTCAAACAGTAACAGGTCTTGGGGAAATGCTCTGCTGGCTTAGCACTAGCTCTTGAAGACTTTTGAGACAAATAGATAAACTCTGATTCTCTTGTTTTATTGTTGCCTGCTTTGCAGTGGAAGAGTGCTTTCTCATGTCTGATAAATCAAATAAGCTTTTTTTCTTGTTTCTGTCTTTGCGTATTCATTCTCCTTTTGTGTTCTCATGCCGGTATAAGTGAATTACTGCGCCTTTAAAAGAAACAAACCAAGAGTGTAGTTAAGAAAGTTAAAGTTCCAAATCAGTGTCTTATGTTGTCAAAGAAACTGATTTTTTGGGGAAATCTCCCTGATATAGGTAAGTGACATGGTGTGTGTTTTTTAACTTTGCACAGCTATGATTTTGGTGCTGCTATGGTGGTTTCTTGTGTAACCTTCAGCTTTTCTCCTTTTGTTATGCTTAAATAGCTCTTTGAAGTTATTTGATAGCTTCCATTTCTCAGGCTTGTTTTATTTTTTTCGATTTTCTTATATTATAACACCTCTGTGTCCTGACTCTTCAGGTTTTTTCTTAACTGATACCTGCTTTCGGTCTACATCTTCCTCCTCCTCAGATTCTTTTCTGCTGTCCTGTGGTTTGGAGACTGACATGATCCAGATTAAGAACTTGTGTCATAGTTGATAAAATAAATACAAACATGCATGTTTCATCCTTGGGTGCTATTAGGCTTTTCTAATTCTTCCTTCTCTCCCAAGAATGAGTGTCCTCATATACTGTTTTCTTGCATGGCCTCTTCTAATATGCTAAAATTAGAGAACAAAAGGTAGAAATTCAAGTTTTTCTTGACGATTTCCATGAGGTTTTTTTCTATAATGTTCACGTCTAAGAAGTGCAGTATTACAACTGAGCAGCTGGAATTGTGTGTCATCTTCTAATGCTCCCTTACTGAGCCCAAATTTCCTTCTGCTTTTGAGGGATTAGAAGGTTGGTAGTCAGTATTAATTGCTTTTCCTTTTTGCACCCATGTAAAGACTTGAGGAATAACAGTGAAGTGTTGTCACATGAATAGAAAGAGCGGAACAATGTGACAAGACTAAAGTTTCTGAGCTTTTATTTGCTCAGTTTTTAGCAAGTTGTTGTTAATAGTATATACTTATCTCTGCAGGGCTGCAGACAAGTCTCTCCCTCATGTAGAAGGTTATAATTAAATGCACCAAAATTGAAATATGCATAAAAGGTTGCTAAGTCATCTCTTAATTATGCTAATTCTTTTGAGAGCAAAAATCTTCGTTTTCCCTAGCCTCTTTAGAAGTCCACTCTGACTCTTCCTTTGCACTTTTCCCCTTTCACTCAGTTTTCACTTGTAATTTACAAAATTTGAGCCTTCTGTTTCTGAATAAACTGAAGTCTGCAAATGGCATTTTGTGAAGCCAGTCTTGCCAGTTCATGGTTGGACTGAAAAGATGCAGCAGGATAAAGCATGTCTGTATTGCCTTTTAAGCAACTCCCAGAGCTCTTGGCTGGACTTTGTAACTTTGAGGGGGATCACAGGCAGTGTTTAGTGGAATCATTCTATGAAAAAAAGAAGACTGCATTTTCTGGCCACTTGAGTTACTCATCAATGTCAATTTTCATTTCCAAGCCTGTTAGACAGTGATGATGTCTCGTGCTGTTTGGGCAAGTAGCAGGTAGGTAGGGGATTGGCATTTAGCATGCATTTGGTTCTGCTACACCAGCTTGCAAATGTCTGTACAGCTGCAGGAATTCTTTCCTTTCTCCTTTTGTGGTAGGCTTCATGAGCACTTGGCTTTTGTGAGGGATCATTCTTCTGATTGTGTGTCAGTGGTGGACAGCCTGAAATATGAAATCTGTATTGCAGCTTGTTCCACGATCTTCAGGCAGCAGTGTGCATGAGTTTGTGCGCCCTTCTGTACATCCTTACTACTGTTTGCCACTTCCTTGCTTCTTTGCAGCTTAAAAAGTTTTATTTCTTTTTTTGTGCTGCTGCTTTGCTATTGTGTTCTAGACAAGAAAATACTGTAACTTCAAGAGTTGCCTTTAGTGTAGCAGTCCTGTGGAAAATTGGAAGTGGTAGTTGACAGTGAAATTAGAGATCTTCAGGTATGAAGGTCTAATCTGTATTAGGCGAATTAAGCTTCTTATGTCATTGTGTCAGGGATGAGAACGGTGTTTGGGGTGTTTCTTTAAAATAATAAGTGGTTTTGTGATTTAGTTTTTAGGACTCTTGTCCAAAGGAACAAACAACTGTAGAAAAATCTTGTAATAACCTTAGTATTAAAGCTATTAAAGGTTTTCAACTGTATTTATATTACAGTGGTTTAAGATGGTATGTTAAAGTGGGACAACTTAGAACTTGTAGCAAATTTCATCAATCACATTACTTTTGGTTTTACCTTGTGTGATGCAGGTGAAACTGTGAGAAATACTGGAGTTATTTGCAATAGTTAGTAATGCAGAGCGTTGAAGGTAAACTTTTTTTGCTTTTTAATTTGTAGAAATGAATTTTAAAAATTGAGTTAAAAGTACTCTCTAGATGCATTCCTCACTTTTTCCCCACATCAAGTTTATGCTACACAAAACTAAAGATTCAAAAGTCATATGACGACAGCAGCTTCTTTAGGAGATGACTTTGTGATTTTGTTCTGTTTATTTGACCCTGTCCATACCACCTGTTCTTTCTGTGAAAGGTTATGTTTTGGTTTCAGAAATAAGAATCTGTCTTTTATTACCTTCATTGAGGTGTTACATTTATCTGCATAACTTGAAGAGTGTGGAGTATGTTGCTGAGGTTTTTTTGTCACTGAGCTTCATAGTTTGTGGTAAATTAAATGCATCATTTTATTGAGACTTTGAAATTCTTGTAAATGTGCGTGGAGTCAATTTGTTGTAGTAGCTTTCTCACTCAGAAGTGCAAAAAATAGAAGACTGGCTTCTCTGAACCCCTTTGGGGAACCACATGAGTTTTTCTTTTCTTTCATAGAGAGCTAGTCTCTTTGTATACTCCGAGGAATACATCTGTTCCTTACCCCATCTCTTTTCTCTCCCTCATTTGACCCTTTACTCTGAGCAATAGCAAATCAATATAGACTCTTCACAAGTTGCTCAAATGTGTTGGAGCAGTTGGGCTTTGCTTCACCAGAGCTGTCTAGTACTTGGGAGTGTTGGCATGGGTAGGTCTGACAGAACCAATGTGTGCCTGGCTCTTTGGAGAGCTGGGCATGTGCAGAGAAGGTGCTGAGAGGTAACTTCAGACTGGGATGTTGTACTGAACCCCAGTTTTAAGCACAGCTCTTGTTGTAGCTATGATTATAGCATGCATTTTGGGAGATTACTTGTTCAGTAAAACTGAGTAGCTAGAAAAATTGTTTGACACTACTTGAAAATAGCTTTTCTTCTGGGATGGGGTGAGGGTGTCAAAGCCTTAGAAGAATTTCCTCCTTGCCTTATGTGACCCAGCAATGGTGATCTTATCCTGGCTTTTTCTAGGATGTGGGTTAAGGACTGATCTTAGTCTACTATGACACTGGAAAGTTATAAGTATTTTTATTGATTAAAAGTGTCCTGAGTTGTTTCAAGATAAATCACTGAATTGAGGAAAAGATTATTTTGCATTGCATCAAATGCTTTTGTCTGCTGCAGAGGCTGTACTTGGTATTTTGGTTTGCTGTATAGCTTGCCTTTCTTGCTGGCAAAGAGTTGATCTCCCATGCAGTTGTCATCGTTTCCTCATCATTGTATGTAAGGGTGTCCACAGGTAGATACCATGAGCTAATACTTCTTCCATAAGCACATCTTTAATGGTGAGTCCTCTAAAATACCTTGTTTTCACATTCTGGTTTGTAGTTCAGGGATCTCTTCAGCCATAAATTATATCCATCTTTTTGTGGACTCTTAATTCCATAAGCTTGTCTTGGCTTTTTTAGCCAGTTTATACTAGTGCCCTCATTTTTCTTGTTTCACTGGTGGTTATCATCATTTTGGTCCTCAGGCTAGCAACATTCAGGCTGCAAGCTCCGTCCTTACTGAGGCACAGACACCACCTGTTTGCTTCAGGGACATTGACCTTTGGCAGAGGGCAAAAAAAAATATGAATTCTGAGCCTGCTTCTTGCCTGACTTTAGCACTGGGAAGGTGTGCAAAAGAACCCTCTCTGAAAAAGCACCCAGGACAGGATTATACCTGTGAGTGTGACTGATTTACTGGAATAGTTGCCAGAGGCAGCAGTACTAGTATGACATGTAATTATCTGGTTTCATTGGGTGATGTTTTTTGTTGTTTAGCCAGTTTCTACAAAGGTAAGTGTGATGTGTCAATTCCAAATTGTACACAAAACCACTTGAGATGTTAGAGTGACAGAAATCAAACTACATTTGCACAGGCTCTACCACAGTTCTCTTCAAAGCTTGTCATTAAATAATAAAAACATGGGGAATCGGATGTGTACATTTAATCCTTTGCCTAAACAAGGGGCAGCTGAAAGCCTATGACTCAGGTTCTGCCAAAGGCTTGGTAGGCTTTGAACTTTGCTTGGTTTCCTTTTCACTGCTCTGTTGCTGCATTTTCATTGAATTGTACAACAGTTTGGGTTGGAAGGAGGTCTTTAAGACCTTCTAGTTCCAAACTCCCTGTCATGGGCAGGGACATCTTCCACTAGATGAGGTTGCTCAAAGCCCCATCTAATCTGGCTTGGAGCATTTTCAGGGATGGGGCATCCGCAGCTTCTCCGGGCAACATGTTCCAGTGCCTCACCACCCTTATAGCAAAGAATTGCTTCCTTATATGCAATCTACATATATTATTTCCCTTTCAAACATTTACTCCTTGCCTATCAATGTACTTCCTGATAGTCTCCCTCCCCATTTTTCTTGTAGCTCCTCTTTAAGTACTGGAAGGCTGCTCTTCTCCCACTGAGCAACCCTAGGACTCTCAGCCTGGCTTAATGGGAGAGATATTCCAGACCTCAGATCATCTTTAAGGCCTCCTCTGCATCTGCTCCAACAGGTCCTTGTCCTCCCTGTGCTGGGGGCTCCAGAGCTGGAAGCAATACTCCACGTGGAGTCTTATGAGAGCAGACTATCTTCTCCAATTTTTCTCACACTACTGAGAGTGGTATATCCTTAAGGGTATATTGAAGTGGGAAATACTCTGTGGGCTCACACTGGTCATCAGTGCTTGCTCAATTGCATAAATACCTGGTTTAATGTGTTCCAGATATTTGTCCTGCAGTTGCCAAGCAGAATTTATGTACTTTCAGAGCAGTTAATCAGGAGGGGGTTCAGCTTTGGGGACTAATTACTGACTAAGCCAGGGAAGGAAATGAGAGTTTAATTAGGATATAGGATTAGCAGTGCCTCAACTTACTGCTGTTCTGATCAAATGACAAAAGAAAATCTTATGTTTGCCAGAAGCCATAAGAAGGGACCATTCATAATACTTTACTCCAATTTCTCTTTTATTTTTTCTCCGTTAAGATGTCTCACTAAAAACACCAAGTGGCTAAGACACCTTTATGACTCTTTCTTCTTACCTCTAGAGGAAGAACTGTAATTTTGTCATGAGCAAAATTCTCAAAGGTTTGCTTAGCATTTTGGTTCTGCACAAAGGCGTAGAACTTTCCCCAGTGGTGCAATATTCCTTGGCCAGCAAAGAAATATAACTGGGAAAGGAAATAAATTATCTCAAGAATTGGACTTGCCCTTCACCTAATCTTCCTCACTAGGGCTGGATGGCACGATTAGGCATTTAGCATTCTTTGTGTTGGTCATGTGAAGCTAAAAGCAGGTGAACTCACGGTCACCATTTCTGTAGTGAACTTTCTGGATTATTTTAGGGATAGAAATGAGAGTATTTGGTGTAGCTTGCAGTAACAAATATTTTGGATTTAAATTCTGTAGTTATCCTGTTTATTCTTTTTGCTTGCTTCTCCTTCATCTTTAGAGCAGTACTACACTATGTGACTTTTAGGGGCTTCCTTTAAATCTTCTGTTTCAGGTTTCATCTTTGTAATAACAAAGGTTAATAGGCTAAGGTAAATAATTTATAGGCATCAGTGAATGATCCTTGACAAAATAATGGAATAGCCAAAGAAGCTCAGACTTGACCTGTCTAGAAACAAAATAAACAATTTCTGTTTTTTTTAAACTTGCTTTGTCTATTTGATTTCTGTGAAGACTGAGCTTAACTTGGTTGTCAAGATTGGTATTCAACAGTTTCCCCCAGTTCTATCTTCCGAGTGTTGCCTGCCCAAGAATTTGTAAGGGTAGCATCACTTGGCATGAGTCTTAGTTGTGAAGAATTGAAATGTGCTAGTTAATTGTTATAAGCTGGACAGAAGTGTGTAGAAGCTTTGTTACGTAGTTGAAATTATTTAGCTTTTTACTAAACCATATTACTAAGTGCTATGCTCAGGTGCCCTTTGAATGCTTCTAGGGATGGTGATTCCAGCACCTCCCTGGGCAGCATGTTCTAATGCTTGACCACCCTTCCAGTGAAGAAGTTTTTCCTAATGTCTAACCTAAACCTCCCCTGGTACAACTGGAGGCCATTGCCTCTTGCCCTGTCACTTGTTACCTGGGAGAAGAGACTGAACCCTACCTGCCTACAGCCTCCTTTCAGGCAGTTGCAGAGAGTGATAAAGTCTCTCCTGACCCTCCTTTTCTCCAGGCTGAACACCTCCAGCTCCCTCAGCTGCTCCTTAATAAGACTTGAGCTCTAAACACTGCACTGTTGCCATTCTCTGGACTCAGTCCTGCATCTCAATGTTCTTCTGGTAGTGTTGGGCCAAAAATTGGATACAGGATTTGAGGTGTGGTGTCATCAGTGCCAAGTACTGGGAGATGATCACTGCCCTGGACCTGTTGGCCACACTTTGACAGGCCAGGGTGCCATTACCTTCTTGGCTACCTGGGCATGCTCCTGGCAAGTTTGTGAAAAAGGAACTTGCTTCCTTTCTCTGTAATTCCTTTAGACATGAACCTGCTACATGTTCTTGGATGTGCTCTCATTTACTCAGTGCTGCTGATCCCACACCTGGGGTACTTTGTCCAGTTCTGGGCTCCCCAGGACAGGAGAGATGAGAATATACTGCAGTGAGGGCCACAATGATGATGAAGGGACTAGAGCATTTCTCCTGTGGGGAAAGACAGAGAGCTGGGACTGTTCAGACAGAAGAAAAGGATCAGAATCCAAGGGATGCTACTGAAATTTATAAATATCTGAAAGGATTGTGCAAAGAAGGTTGTTAGGCTCCTCTGACTCCGTTGAAAGGACAAGAGGGAAGGGGTGCAAATTGAAACACAGGAAACTCCATCTTTGTTGAAACCCTCTCTTGGGTTTTCAGAGAGGTTGCAAAGTCTCTATCACTGCAGATGTTAAAAATCTGACTGGACATGGCCTGGGGCAACCTGTTTTCACTGGGGATTGGATTAGACAAATGGTCTCCAAAGATGCCTCCTGGCCTCTACCATACTGTACCTTCTACAAAAACATTTCACTAAAAATTTTACTAAGCTTTCCAGGAACAATGCAAAAAGCAGTGGGATTTATAGAGGTGAAAGCTTGCTTAATCCTTGAGACATCCACATTTAATTGCCAGAAAACTTACATTGATATTACAGTGATTGTAAGAGTCACAAAATTGCCCTAGGTGTGTAAACTATACATGCTCATTGTTTTTGGTGTAGAAATCTTGTTCCAAGTGATAGTGTGTTAGGGCTTTGTAAGGATGCTTCTGTACCTTTTTTCTTAATTTCTGAGTTAATTATAATTGGAAAGTTTATTTTTTATTGCCTTCCATAGATGAAATACAACTGTGAAAACAAGTGTTCTTTTTTTTCCTCAGGTCATATATGCTGTTTCTTTGTCTTAAGGCTGGATTTCTAAATACTGTCAGAGGTTTGAAGCAGTCAAACTGAGAAAGTTAACACCTTGCCTTTGCATAACTTAACTACTCAAGGTGTTATGTTATGATTGTCTTCTACACTGGACTGAATGATTTAAACTCCATGGGGTTATGAATTCCATTTATTTTTAAATAAATGTAGTCTGCAGACTGCTGTCACTGAAATGGGTCCTACACAGTCGGTATCCAGAGATGCTTGGTTAATTTCCTTTCAGAAACAGCTGAATAGCCCTTGTGTAATTCTAAAAATGTTAACAGCATACAACTTTTTGGAATCTGTTGATTAAATCGATTTTAACAAGGAAAGTGGGATACTCCTATTAGACTTGTCTTCCTGTCTTTTTTTTTTTCCTGCACAGCTAGTTCAACTTGTAGTAACTAGTGGAAGTTTAATCCCAGTACTCATAAACCTAATTGTGTGTTAGAAAGCTAAGAAAGCAGCTGGAGGTTGTGTGAACATACCAGTCAAATATGCCAGTCAGCATGTGCATGTGAAGGACAACCTGGGGCATACCCAGCTACCTGTAGCCTGTGCCTGTGTGCTGGGATGGGGTGGGAGATGCAATGAGAGGCCAGAGAAGATGTGGGCAGCAGCTGGCACTAAAGGGGCATCCACTGATATGTGAGAGGCCAAGCATTCTTAGTCTTCAGTTTAGGAAATTGGAGCATGTAGTTATATGTGGGAGCCAGGTATTGCTATTTAAATCTCAGGAATTGGCTTCTGTTTGTGATTAGCTGTTGGCCTAGAGAGTTTTAGAGAGAAATGATGATAGAATCTAGGAACTTGGGTAAAAGGGAGGCAACTTTGAGGGGTGGATCAGGAAGGGCTTTACTATTTGGAGCAAAAAGACTGGGAGTGAGGAAAGTTTAGGATTGCAGCCTTTGGGTTGTTGGAAAAGAAAAATAGGAAAACTTCTGACTGAAAGAGTTGGGATAGAAGAGACACTGGAATATGAGTGGGCAGAAAAATTTAGTGTTGTGAATAACTTTTCAGGCTACTGTCTTTACCTGCCTGTGACAGAGAACAAAATAGCATTTTCTTTTGTACTGTGAGCATTGTTTCCTGAAGATGTTCAAACAAGGTTGTTTGTGATGTCTGCCTGATTTGAAACTCTGCCATAACTAGAAGAGAGCTACTTGCATATATACAGTTTATGGCTTGGCTTCCTTCTCTGTCTGAGCAATCTTGTTTACTTGTGCCTGTGCAGGGTCTCTGACATCTGTTGTCTCTGCTTCCTTTCTGGTATGCAGAGGGGCTTTTTTGTGGGGATGGCTCTTCTGTTATGCAGAAGATTAAGCTGGTTGAGCACAGCGATCCCTCTGACCTTATATCCTGTGAATCACCTCCACAAGTGCAAGTGAGCCTAATAACAGTTCTAATTTGGGCAGAGAAAAAGGAGCAGATGGCTAACACCAACTTGTGGATTCCATTTTCTTTATAACCACTTAGAAATTTAAAGACCTAATCTGTGCTCAAAACAAAACCAGCTGTAGTAAATCTAGCTTGTGATTTTATTTGTATTCATAAATTTACCTTGTCCTTTTTTCTTTAAGTGCTTTCCTGTTTGTTGCTTAGAAACGTCTTCTTTGGCAGGAATTACCTGCCTTTCTTTTTTCTTTCCATGTGCTGGGCAGTTTGTGAAATATGTGCTCAGATGTATTTGTATTATATGTGAAAGCTTCACAGGGCTGTCTTGCAGTGGGAGCTGAAGCTGCTTGGTTTGACCTGCTGTTGGGGACCCATTGCAAGCAGTTGGAGTGACATGTGGGGTTTCTGGCTCTGGTGACCCTCTGGAGCAGCCTTGTGTACTGCCTGCAGTTGTGGAGCAGCCTCGGGACACTGCTCACAGCCCCTGGGTTTGCACTGTCATCCCATGAAAGCAGCAGGGTCACTGGCTGAGCAGTGTGGGCTGTCAGGCTCCGTGCTGAGCATTATTTCTGTCTCCTGAGAGCTTGGTTATCTATACCTCCCTTTTAATCATCATTCCAATGTGCTGAGACCACAGCGTGGCGTGTTAGGTTGCTTTTGTTGGGAGGTATGGAAACAGCTATTTTAATGTTCCTTCAGCTGTGAGGATGCCTTCCTCTAGGTTATCAGTTGCTGGGGGATTTTTGTTGTGAAGTAAACACAATTTTGCTTACAATTACAGTACACTTTGGTGAGGACCAGAGGGTGGTCCTCATTACTTGTCTATGGTGTCTTGTTTTTGGTGGTGTCTGCTGTTGGGAAACAGCAGGTAGTGAGAGGTACATGACTTTTCTTTCTGCATAATTTTTTTTTTTTTTGCTAATGCTTATATTCTATAGTTGTTACTTTCTTTTTTTAAAATGTTAGATACACTATTAATATTACTCTAGTTTTGCCCAACTGCTGAAGTTTGGAGTGAGAAGGAAAAGGAACGAAGGAAAGCTTTGTGCATACCACTGATTGCAGAAATTAAAATTGCAGCACAAAGGTGAAAGTTTACAAGCAAATTATGTGTTGCTGGAGCTATTTTTTTCTACCCTGGTGTTGCAAGAGAAGAGAGAATGTGCAGTACAATCTCAACTTTTGCTTTTCGTTCCTTTAAAAAAAATGAAACATCTTACTTTCTCCCTTTCCCCCCAATCCTTAAAAAAGGCCCAACCCAAAACCTGCTCATGAAGATTCTGAGTTGATAAAGTCAGGAGCCAGTACTCACAGTGAGCTCAGGGGTTCTTCTGTGAGCTTGGTGGTCACAAACCGGTGCTTCCGGGCTTTTTGCTTCTTGCTAACAGGGATAAAAACTGTGCTGGTTTCTGTGCTCAAATTTTAGATGCTAATTTTGTGTCTTTTGCTATATGAATTTGTCTGAATTTGACAAAAAGATAGTTGTTTTCAAAAGGGTTTTTCTGTCCAGGAATACAAACCTTATCCCTCTTTAGGTTACTGTTGTCAGGGTTTCGTAGGTGTGCACGTCTTGGGAGGGGCGATATCTACTATAGATACTCTCCATTGCCTAAAGGCTTAGGCAAAGGGATGTTTCTAACTTTGTTACATTCCAAGTGTCTTAATTGAAACCCACAGGCTAATTCCATCTTTTATTTCTAAATTCCTTTTCTGAGAACCTAAATAATGAGGTGGTGAAGGCAAATTTAAGTCTTCAAATGTGAGATGACCCTTAGTAATGTGTGCCGGAGTGGTTGGGCAATTTCTGTACTTTATTTGCCAATCAAGTCCATGCTTCTCCAGGGCATTTTCATTTTAGGGCTGTTCTGCCAGCTGTTTTGGGTGTGATAACTTCTGTCTTTGAAAAGCTAAATAATGCAGTTCTGTCATGCCAGCATGTAATGTGTTTTGGGGAAATAAGAAAGCTCTCTTTCAGCATGAAACAGAGGTTGAGTAGAGGACAAACCACAATCCAGTGAGGCTTTTGTTTTTACCTCTATTTTTAGATAATTTTTGCTTTCCTTTCTGCTCTCCAACATGATATTCACAAGGTAATAGATTGGAGTTGAGCTGTGTTTCCAAGGTGCCCCAAACAAAGTGAAAGCACAATGTTGTGGGTGGAGGAGGCGTGGGAGGCTACAGAAGCGGCTGCTGGGGGCGACTGAGTGCCAGGACACAGCCTGGGCATCTGATCCCACAGGAGCCGGCTCTTCTGAGCGCACTCCAGTTGGGTGGACGTACATCATCCTGTGTAACAGGAGCAGGCATCTGGGATAGGAAGCTTTTCTCTCTTTTGTCATCACAAGAGTTTAATTTTGTGTGTGTGTTTAGGTTTGTTTTTATTTCCTCTTAAAGGAACAAACTGTTCTGACATTGTCCATTACTAGTCCATTAAGTGGCTGGAGGGCAGGCAGAGAGAGGAAACAGTCAGTAGGTAATGAAGCAGAATTTGGCCCTGAGTCAGTCCTTGGCTTATATTGTCAGGCTGCAGCAGTGTGAAAGGAAACAAATGTTTTAGCAACTTGGTGAATTTGTTTCTTGCTGGGCTGTAACTTGCTGACATTTTTAATGTCTTGTGTGAGAAGTTGACTGGCTGTGTAACTGTGTGCTTTGCTGAATGGTGATATTGTTTTTTACTGAATGTGGCTAATTTGTTATCCAAATCATAATGTCAGCCTCCCGGGGTTAGCCTTACAAATTTGTAGGAATCTATAGAAAATTACTTTGAAGGATAAAATAACTTGTCAATGTTGCTATCCAAGCACCAGCATTTCAATTTCTTTTTTTTTTTTTTTCAGGAGTTTATAGGAGAAAGCTTGACAAAACTGGAGCTGTAACAGCCAGTTCCAAAGATCCTAGTTACAGAGGCTTTTATAAAGCAAGCATAAGCGTAGAGTCTGACTGGCAAAGGTTGTCTGTGGATTTTATAACTGACCAGGATGTTTTAGGAAGATGGGATTTGTGGGGGTTCTTATTCCTTGCTTAAGAAATGGAAAGGATGCACTGCTCCTTAGGGGATACTAGAGGTACATGCATTCATATTCTTTCATTCACCAAATCTTTTATCAAGATTAAGTAGTTTGTAATTATCAAAGACGTGGGTTTTTGTTGTCGTCTTACTGCAAATCTCCCGTACCTTCTTGGTGATTTCTCATGGGCATCTCCTCACAGCACTGACAACTCCTTTTTCACAGCACAGCCAACAAACTCCAACTCTCTCCTTACTCAGCTAACCCACTCTTTTGTAGCACTCGTCTCCTTATTGGACACAGCTGTGGCCTGTTAAGGCCAGGCCTATTCCTAATCTCTGGTGATTGGTACAGCTGCACTACTCAAGTGTGAGACTGCCTTCTGCACTATCTTTATTTTCTTACATTCTGTCCTCCCACAAGTTTTGGTGGATGTTTTTCCTTCCGCTTCCTAGAAAATGCTCTTTTTTGAAAAGGGGGAAAGGGGGCTGGATTTTTAGGAAGTGCTGTGTGTGCTACTGCAGCACACCTAGCAAGAGCACTGCCACAGACTGGACTGTGGTGGTGGGGAGCAGCTGTAGGAGCAAGGCTGCTGAGGTAGTCCTGGCAGGCTGGAGCTAGGGAATGCTGAGGAGAGTTGTCACCTCCTGCCATGTGTGAGCTCAGGAAGGGGCTGAACCCTCCAAGAGTGGGGTGTGTAGAGCTCCTACTGCACAGGATTTATAAATGCAGGATCCTTTCAAAACTGTTGCTCTCCTTTAACACAGTCATACAACTGTTTTTGGCCTCTCTGTTCTTTGTCTTTATCATGCTAAGGAGCAATACCTTTAAAAGAATGTGATACCTTGAACTGTGGTGTTACTGCTCATTCTCACAGATGCTTAAGGAGGGAAAAAGGCAGATGGAGCCTTGGAAAACCATCATGGTACATAGGGGTGTAGTTGGGGGTGTTGGCACAAAAGGGCCAGACTGGTTAATGAATGATATTTAGAATGAAAATATGTTTAAATCTCACTATGTTCAATACAAAAAGTATTTGCAGTTAAAGCTAAGGGAAAACATTGCTCCAACAGTGGCGTTGGACCAATCTAGTCCATTCCTGTGTCTTAAAAGGAAAGAAAGAAAACAGACTTGTAGGGGAAAAAAGGATTAAATATATTATTTTTAAAAATTTCTTTTGAGTTTCATCTTGTCTGCCAGGCTCCTGTGAGATGGATACTTAGGATCTAGCAGGAAGTTACTTGGTTCTGCCTTTGATGGTAAGGGGCTGTATGCCACTTAGGGGAAAAGACAGGGTTGACAAAGTGTCTTAGGTAATTATACTCCCCTGAAACACCTTGAGTTTCAACATTCTGAGCATTGCATGCTATAGCTATCTTGAAGCTTGCTCAGAAAAATCTTTTCAGTTATTGTGCTGTCTTTGATGTTTGGTTGAGCTGGAGTTGTGAATCAAGAGTAGGGTCTGTTGGATCAGCTTTAGCTGCCAAAGAGGAGAGGCATGGAAGGGTGAAACAGTGGCTCCTGGCTAACATGCATCCTTGTGTCCTAAGCAGGTTTTTCAGCTGTAGCCTAAAAGAAGCCCAGAACTAAGGTTTTAATTTAAATGGATATGAACGGTTTCATACAGTTTAAGTTTTTCAACTGTCATGACACTTCATTTCATATTGATGTGACGTCTTGTATTTGGACTGAGCTGTAGCCACTATTCTTTGCTGTTAGGTAAAACACACCTGGTTTTTGGTTTCTTTCTGTGTGTAACAGCTTTTTGGCTAGATATCTTAGATGTGAATACATGGATAGTGTCAGCTTCTGTGTTTGGCCAGAAATTAGAAATGTTGAGGTTATCTGTATAAATCTTCCGGTTGTATTCTGTTGTTTTTAGATTTATTTTTTTAATATCTGGATTTTATAGATGAAATTGTACAACAGTCTCAATTGCTGCTGCGAGTATATGATCTTGTAAGTGGTGCTTTTTAATCATAATCCAATATTGCTTCAGACTGCATAAATTTTCATGATTACGTGAAGTAGAAAATTTGAGTTGCAATCAGGCTTTTTCTATGGCTTCATTCCAAGTGCAGGGACAGTTAGTCTGAAAACCATCGTGGTTTGCTGCTTTGTGGAATGGATTCTGGAAAAATTGATGCCAGCTGCCACCAAGAGGTTCTGCAAGAGAACGTTCCAGACAGCAGTGTGTTGTGGTTGCCTGAAGGGTATCTCAAGGTTGGTCTGCCAAGAAGCTGGTGGAGTCTTGAAAGGCTCTTGGAGACTCCTTATCCAGGCTGCAGCTGTCCAACAGTTTTCCTGGTGTAAGGCACTGATTGCGCTGGCTGTGGTTTGTGCAGGGCTTTGGAGGTTGAAGCCTTTGACAAGCTGCATGTGTGTATTTTCTTGTCTGTGGCAAGCAGACCTGTAAATCCATACTGGGTGAACCTCCCTAGCCTAGTCTGGTTGTCAGCAGTTATTTCACTGTCATTTAAGTACAGGTATTGAAGCACAGGCTCACCTTTAGCAGTGCTCAGTGCAATTTACCCAAGATGTGTCCTGTGATACAGGCAGGAGTGTCTGTCCTGTGCTGGAAGTGACTCACCCTGGTTTAGTGGGATGGGCTCTGTAAAATTGCAGGTGACTCCTAAATGGCTTCCTTAGGCATCCTGGGAAGCTGCCTTCTCTCTGCCCCGCTGGAGGCCACTGCTCCTCCCTCTGCTCTGACTTACAGGCACTTGCCTGCCCTTCTTTCTTTTCCTGCTGGCTTCTTATGGCTGTCTCTCAGACCCTGGGTGGTGCTGCTTAGGTGTCACACCAGCAGGGCATTTGAAGGGAGGGGCTCTACTGAGCCCTTCCCACACCTTAGCTGAACTTGTCTGTGACTGATCACTAAGACACTTCTGAACCCAGGTGCAAAAGTAGGCTGAGGGTGGGTAAGGCTGCCAGTGCTTCAAGGGTTGTCCCAGCAGCTTTGCTACCACAGAGGCTATTATCTGCATCAGAAGCTTGAGTAAGGCCCTCAGCACCTTTTGGAGTAATGCACTCAGGCACAAAGGTGTTGACAAAGTCTGTTAATTAAAAGCCCATGGTTTCGTAGGTTGTTTTTCACCAGATGGGAGGCTTGTGAATTTTATGCATCAGGAACCCGCTTGGGAGGTGCTGTGAGGCTGATTCTAATGCAAAGGAGCTGCTGTGGTTACTAGCAAAGGCAAAGCATTTGTGGCTCTGCAAGTACTCAAGTGTTGTGGATGTTTGTTCAGCTTTATTGACAGATAAGGCAAAAAGTTCTCCCACGTCTCAGGACAGCGTTTAATGTGACCTGTATTGAACAATCTAGGATTAAGAAGAATGCAACTTCACTCATTGTTTTCTTATTCTCTTTCTCCAGATGAACACAATGATGTACAGAAAAAAACCTTTACAAAATGGATAAATGCTCGCTTTTCCAAGGTAATGTTGGTTTGGATGTACTACTTGATTTTGTTTGGTTCACTGTTTAGAATAATTTTGGTTAAATGTACATTGCTTTTACTTTGCTAGGAGTATTCAACAATACTCTTGTTGAATACTCCTAGTAAAATGTCAGTGTGTAGTGAAAGCAGATAAAACAGTGTAGTGTTTGTTCCCTTCATTTCCTCCTGCACATCAGTATCAAATGTTTATTGGATACTATATTTTAAGAAAAAATGAAAGATTCTGTTTGTTAACATATCAAATAGTTATTTGCATGAGCATGTCTGTTTGGTTTTGTTTCGTTTTGGTTTAGTTTATGTGCAATTTTCAGAATGCGTTGCAGCAGATTTTGAACCTTCATCACTGTGTTTACTCAGTTGCTGAGTCAGCTTTACTCACTCTGCAAACCTCTAGTTGAAGCCACCTGGTGTTGCTACTTGAGCCTTGACTGAAATTTTATATAATTACTTGCTCATTTTGAATTTTTGTCAGCTCTCATGCTGTACAGTTCTCATTTTAATTCTCTTTACTGACTGGAAGCTTATTGAGGATCTTTCCTGGTTTGGGATGATAAAGGAAGTGACGTTTGCTTTGGAATGCTATTTAAAGCCTGCTTTTTACACTGTTCTGCTGATAGGGAAAAATGACACTTTGCCCAGGAATATAAGTGTCTGTGGAAAGTTTTCCTGCTTCATAGTTTGAATGTGTGAAAGAACCTGGAATATTATCAGGAACAGCTCATGTTTTTTTTCTGCCTAGTGTGGTGCTGCAAATGGGGCAACTACTCTTCTGCATGCTTTTATGGAAAAGTGGCATGTGTGTGAAATCCTGAAAGCAGATATAAATATTAAGGAAGGGGGTGTGTGGTTTGGTGGTGGGGTTTTTTTTGGTTTTTTTTTTTTTTAATTTAAATCTGTAACAGCTATGAGTGACTGCTTCTGGAGTGCTGCCCTTCTGAAGTTCTTGATCAGTAATGTAAGGAAGTTTTACCTTCCTTTCCTTCCTGTGCAATAGGACACTGAGCAATGCAAGGCTTGTGGCCTTGGTTGAATCATTTGGCTTGGGTTTGTTTTGGTTGAAAGCTGATATCCTGCACTCTTCATCCAATGCATTCTTGGCTAGTTTGCTCTTTAGAGGAGGAATGTGTGTGGGTAACTGGTTGCTCTAAGCTCAGCTTTGGACTGCTGCTCAGAGGAGTGGTGGTTCTGCAGAAGGAGCAGTAGGCAGAGCAGGATCATGTAAGGAAGGAAAATGTGGTGAGAAAGAAAGGACTGGCTGTAGTCATGTAGCTGGCATAGAGATGGCATGGAAATGACAGTGATACTGAGAATGAATGACAGTCATACTGAGAATGTGCCAGGTGACTCATCTGTGAGTGCTGCAGGCATTGTATTGAAGAAGGTAGAATTATTTTCAGTCATTCTGCTTGTAGTCACATGGATGTATCTTATACAGCATCTTTCCTTCAATACTGTGTAACCAGACAGATCTTGCTGAGCTCCTGGATTTCCCAGGTGCCGGGTATGGTCAGATACTCACAGGATTTGATGTAACTGTAGCTTTGTAACTCTGTAACTTCATAGCCCCTTAAACACCTAAAGCTATGAAAGCCTTGCTAATGATTAAAGAGGACCTACTCCCAACTGCTGCATGTCCAATTCAAACTTAAGCATGGCTATTTTGGCATGACAAGACACAGATTTATTAAGACTGGCATGTTCAAATTGCAAGGAAAATTATGGTGTTAAGTAGAAATCACTTAATGTAAGGAAGTCTACTTTCAACTGTACCTTAAAAATAGAAAGAGACTGATTTCAGTCCTGTTCTGTCAAAGTCCTTTTATGTACCAAGTCATTTAGATTGTTTTAAAATTCCTTTTCTGTCAACTAGATTGATTTAGCTGCTTAGTAGGGTAGAGGGATTTTAGAGGTTAGTTAAATGTAATCTGACTTATATTGCAGAAAACAAAATGGTAACTTAGGTATTTTGTATGGAATTGCAAATTTCATTCCAAAAAATTTTACTTGTCCATCCACATTAATTACATTGTACTTGCCCTTCATTTAAGCAAATAAAAAGTAATCGGTTGAGCTTTTGTAGCTTAGCATACAAAAATTGTGAAATTGCGTAATGCTGAGTTTAAGTCAATTCAATAAGGTTTTACAAAGGATCTAGAGAGAGAGCAGTGTCTTTCCCTTCTCATCAGAGAACAGGTAGGTGAGTAAAACACTTGAAGTATCTCAAGTGTGCTGTGAGGTGCTTGCTTCAGTACCCTGATGGGTGAGATAAGAGTTCTTGGTGTAGTTCCAGTACAGTAACCTGGTTTTGTGCTCTTGGTTTAAACTGTGCTAGAACAGTGCCTTTTATTTGTGTGTGTTGTTTGAAAATCAAGGCACAAACATTTAAAGTGGATTGTTTTAAGGTCAGTAAATGTACTCAGCCAAGACTCACTGGTCTCTTAGACATACCTTAGGAGAGATGTACACACTACAGCTCACAAGCCTATGATGGCTGTGTAGTAAGGATATTTTGTTAAAATTAGAGGGAATAAAAATTGTTAGAGAAATAATCTGTTATCAAGCTTTAACCAATGGGGAAGTTTGTTTCAATAAATACTGAGGCAGAGCATTTCAGCATGTGGTTATAAAGCCACGTGATGTTTTTACTTAATGTATTTTTTCTATTGCTCTGTCCAGTCTAATTTCAAGAGTCTGATTTAGCTGTTTTCCTGAGTGTAGCCTTACCAATTAAAGCATCTAGTTATATGGATAACTGATATATGTTCTTCATACAATGTAGGATTGTTTTCTATCCTTTTATCCTTTTCTATATTAATCTTCATTAAAACTTTCCAGTAGGTTATTTTCAGAACCTCTATTTTCTGCATACAATGCAGAAGTGCTATCTTGTCACAGTGGTTTTTAGCCACTGCAAATAAAGGTAAACATCAGAAATGGCTACTAACTTTGAGTGCCTGATCTGAGACTTTAGCTAAATTGTCACAGAGGATTTAACATTTCTTTGATGTTTCTTGATATAAAACAGAACTCTTGATCCTTATAACAGAATTTGGAGGGTTCATATCTTCTGCAAACTCAATCAAACCATCCAAAATATTTAGTTGGTTTTCAGATGGAGCTCGATCAGCATAGAAAAGAGACTTGAAGATGATTATGCCTGTGTCAGCAAGGACTGGCTTTAGTGATCTAAGGAAGTGTCTTAATCTGGCACACAGTTAGTAATTGCATGTAAAATTGTGTTTTAAATTATTCTGATGAGTTACAGGGGACCTTCTGGCTAACAGTGGAGCTTGAGTTCAAGTCTGCAGGATATTGTAGAGCTCCAGTACCCCTATGTTACTTGTTTCACACAGTTAAAGAGAAAGTGAACAAAGATTTTGTAATCAACTCTAGTTGGTCCAAATATCTGAATAGCTTCAGTCTTTATCTACTTAGATGTTTTATCAGCAGGCCTGGGATTTTTAACTGCATCTTGCAGATATCTGGTGCTTCAGCTTATAGTTACAGAGCAAAGTAGTTGGATACTCACACTTGCAACTCCAGAAGGTTTCTAGAAACTTGATAGGCATGTTAAGAAATTCAGGAGTCTTGTGTTCCACTTTAGAACCCTGCAAGTACAGTTCTTTCTGCCCTATTTTCTTCCTTTACTCCTAGTCTCTGACCCTGTTTTTGGTTGGTATATTTGTTTTTTCCCCCCTCACTTAGTATTACACCCTCTCATGTCAGAAGCCTTGCCTGCTTGGCAAATCCTTGCAAATCTCGAGTTTGGCTGCCCTGCCTATTTCATGTCCACTTTTGCCTTTGTCACTATACTTTTTTTCCCATCAAGACTCAGTTTTTCTTTTTAAAGTTCCATATCTGCTCTATCTGCCCTTCATTTCCCCTCTCCTGCCTTTACAGGGTTTGATGCTTGTGTGGTCAGTCCTATTTTTGCATTTCCCTTTGTCTCAGCGGCACTAACCTTGCCCTCTCTTCGCCTTCTTGTAGGATTCTGTCTTTGTTGGCTTTAGTTTGCTCATTTTCCAAGGTGGTACTTTTCCAAGTTTGCTTTCAGATTGGTTCCTCTCCTCCTCTGCTCTTCCTGAGCTTGGCAGGTGGAACACAGAGTCAGCACAAGAAACATGATTCCCTGACTTAATTTAGATCCATGGAGTCAGGTCTGTCACAGCCTGTCGGAACTCAGTGCTGTCACTCACTCACTAGAGGAAGCTTACAGATCCAGCATTGGCAAACTGAAGCAGTGTCTTTTTACCAAAACCTTGCTTCTTCACTGTGTTTGGGAAATTTTCCCACAGGGATGGGAAAAAAAAGCTTTATTGGTAGGAAGGTTGTGCTCTGCAAAAGGAGCGTAAAAGCCCAGAGATTTGTGGTATTCAGTGAAAATGACACTAGTATTCCCTGCCCCTCAGTTATAAGTCTTGGATATGGCAGGCTGTTGAATGGAGTCAGCTGGGGCATTGTTCCAAGGTGTCAGGAACTGCATTCAAAGCCCTTGCGTGCCTGAGCGCTGGGCCTCCCTTTCCTTTCCATCATGTGTTCCCATCGCTTTCCAATACAAGCTCAATTTCTTTTTTTTTTTTTTTTGTCTTGTGCGTTTGCAGTGTTCTTGCTGCATGTATTTGTGATTCTGCTCCTCCAGGTCCTGTGCTAGTGCCTTGACATCTGCATTGGCCTGCATTGACAGGGCTTGGAGCCAGGCCAGGATGTGAATAAAGGCAATGTGAATAAAGCCAGACATCCCACACTTCTACAGCATCTTAAGCTCTTTTTCCTACTCTGTGGTCTTCCAAAAATACATTTGATTTTAGGGTTAGAGTAAAGAAGAGGAGGTGCGGCTTGAGATCAGAATGCATCCTTCAGGGCTGAGCTCCAGGTTAGCCTTTGAGAAGGCAAGTGCTCAGTGTGGGGCTCCTGTGCATTTCCTCTCCTGGGCTCTGATGTGTCCCCTCCCCTGGAAGCACACCAAGGGAAAATGAGAGTAGACAGGCCAGTAGGAGAACTGATGAGTTGTTCTTGGAGCGCTTTGGGGTGTTGTGGCTTATATACATCTTAAAATTGAAACAGTTAATTCCTCATTATACCAGGCAATAATTCATATAGCAACTGCAAAGTCTTCTTTTAGCTTTTTGTGTGGTGTACTGAATAGATGTTTTCCTCCATTTCTGCTTCTTAATTTTCTTTTCTCTGTTTTGTCATAATAGTACATGTCAGGCCCTACACTTGTGAAGATATTTTGCAGCTCCGTTGCTGACCCTTAGCAACTGTGATAAATCTTTTTAAAGGCAAAATTATACCTATTCATGATAATTAATTTCACATGACCCATATACCTGAGGTCAAAGACATTTCAGAAGTGGTTTTTTTTTGGTGGGGAAGGAGAATTATGGAGTTCATGTAGTAGTCATGCAAGCAAAGAGATCAAAAAGATTGATTAGGCAATTTTGTCTGTCCAAGGTGACATCACCTAAGATGGTGTCTAGTCCTTTTTGCAGTGCAGTTTTTGTTGTGCAAGCAAGGAGATACTTAATGATTGGTGAAATATTCTACAGTCTAATTGCTTCTGATATTTTTCTATGCTGAATTAAACTGTAAAATGTAACTTTACTCAAAACCAGCCAAAGCTTAAAAAGCAATAACCTTGTTAGAAAAGAAGAGTAATCTGGATGGAAAGGAATTAGCATTTGCACAAGCTGGCCTTAAAAAGGTCTATTTTAGTCTACTTTTTTCTTAGTCTCTTTTTATGGGAAGACAAAACAAACCTTTCTAGGCCTAGCATATCTTTTAGCCAAGAAGCACAAAAGTAAATTTTTCTTCTATAGTAGGTTGTGAGTTATGGTAAGGATGACTGCTTTCTAGCATAAAAGCAATAATATGTAGCAGTTGATATCTCCCAGATATAGTCACAGCAAAAAAATTGTCAGTTTTCTGCCTTCCTTTCAATTTCTGCTGCTTTTTGCTGTAAGAACAAGGTGTGAGCAGTGTCTCCCATGGTGAACTTGAAAACTTGGCATAGTAATATGGGCTGTAAGCATTGCTGACTTGGTTAATGCTCTGGGTTTCGGTCTGATTCTTAGGCTTGGTTTTCATCCCAGTTGTTGGAGGGTTTGTGGGACCTTCTGAAGTACTTGAGCTGAACCTGGTCGAGGCACCAAAGCAGATCTGTTCCTTTACCTGTTAGCTGCTAATGAGACTAGTCAACCTGGTTAGCAGGATTTTAAAAATTTTTTAAAGGGTCCAGTTGAAGTTATGTTGCTTGAAAAACTATAACTAAAAGGATAACCTTTTAGTCTTACAAGAGAAATAACTAACAGTGGTAAGCAGGGTCCCAGCTGCCCCTGCTGGTGCTGTTGTGCAATGAGGCTTAATTGCAAGCTGAGGTTAGTACTGTTACATTAAACATGTTATTGTAACATAGGCTTATGTAAATACATTAATAAATACACTGGAGAGAGAAAGACCTACAGAGTTACTGATGCCTTGCTGTGCTATTTGCACTGATAGATCTTCCCTCCTTCGTTCATGTTGTCAGTCGAGTATTTTAGGTGTTAGGTGAATTGAACTATCTTTAGCTGTTCAGCTTTGCTGCTTCTTAAACTCATGTCTGTCAAAATTTCCAGCATATCTCAGTGATGAGTATTAGTTTCGCCCGCCAGCCCGTTAGTCTGGGGTTTTAAATAGCTGTTTAGTTACTTGTAACTATTTTATTTTTGAGCACCAGTAGTTAAAAATAATTTGCTCTATAAGGTGTCTTCTTATGATTATAACTTTTTATTTATTTGCATTACTTGGTGTTTGAAATCATAGTTTTGGTACTAGTATCGTGTTGAGATGCCACAACTCCTTGGCAATATTCAGCATGGAGTAGAGTATACCCAGTGAAAATATATCTGTCACAGTGCAGCTAGTATTTGTGTATGATGTCCTGTAACTCCTGCATGTTAGTGGAAGGAGAATGGAAAAAAGTACCACATTTTCATAAAAATACTTCTGTAAACATTGTCTATGGTCTTAAATTAGAAACTGGTGAGATTATTTGTTGACCTAGTTGTTTACTTTATGCAATGACCTTTTTACTTTCTGATTTGTTTCCCACATTGAGTTCCCATGTGCTGGCCTTATAATGTAGCAGCACTTGACATGTTTCTTTCTTGGTCTGGGTCATGATAAAGTGTAGTTCTTGCTCCTGAGTTTAAACTGGTTACCATCAGTTCCCTGGGAATGTACTTGAACATTATGAATGGCTCATGCTACCATTTAAGAAAGAGCCCAACCTCTCCAATACTTGCCCCTTCTCAAAGGAATGGGTCTTTACAGTTCTACTACTGCTTTGATCTATGTATTGAGCATATAAGATGTTAAAAAGCTGTCATATACTGATTAAAAAGAATTAATTAAAACAACTCTTAACTTCATAAAAGTGACATTTGAAGATAAAAGAATCTGATGGTGAATCAGTGTACTGCTTTCTTGTGTTCCTGAAGTGGCAGATAATGTAAATGGCAACCAGGGCTTTTCCCAGCCCTGCTCTGAGCCGCTGGAACTTGTCTGCTGCATTCCCTTAGTGGTGAAGGCCATTTGTATGATTTTATGAAATGTGTTACTTTCCTGGTGACAGCCAGTGTGCATTAACTGTGAAACTGAGAGGACCTTTCATCCTGGTTTTAATGTTGTGGCTACAAGGTCTGAATCAGTATCACTGAGGAGGATGTGAAATAGAGGTGGCTTATCTCTTATTCTCTAATCTCTTTGGCATTCATTAATTGAAAAAGTTAGGTTTAATAGTGTAGCTTCAATAATTATTGATTTAAAGCACAGGTAAATTGTCTGCTACAGATAATTGAAATGAGAATTTCATGTTTCTAGTTAAACAACTAGGTAAACATTTAACCTTCTTTAATGATTGCCTTTCCATATAATTTCATGTTGAAGAATAAAGAACTTAAGTAGTCATCATAAAATGATAAATAATAGCTGGTGTTTGAAAAAAGGAGGTTTTGTCCCACTGAGAATTTGCGACTCCAGTTTTTTCTCTAACTAGGCTCAGTTTGATACAGTTCCTCATTGGTAATAAAGGGACAATTGAGAATGTTCTACTGTAGAACATACTCAGGAATGATCACTGCCTTGTAGCTGTGGTGGCTTTAGTAGAACAAACTGTAAGTGTTGATGGCTGGGCTTTCGACTGCCAGCAGCATTGGATGACTTCAAAAAATCTGATCTGGATTTTGTTTATACCTTCTTCCACTTCCTGGGAATGCTTTCTGGCAAAGAGGAGGAATGATTTCTGCACAGTCATGTTGGCTGGCCTCGGTAACCCTTCGTTGTGAGTAATTCTAGATGCACACAAGGAAGTGTGAGTCACCCTCTTAAACCTGATCCAGGTAGAGGTACTTGAAAGATGGCCAAAGGGGCATATGAGGGCAGCTGGTGTGAGGAGAACACTGTGTGGTATCTCCTTCCCAAACAGTGCCAGTGTCTTGCTGGGAAGTGTAAAACTGATGCCTGAGATGCCTGGTCTTGTGTACATATGGTAGCATCTGGTCTCCAGCTCACAGATCATTAATAAACTGCTGCTTCCTCATGAGGTAAATCAACAGAAAAAGTTGTTTCTGCTGTGGATAACTAGCAAAAGTTCTTTATCTCTTTGTCTCCCTTACTTGTGTTCACACAAAGGCTGGCATTAAAATGTTTGTTGGAATAAATGTAATGTGATGGATTGGATCTGGTTCTGATCCTTCTGTATGTGCCTACTGGTGCATAACAAATGTCACCATGCAAAGTTCATGAGAACACAAGCAAGCCTAGCCCTCAGCTTATGTACAGTCTCTAGCTTTTATTTTTTTTTTTTTACTTTCCTTTCTCTTGCTCTGCCTCCCTTTCCCTTTTCTTTTTTCTTCTTCCTCTTTCCCTTACACCAGCCTGTTGGTGAATCAACTCCTTTCCTGCTATCAGTGCTAATTTAAAGCGCTGGTAAACCAACACTGCCTCTTTCTGAGTCTGTTAATTATGTTCTTTTGTCTGTTTTATCAAGCCCTTGAGTCTGTTACAGTAACTGTGTGTACGGCGCTGCTGGGAAAGCCTTCTTGAACAGGCTGAGGGAAAGAGATTTCTGCCAGGATTTTTTTGGTTTGTTTTTTCTGCTCTTGTGGCAAACATAAGCAAAGCTGAGAAAAACTACCTTCTGTTAACTGATAAAAGTGTTCAGTGAGTGGGATGTGAATACTTTACACCCCGAACCGGCACAGATTCTGGTACGAAGTGTGTCCCTGCCTGTCCTTTATGCTGTCTTTGTAGTGTAAACTGGACTCTATTTTGTCTTTGAGAAAGGACCCATTAGCTGCCTGGTATTTGTACAGTGCTTAGCACAATGTAAGCTGCTCTTTAAGTACTTACCAACACAACCTTGACTAGCCATTTGCCCTTGTGAAGGGCTCGGTGTGGTTTGTCACTGTCACTCTTTCTTAAAAGACAAATACTTAAATTTCTCCATCCATTATGCTCAGTGATGGACTGCTTCTCCTTACAGGATGCTGGCAAGGGCTGAACTACTTTGTACTTGTGTAGTCTTTAAGTATTTAGAAAGTGAGTAAAATGTTAGTTCTGAAAAAGAGAAATTTAGATTGCCTTAGTGTACTGTATGCCAGACAAGAATCTTCAGAGACAGAAATGCATGTGCTTTTTGCATGCTGCAGATTGTGTATTTATTTGTGTGTGTATCTGTAGCTACAGACTTCATTTTTCAGAAGGCCAGATTATTTTCTGGGTGTTAGGAGTGAGCATTATGGATGGGGGTAGGTATGGTTAAGGAAGCAAGCTAGCTACAGAGCCCTGTGGCTTGCCTTCTGTCCTCCCCCAGAGCCCAGGCTCTTTGCAGCAGCACATCAGCCTGCCCCAGCTGGTCTCAGGGCTGCCTGCTTCACCCCAGTGCAGTGTGCATGGAGCAGGTGCCCTGATGGGAGTCAGACTGCTGGGTCAGAGCCAGGGTTCAGGTGATGGCCCCTGGAGTAGAAGTACAGGTCCAGCCTTAGGGGCCGTGTAGTGCAGCTCCCAGATTGCCCTTGCACTGCCACAGCAGCCTGTCCCAGTAGGCTCGGTGGTGGGCATTGCTTGTGAGGTGATGGGGCTCTGTGTGGGTTTTATCACAAAGAGAGGGTGATGGCAGCAGCCTGGCCTGGCTCAGGGCTGGCTCGTACCTGGCACAAGAGGGCATGCATGGCTGCTTGGACAGCTTTGCCCCAGAATTTTTCCTTGTCATCTCTTGAGAAATAAGGGTATGGGACTATCACTTGGGGCTGCCATTTAAAGAAATTATTTTCCTGCACCCTTCTATGCTTAATAAACTTTGAGTCATGTGGCCGTCAGAAGCTGGAATCTGTAGCTGTTCTGTTTGCATAAAGAAAGTAGAAGACTTCCTGAAGCACAGTGGGTTGCTCTCAAACTGCATCCCAGGAAAGCAGTCCAGTATCCAGCTGCACTGGAGGACAGAGTAGTGATGTTTCTGACTGCAGACTATATGGCTCACATAGCAGATCCTGCATGGAAATGTGCATTCAGGTATGAGAAAAATGCATGACTGGGAGGAGGCAGTGTGAGTAGAACAGGATGCTGTGCCTGTGCAGTCTCTGCTCCATTGGGACATCAGCTGACTGTTAGGGCTGGCTTTGTGCCCTGATGGGACAGCTGAGGCTGCCTGGGTGGCAGCTGCCACCAGGTGTGTGCATGGGATTCAGGTGGGTGTGGGAAGCTGAAGAAACAGGTTTCCAGCTTTCCTGGTGGGTATGCTTCTTTGGAGGTGGTGATAGGCTTGGTGGGGTGGGTGTTGCAACCCTTTCTTAGCAAACTTGAGTCACCTTGCATGTGGGAGAATACATCCTGTAAGCTAACATCTTTCCCTCGGAGAGCATTTACTAGATGTCACTAAATACAGAGGCTTTGTGTATTGCATTGTGTGTTTTGAGGATAGTGGGTACTTGAACAAACCAGGAATGAGTAGCTTAGTGTGCAGAAATAATTTAATACTCTTCTGTTGACTCTTTGAACTGACAGCAAAACATGGTGCTCTGATGGTCATCAAAATGAAAAAGTCATTCTCCTGAGAAAGCAGATGAAATTATTTCCACCATCACAGCAGGGAGCATTGCGTAGGGCTGGAACATACCATGACCTGTTGAAATGAAGGACTGAAAGCAGGAAGTCATTCAGCTTATTTTCATGCATGTGAAGTGAGGGCATGGAAGCAAAGAAAGAAGACTGTATCCTCTCAATACTCTTGTTGCACTGTATTAGATGAGGTGTTGTTCTGCTTTTCCAGTAGTTCCAAATCCTTTTTAACTTCAGGACCTAAGGCAACAAATTGATTGAGGCTATATGGCTATAGCATTCTCAGTTTCGGTGTTATATATGTGTGTTCTGTTCTAATGATATATAATTATAATTAATTGTATAATTATAAAGGCTTTCCTTCTGTAGGGCCTTTGATAGTGTCTCCCACAACGTCATTTGTCACTAAATTGGAGAGATAGGGGTTTGATGAATGGACTGTTAAATAAATGAAAAATTGCCTAGGCAGCTGCATCCGAAGATTTGCAGTCAATTGCTCAATGTCCAAATGGAGATCAGAAATAAGTGCTGTCCCTCAGGCATCCATAATGTGATCTGAAGGGTTCAGTATCACCAATGACATGAAGTGGGTTTGAGTATGCCCTCAGGAAGTTTGCAGATGACACCACCCTCAGCAAGTGCAGTGGATGTGCAAGTGGGAATGGAGGTGACCCAGAAAGACTTCAGCCTAGAGAAGTGGGGCCTATATGAATCCTGTGAAGTATGGTGAGTCCAGGTATGTGGTCCTGGCCTGCACCTGCATCCTGGCCTTCCCAGTATCTGTACAGACTGGGAGATGAATAGATTAGTAGCAGCCCTGTGGAGAAGGACTTGGGGGAACTGGTGGATGAAAAACTAGACATGAGGCAGCAATGTGTTCTTCAGCTCAGAAAGCCAACAATAGCCTGGGCTTCATAAAAAGAAGTGTGGCTAGCAGGTCAGTGGAAGTGATCATTCCCCTCTACCCTGCTCTGGAGAGGCCCACACTTCAATGACTAAGATGTTTGGTTGTTTTTTAGTTTTTTGCTTGACAATGAGTTTTTGATTAGTACTACATCCAGAGACCTCTGTTAGCTCCTACTGCTTGCTTTTCTGGTCATAGGAACAATTTCCTTGTGCCCTTAGCAACCTGTTTTTACTGTCTTCAGTGTGGTGATGCACACCAAATGTAAACTAAATTTTACTGGTTGATTGCTCTGTGGCTGATCTCCTCCTGTGTTACACCATGCTCAAGCAGAGAGCCCTAGAGCGTGTTACTCAGGATTGCATCCAGATATTTTTTTGAACATCTCCAGTGAGGGAAATTCCACAGCCTCTCTGGGTAATCTGTTCTGTTTGCGAACACCTGCACAAGGAAGGTATTTCTTATGTTCGGGTGAAATTTATGTCAGTTTCTGCCTGTTACCTCTTGTCCTATTGCTCTGCTGGGAAGAGCTTGGCTCCATCTTCTTGGGACATTCCCTTCAGGTACCTACAGACACTGATCATGTCTCAGTTGTCTCTTCTCGAGGCTGAACAGCCCAGCTCCCTGAGACTTTCCACGTAAAGAGATGTTGTTATTATATTTCTAGAGTACTGTACTGTTATCATATTTCTAAAGTCCCATACCTCCTTACGGCTGCAGATCTTCACAGCATGGACTCCTTCTTCTGCATGCTGTTCCTTCTTAGTCAGGACTCCTTCAAGGATCTCCCTGACTGGCCAACCCAGCCCCTTTTATCCCAGTTATCTTCACTAGCCGCAGCTGCAGCCCACTGAAGCCCATCAAGAACAACCGGGGCTTATCAGGGCAAGGCCTATATACAGATATTCATGTACAATACTGATATTTTACTAGGACTGAAAGGCGACCTATACTATACAGAGATGCTCCAGTCCCTTGATCAACTTTGTTGCCCTTTGCTGGAGCTACTCCAGGAGTTCATCACTTTGGTACTGGTGTGCCCAGAGCTGGACATAGCACTTGTGAGTCTCACACACACCTAATGAGATGTGGCCTCACTAGGGATGAGTAGAGAAACACCTCTCTTGACCTCCTGGCAGTGTTCTTCCCAATGTCCTCAGGATACCATTGGCCTCCTTAGCTTCATGTGCATACTGCTGGCTTGTGGACAGCTTGTTGACCACCAGGACTCCCAGGTCCTTCTCCACAGAGCTGCTTCCCAGCAGATCAGCCCAAGCCTGTACCAGTGCATGAGCTTATTCCTCCCTAGGTTCAGGACCCTGCACTTGCCTTTGTTGAATTCCACACAGTTCCCCTCTACCCATCTCTCTGACCTGTTGAGGTCCCTCTGAGTGACTGCACAGCCCTGTGGGGTATTGGCCACTCCTCCAGCTTTGTGTCATCTATGAACTATGCTAAGGAGGCATCTGTCCCTTCATCCAAGTCATTGATGGAGAAGTTAAACAGTACTGGCCCTCCTGTTGAACCTTAGGGGACATCACAAGTGACAGGCCGCCAAATAGACCCTGTGCCAATTATTGGGACCCTCTGGGATTTGCTATTCAGCCAGTTCTCAATCACCTTTCACCTGTCCAGTTCGCACACCTGAGTTTGCCTATGTGGATATGATGTGAGACTGTGTCAAAAGATTTGCTGAAGTCCAGGTAGACAGCAGCCACTGGTCTCTCCTCATCTCAGCAGCCAGTTGTCCTGTTGTAGGCTCCAGCATGCTTTAAAAATTTAGTTTAGTTGCTGTGCAGCTGTGAAGCATCTGAATCATCTGTGAAAAGTATGTGCTCTGAGAGGAAGATCATACTTACCACTGTTCAGCTGGTTGAAATTGTTACATTCAGTTATATTTTTGTACAGGAAACTAAAATATTTCTTTGTGGCTGTTCAACTGTGACTTTTTTTTGTGTTGGTAGTTTTTGTAGTATCAAATCTAACTAAATGGGGCACCTAAGAAAAACCCATATGAATTTTGGGGAAAACCAGACATTTACCAAAAGGGTTCATTGAGCTGTTCAGTTCTCCTTTTTTCTGATTTGTTAGCCAGTATTTGGCAATTACCAGCAGCTGTAGGGCAGGAGGAGAGAAGTGGAGACAGGAGAGATCTATGCCAGCTAATTTATGTCATGTAAGGTGGGTCTTTGACAGCCTTCTTTCTGAAGAGCAGTGTTAAAAAGTCAGGAAAAAAACAATATTGGAGTTTTTTGTGGTACTTAGAAAATATTTTTCTTCTCCTCAAATTGGCACTTGGAAGGGACACTGAAAGCAGTAGTTTAATCGATTTCTTGGCAGCCAGCAGGTGAATATTACAAAGCAAATGCACTTAGTTGCTGGCTGGCTGTGTCTTCTCCCCCTGCCCTGTAGAACTGTCCCACAGTAAATTTCTTATGCTCTAAGAAGAGATAATATAAAAAGGAAGCATGGAAAAGGTTAACATGATTCTACTCTCATCTGCCATGATTTTTGTACAGTCCCTCCACTCCCAAAGAAAGTAAAAATTAGAAATTTATAATTTAGAATACCTCTGGGTTTCACATTATGATTCATTTCTGTGGTAGAGAAAGAGATTAATTTGTTTCAATAAATATCATACCTTTTGATCTACTGGTCTTTGTAGAACAGTGACACCTTACACAGGGCTCAATTCCAAGTAATTTTTTGTCCTTTATTTTAAATCTGACAGAAATTGTTCCAATAGCTTTCTGATATGCCTCTGTTTCTTCTTCCTTTAGATGCAGCCAAACCAAGCATTCCTTCTCAAATGATTCCTCAAACTTGCCAAGTTTTCTTTCTTTGCCATCTTTGCATGTTCATGCATCCACCCTAATCTAAGCCAGGATGCACTGATTTGGTTCCTTATTATAAGGCTGCTGATGCGCAGAACCACAGTGATAGGGAAGAAAGAAAATAACACTTTAAAAGGGAAGAGTTCCTTCTTGATCATTGTAGCTGTCCCCTAGCTTTCATTCACTACTTTTAGTGCCAATTAAGAAATGATAAAAAGATACAAAGGAAAAAGCATATATTTTTTAGGGACGTTCTGCTTAAACATTGTTTTTATTACTCTTTTTTTTTTCTTCTGCAGAGTGGGAAGGCCCCAGTGAAAGACATGTTCACAGATCTCAAAGATGGAAGGAAGCTTTTGGACCTTTTGGAGGGTCTGACGGGGAAACCTCTGGTAAGAGAAACATCTGAGTCATATTTCCATTTATTAAAAAAAACCCAGACCAATGAATAAACACAACACAAACTGAGGCATGTGTTTTTTTTAAAAAAATTTAATTTATTTAAAACATTAATTTGCTTGTAATGTGTACTTGTTCTCTACAGTTCCAGTGAAATTCCCATGAACTCCACTCATGAGATACAGCATCAGGCTGACCTCCCTGACCCTCTCTTGAGGGTTTACATACTGTCTAGCAAAGCATGTAAAATCAGTGGTGGTGTTCACATGGCAAACATAGTGTATGTTTTTAGGAGAGATCTTTTAAAGGTCTGATTTTGGATGATCAGGTTGACCTGTGTTCAGCTGGATCCCTGTGGGCTTCTAGTAAGCCCGTGAAAGATCCCTTAAAGAACAAAAAGAAAGTAAAAAGACAACTGCTAGTAGGTAAAAATTTGCATCTCCATTGAAAAATTGTGTTGTCTAGAGACAGGAAAAGGCTGAAAACTGCTCAAAATGTGTATGGGAAAGTGCATGTGGCTGAAAACTCTTCCCCTGCTAACATTAATGGCTCTTCAGAAAGATGCAAAAAATATGGTGAAACCTGTGCCATTACTTGGGATTAAATTCTTGATTTAACTATTTATACTAAGTTTCAAATTTGTTTATGGCCCTTATGAGGAACCTCCAGTCATACAAAATTTCACATTGCAAGCATACTTTATTTTTTAAGCAGATGTGTTTAACTACTACTTTTAATAATTTATGGTGTGATTTGAAGTAGGATGAAAACAACATGAGTTTTTTGTTTTTAAGTTGATTACTGTGTTCCAAGTTCAGCTCCATGCTCTTGCAGTATGATCACTTTCTGCCACAGGAATAAAATTATGATGATTAAAAGAAAATGGAGTGGCAGGAATTGTCGAGTTGAAGGTTTGTTTTTTTTGGTGGGATTTTATTTTTCGGTTGTGGAGTTTTTTTTTTCTTTTTTTTTTTTAATATTCCCCCTGATATTAAAAGGAAGGGAAAGTCAGGAAGCATAACTTCTTCCCAGTATGCAAAGATTTAGCAGGCTTTTGGTGCCAGAAAAACAAATTGCTGCTTGTTCTCTCTTGGGAGCCAGAAAATTTCAAGTACTCTGGCAAATGTTCAAAAGACTCAGATTTTCCCCAGGAACTCTTCCTTTGCCTTTGCATTGCTGGTTTATAATTCTGTGGATGCTGGGAATAAAAATTTTGGACTTACGGAAGATGAGCTGAAACACATTTTGAATCCAAGGCCTGTCCTGTGCCTTTGGCTAGGGAATATTGTTCTGACCAGTTTTCATTCTGAAATTGTTGTGGATGATCTTGTTTGGGTTTTCTTACTACTACTAAAAGAAAGAAGTGAAAATCTGGAGATTTTTTTCTCTAATCTTGTTTGATATGTCCATTAATTCTGATGTTGAACAGATTGTAACTTTTTATTTTCAGCCTAAAGAACGAGGTTCCACCCGAGTACATGCCTTAAATAACGTCAACCGAGTACTGCAAGTCTTGCATCAGAACAATGTGAGCATGTTTTTCCACAGCTTTTTGAGAGATTATTTAGTTTATTTTTGTATGGAAATGAGTTCAGAATGCAGAGAGTAAAGGTTTTTTGTATCTAAAATGCGACCTAATCGAGATGGGTAAACTGTTCTTAGTTTCTTATATGATGTAGAATTTCACTGTGCAGCAATTTTGTGGGATCTTAAAATGCAAACTTAATAATGTTAGTAAATTACTAATCACAAAACTGTGCTTTCTTGAGATGTGTGCAACTCCTAAGAAAAAGGTGCCTTGAAACTTTGCTTCAAGGAAACAGCAGAACAAAAAAATAATTTCAAATAATGCTGCATAACTTGTGCAGGAATCTGTAAGGGGATGGCAGGTTTTGTGGCTCTATCCTGCTCTCCATTTCCAGGAGGGTCTTTTCATTGATTTTTGTCATCTGTGTCAAACGTATAGTCTTTCTAATTTGAGCTTTGGGGACTGGTCAGAAGAGCAATCAAGCAAACAAAATCAAATCATACTTTAAGAAAAATAAAAGTTGTAATTATTTAGCTTAATATTTGTTTTTAATGCCTGGAAGACAGTAGTTCTATAGTAAAGTGGTTTTAGTTTTTCTTCCTTTTTTGACAAACAATTCCTGGTAAGTGTGCTGTCTATACTTAGAATTTCTATTTGTGAATGTCAGGTTACTAAAATAATGTAATAAGATCATTGTGGAAATAAAATACATCAAATACAAGAAAGCATGGGCATATTTATATAAACTGCTTATTGAAGAGTGATACAACATGCTGTATTATACTGCAATTTCCTCTCTTTGTTGGTGGACTAGTGTCATATTTCTTGGAAGCAGACAAAGCTGGCAGTGGGTTCTTTTTGTTCTTTGAGGTACTGTAAATATTGATTAACTTTTTAAAGGCTAAATAATTAGTTTTTTAGCTTGAAATTGATTTATTAGAGCAATAAATGAAACAATACTGAATTGCAATAATTAATTATTTCTTCCTGAAGGTGACAGCATGTGGGTTTCTGGAAGTAAACAGATGATCTTAGTTAGCTGAAGGTTGTTAGGGTCATGTAGTTGATTTGTGCCTACTGCTTTGCTTCATTAAAAAGTGTGTTGTGTGTTATGATGGAGGGAAAAGGCATCCACTGAGAAGCAGTTGCATTCTGTTGTTTGAGAGTTTGTGGGCTATGCAATATTCATAACTTGTGAAATAATTTATAAAAGTGTTTAAATATATATTGCAAGGATTGGACAAACCTAGGGTGTAGGTGATCAAGTAATCCTGTGAACCTCGTCCTTTAAGCAGAATGGTTCCAGGTAAGGAAAGTCAACTTTTTTGATTTGTAAATCAAATTAAAATATAAAAATAACTTAGGACTAAACTTGTTTAACTTTTATTTTCCTTTCAGGTTCTTCATGCTTGAATTTCTGTTTTTCAGTTTTTTGACTGCTAGTATGCACCTGTATATTTAGAGGAGAGAATAAAACTCTTCCTGTGGAAAATCTTATTTAGTGCCATCTTTTGTCATGCAGTTTAAGCAGTTAATGTTAAGTTTATTTAAGCAGTTGTCATGACAAGTTCAGATGAACAATTTTCTGTCAACTCTGCTTTTCTCTTCAACTACTTTTTATTTCCGAGCACTTGGTAATACTTGGCTGGACAGCCAAGGATGTGGGGTGGGGTTGTTACTTGGAGCTGTGATAAGTGTTTAATAGAGAGTTGATTCAACCTCTCCAGGTGGAGTTGGTGAATATTGGAGGAACTGACATCGTTGATGGGAATCACAAGCTGACGCTGGGGCTGCTTTGGAGCATTATCTTGCACTGGCAGGTGAGAGGCTGCTGTGAGAGCTCTTCCTTTCCAGGAATCACGTACATTGTTCTGCTGTGAGTTTCTCAAACCTTCCCAGGCTTTTGGTGGCAGAAAATACTGCTTCTATTTTGGGCTGGTAAATAAAGGCAGGCCGGTATTTGGTTTCTGCTTGAAGTCTATTGGCTGCCTCCCATGATCTGTATTCTTGTATGTGCCCAGTTGTGCTCAGCTGCTCAGTTTAGTTCCTGCTGGTGTGAATTGCAGAGAGGCTTTTCGGGCTGAAGCATTGTATTTCTATTCCTCCCTCAAGGGCTTGAGGCAGGTAGTGTTTTACTGCTTAGGTAGCTGTGTTTGTCTTGCATCTTACAGCTGCTTTGTAGGTTTGTTAGTCTTACAGGTTGAATTGTTCCTGGTTTATCTAAGTATTTGGGAAGATCATTGAATTAACTTGTAGGGGCTTTGGTAGATGTGTATAACTAGCACCCAAACAACAAACTATTTTTGCAGAATGAGCAGATATCCTCTTCTTGCAGAAAACCTATACAAGCTGTATTTTTGGAGTTTGTTTACTGGTGGAACCACAGCACAAGGCAGTGAGGAGTGTTATTCCCTATGCTTAGAACAGACAGCACCAAGGAGAGTGAGAAGATCGTAATGTACGAGTAATGTGCCATTATTACACAAAGCATCACTGGCTTTTGTAAGCAGTAGAGGGCAAAGATGGCCTGAAGACTGCTAGTCCCAAATTTCATGTGAGGAATTGGAGTTTGATTCATAGCTTTTCATGGGGAAGCCCCTTTGATTTGTGCAGTAGTTTGGTTTTGCAAGGAGAAAAAGTGGGGCATATGTCTGTAAGGTGTGGTTGTTGCTGTCTTGCAGGTGAAGGATGTCATGAAGAACATCATGTCAGATTTGCAGCAGACCAACAGTGAGAAGATACTGCTGAGCTGGGTTCGCCAGTCCACCAGACCTTACAGCCAGGTCAATGTTTTGAACTTCACCACGAGCTGGGCTGATGGACTTGCCTTTAATGCTGTGATTCACAGACATAAGTAAGTGGCAAACAGCTTGTCTTTGACTTAGTGAAGTAAACAGCTTTTTTTCTGTGTCTTTGTGCTTGAACATTTGACAGCTTCTGGCCTATTTCAGTGATTCATTTTCCAGGATTCTTGTTTGTTTGTCTTTTTTTGTGGTAACAATAGCAGTGGTGGGACATTGCCAGCATATTGCAAAGGCTGTAGCCAAGGCAGGAGTGTAACACTGAGTTCCTGCACATGCACAAACATTTGCTAATTGGAGTGGGTTTACATAGCCTTTGGTGTGCATTTTACAGTGAATATATTGAAAGGGTCTCTGTTGGGAAGGAGGAGTTGACCATCTTCTTTGCCTGAATTTCTCTCCTACCTGTTCTCCTTTGTGAAAAGAAATATTTCTTCCCTTGGAGATTGCCATATGATTTCAATAAGAAGATACAGAACCTTCAAAATGAAGAAATGAGAGGCTCTGTAGCTTTTCTGGTGTTTTTTAATAGAATGTGCTTGATAGATGATGTATGCAGTTCTTTCAGGAGAACTGTGGGGCAGAATATCAAACTCTTTGGGTATCTGTAGAATATCCTTTAGTTTGTTCATTATACTTTATAAGGAATAGAGTTAAAGTTTCTTTGCACAGATCTTTTGTGTTTGTTCTGATTTTTGCAAGAATCTTCAGAAGTTAAATAAATCATCATTACACATTCTGTTAAAGTTGCATACTTTTTTTTTTACTTCCTTTTTAAAAATCTCTTTGAGATCATCTGCACAATCGATTCTAATCCTGTGTCTCTTAAATGAAGTCAGCTCATTGCTTTGCAAGGTCTGACTGTTCTTACCCATAAATAACCATTTTAATGTGGAAATGGTATAATAATTTCTAGAATTTAACCAGAGCTCCTGGTCGCCAGGTATTTGACACAGCAAATGCTTTACAAACGCTCAGATTTACACCCAGCAGATGCCAAGTGTTTCCAGAACATACACCCACTTTGAGCCTGCTCTAAAGTGCCCATTTGGCCTGTGGTAACCGCAGCAGGCTCTGTCACAGGCTTGCTGGCTTCAGGACAGGTCTGCCTGACACGTCTCTGTGTCTTGTGGACCAGGGCTGGCTTGTGTTCAGCCTGCATGGCTGTGTAAGGAGGGCCAGCACCACTCTGAGGGCTGCTGCAAGTTTGGCAGCGCTGCTGTGCAAGGACAGAGCAATACTGCCAAACCTCTCGCTGGAATTTATCACGAGTATTGCAAAGTCCCTCCCCTGGATTGTGTGAGCAGTTGTGGTGAAGTTTTCCTATCAGCACAACTGCCTGTAGTGGCCTTGCTCTGCTGCTAAATGTGTGAAGCTTTGTGATGGAGAGTGTGCCAGCTTTAGACACAAATGAAACCTAGGTGACCTGAGAGAAGCAGAAAAATTAGTTTTAGGCTGTTTGTTGTTCTTTTGTTTTAACTGTGTGCTTAGGCTTTGCAGGATCTGAAGTCTCTACCCTTTTCAGAGCACTTGTTAAGCAGCAAAAGCCTCAGCTGAAAGCTTTTGACTCAGTAACTGTGCTTTCCTGTGATTTCCTAAAATCTGGGTCTGAGCCTTTTATTCCATATTCCTTGGAGCCTGACAGCTGCTGGCATGTCAGAATTCAGCTTTGTTGTCCCTGGGCACAAGTCCTTTAGTCAGAGAAGCACCATTTTCCCCATAGTTTAAAGAAATCTTTAGCTGGGTTTCTCTTTTCAGCTTTGAAGGAGAGAATTTAAAAGCACTTGCAAGGAACAAGGAGATTGGGGCAGGTTGCAGAAATGATAGGACAACAAAGCTATTTAACTTACAGTAGTGCTTCCCTACCTAAGAGGTATTTTTCAATACTGCTTTTATATTTTAGCTTAATATGACACTTGAAAGAGGAGAATCTTGGATTCCATTACGAGATTTAATACCTTTTCTCATTATGTATCTATCAGCAATTGTTAGTTGTACTACCTCTTGGCTACAATATCTAATAATTTTGTAACACTTACAGCATGTAAGTAACCTATTACCTCATATAATTTTATTAGCATTTTACCGTACTGCTCTCTTGAATTTACTAATATTAGCTTAGCTCCTCTTTGAATTGAATTCTGCTTTTTGTTTTGCTTTTCTTACTCTTAGGTAAGTACCTAGTTGTGATCTATTATTTTGTTTTCAAAGTCACTGTCTACTAAAGACTTACATGAGTCTGTGGTTCTCCTTGCTGCTTTTGCATGGATGTATAGTTTTCCATGAGCTTCTATGCATATTTTTGTTCCTGCTCACCTTGCTTTCTTCTTTTTGCTTTTTAGGCTCTGTTGGCTTAGGGACATCCTGTTTCACAAATGTAATGACTTGACTGATGATAGAGCATACTCTAAGTCAATTTACAACTGAATCAAATATTAAAAGAATTAAAGGCAAGCCCATCTCTTCCTCCCCCAGTTCTATAAAGTACAGAATCGATAGCAGTGTTTTGATGAGAAGCCACTGTTGCAGGAGAATGCAAGGTGTTTAAATGGCTCTGCAGCTGTGCTGCTGCAGCACTTGGCTGGTCATGCCCCACAGGTGTAGGCACTGCTAGGAATGGGCCCTGTTTGCTCCCTCTGCTTCCTGTTGTGTGCTCTGCTCTTTCCCCTTGAGACCCACCAGTGTGTTTTGGGCGCACAGCTGGACTGGAGATGCCTTTGGGCTATCACTGATCTTAGATGACGGCTGCTGGCACTGCAAATTGCCCAGCTCCTTGGCCTGGTTTGCACTGGGGCTCATGAGCACCTGTGATGGGATGTTTTCTTGTAGGCTGTTGTTTGTTACTGGGGGAAAAAGACCATGGCGAAGAGTGAGCAAGTGGGGTGGAGATTGCTGGCTGTGATGGCCTGGGGTGGTCACTGAGCCACATCACAAGTTTGGAATGAGGTTTTCCAGGAACAGAGTGACTCTTGATTACCCAGCAGTGCTTGATGCAGAAAATGTGTAGTAATAGTAATGCTGTAAAAGAAACAATTGAGGAAAACTGTTCTGGGATAAATTTTAAACAAAGCTTGTGTTCTTGCTAGTGGTATTTAATCTCCCGTTTCAGTCCATGACTTTGTTTACTACATGGAATGGTAGGATGATGTTGCTGTGAGCATGCAGTCAATTAATTTGTGATCATCAGATTGTTACTAATAAGTGAGAATCGAGCTTTTTTTTTTGCATTTGTGTATATGCACTTAAGTTGGTATTTGGTATATATATGTATGAATATATTATTTGGGTAGCTACTATCATATGCCTACCTTGATATTCTGCAGGGTATGGAATTTTCTTATGGTATAAATTTGCTTTCATTCTTGTTTTGCTTTCTCTTTTAGACCTGAGCTGTTCAGCTGGGATAAAGTTACAAAGATGTCTCCGGTTGAGAGACTAGAAAATGCTTTCAACATAGCCAAGAACCACTTAGGAATAGAGAAACTGTTGGATCCTGAAGGTGGGATACAGTTATTTTACTTGACAAGAAACTTTTTTTGAGCTCTCGTAAAAGAAATTTCTTCTGTTGATACTAAGTATGAATAACAATTCTATTAAGTTTGTGCGGTGCTATTTATTTTCAAACTTTAAAATTTGGATTTAAGCAAATGCCATTTGTTAGGGTAAAGGTACAGATGTACATGTGTAGGCTTTGGTGTTTTGAATATTAAGGTTTGGGTTGACTTTCCATCCAGGGACTGTGTAAGGAAGGTGAAGTTGGTATGCTGACTTCGTTTCCTTTTAGGTAAGGGGGCTGTCCTGCAAGGGTGTGTGCTTTTCAGGTGCAGTAGTGCATTCTGTAGAATGGGGCAGTTTAAGAGCTCAGAATTTATTGTTCTTTACGCTCACACTGAGTAGCAGTAGCTGCCTAGGAATGCTTACCAGGAAACCTTTATGGCTCCTCTTAAAAATACTGACCTGTTGCTCTGCTTTGAAGTGAACCTTCAAAGGTTCATTCTGTGAGATGGGCACCACCTTCTTATGAAAAACAAAAAAATTCACTGAATGGGTACTGTTCATAACCCAAGAGAAGTGAACCTGGCTCAGAGAAACTCTTTCCAGTGTGGAAAATGAAAAAATTACCTGACTGGCAATGGGAAGGGGGATAGAGCCTAAGTGGAAATGTTTGTTTATGTAAGTTACTGTCCTTGATACATTTCTGCCTGGGAGATGCTTCAGAACAATTTTCCCCATGTGGATTTTATTCCTTAGCAACTTCATGACTAGGTTCTTACTTCAAAAAGATCAAGACTTCTAATGTGGATTCACTTCCAAATGTAGAAAACTTATTTTTTCTTTTTTTTTTCCTCCTTCATGGTACTTGCAATGTGTGTCCAGACTGGTCTCTAAGTTAAAAGTTTATGAAAGGCTGTTTGATAGGACAATATGTGAATTGTTACCTGTGTTCTATGTAATGATTTAAAAAATTGTCCTCATTTATTTTCCCTGTGTTTTATCTTTTTGATGCAGATGTTGCTGTACAGCTTCCAGACAAAAAGTCCATTATTATGTATTTAACTTCTTTGTTTGAGGTCCTTCCTAAGCAAGTTACAATGGAAGACATTCGGGAGGTGGAAACCCTTCCAAGGAGATACAAGCAGGAGTGTGAGGATGGAGAATTCAGTGTGCAGCAGGTGTGTTTGTTGTCAAAGCCAGCCTTTCTTTTTTGGAGTTGTAATTTTAGCTGATCTTCATGTTTGTCAGTTTCTCTGGATTATGCCTTCTCTCCTGGGCAACACAACTGGGAAAATACAAAAAATCATAGCAACTTGTTTGTCATTAACTTCAGTCTTTCTGCTTTCCTTTTTCTTTTCTGAAACACGTACAAAAAATTATTGAGATATAAAGTTCCATTTGTATTGTGCTACCTTTTGTTTTTTTTTTCTGCTTCTCTGTTTCCTATGTCTTGATCACCTGAGGAGGGTGGTCCACAGTCTTTAACTCAGTTTTCCATGGAACTTGTGGTGGTTCGTGGTAGTGATGAGGTTTCGGTTGGTTTTGAGATTCACTGTTGACAGAGCAAGATTAAAGTTGTATGTTCTATTCAAGTTCTTTACTAATGAACTTGCATTTTAATATAGCGACTTTGGCATTTCTCATTAAGATTTATCCGAGATTTTTTTAACATTTTATGAAAGCTTGGAAGAGATCTTAGTTGTTCTGTTTTTAATACCATTTGGGAGGGCATGTTCTGTGTGCTTCTAAGACATCTCTTTCCTCTTGGCTGCTTAGACTGTGGCACTTGAAGAAGACCAGGACAGTTCTAGAGCAGAGACTCCCAGCACAGTGACAGAGGTGGATATGGACTTGGATAGCTACCAAGTTGCTCTGGAAGAAGTTCTTACATGGTTGCTGTCAGCTGAGGATGCGTTTCGGGAGCAGGAGGAAATATCTGGTGATGTTGAGGAAGTCAAAGAACAATTTTCCACCCATGAAGTAAGCTTCTCTTATAAATTCTTCTGTTGTCGTTTGGCTTCTTTTTTTGTGTGTGTGTAAGTAAGCTGCAGAACTTCCATATACTAGCCTTTATTCAAGGTGAAATTGTTCTTTTTAGAAGAACCGTGATTGAAGCATGCTTTGAAACCTTAATGCAATTTTTTTAAATCAGCCTTTGGTGACTGATTTACAGGTGTGCATAATAAAAAGGCAGTCTGATCTCAGACTGAGTTGTACTTCCCTGCTGCCAATTAAAAAACCCCTAGTCAGCCTTATGCCACTTGCTGTTAAATAAGGGTAATGCTGAAATTGACAGTTATGTCAATTTATTCAGTGGTCCTCCTGTGATGGTTAGGATAGTTTGTTTCAGAAATGTCTGTTGATGCTTCCAAATTATTCTTTTTTACAAATTTTGGTTTGACTTTGTTGTAAATCTGAAAAAAACATCCTGATGTTGCTAGAAGGTTATTGCCATGTTAGATTTTAGTTTTCTCCCATGCCAGCTTACTATATAAAATTGAATATAGAGTTTGAGTGCTGATCAATAGGAGAAATTTTTTTCCTTGTGCTACAGTTTTAAAGTCATGAAGCAAAGGAAGAGGTGTTCTGGATTTACAGTAAATATATGTTGCTAACTCATAGGGTTCTAATTGCTTTCCTACAATACATTTCAGATGTTGTTTTATGTTCTGTTGGCCATAGGTAAATTCCTGTTTCATATTTTTGGTGTTTTTGCTTGAAGGCTCTCTTCTCACCAGCAGAGCTTTCATTGAGGTAGTCAGGTTTTTTTTTCTCTGTTTCACTGGATCCAGAGTTTTTGTAGTGCATGGAAAATCTTGTGTCAAGCAAAGGAACAGGTCTGCCATGGTCATGCATTTGATGGTGTCAGCTCCTTTTAGAGCACTGATCCAAACATTATAGTTTTTTAGGATATTTACCAAGTCATAAACTCTTATAGGACCTCACAATGATGTTTGCTTGTACCATTTCCAGGGTTTTATGATGGAACTGACTGCACACCAGAGCAGTGTGGGCAATGTTCTGCAGGCTGGAAACCAGCTGGTGGCCCAGGGAAATCTGTCACCTGAAGAAGAGTTTGAGATCCAGGAGCAAATGCTGCTGCTGAACTCCCGCTGGGAGGAACTCAGGGTGGAGAGCATGGACAGGCAGTCCCGGTGAGTTCATGGCACACAGCTTCTTCTAGAGGTCCAGGACTGACCTCTGGTGCTTGCTGTGTTTTGGAGAACTTGGTTTGCATCCCTTTGTAAGACTTTTTTTAGAATTAACATTTCAGTTTGTGCACAAAATCCTCCTTCATACTTTAAGATGAAACAAAAGAAATGTGTATAACTGGCTGGGTTTTTTCTTTGGTCATTATGTGAAGTATTCCATGAATTGTTATGTAGGTGTGCCAGACTAAGTACATGGTATTTAAATGCAGTGGTTGCATGAACTACTGAAACAATATGAGAAATAAATTCAAGTTTGTTAATAAAGCATGTAGTGGATGTGGATATCTATGGGTATTTACATAATTAAAAAGCTTTTAGAAGAATTTTTCCCTATGTATGGGTTATCAAGGTAAGAGCTGCACATCAATGGAGAAACTGTGTTTTGTTGTGACTTTCCACAGTGGCTTAATTAGCAGAAAACCCCCATTGGATGAAACAATCTCTGATATAAATTGCATAATTAATGAACATTTTTTATTAAGAAACAAGAATACTTATCTGTGTTGCTTAGCTAAATGGGGAAAATTTTATTTGGTCATAGGTAGCAGCTTTATGTATGGCCTTGCTTCTTTCCTATATGAGCTAGAATTTAGTTGCTTTCCTGGGGAAAGCTGTGTCTGGAGTAACTCTGCTTCCCCCTGCAGCCTGCACGACATGCTGATGGAGCTCCAGAAGCAGCAGCTGCAGCAGCTGTCTGACTGGCTGACGGTCACTGAGGAGCGCATTCAGAAAATGGAATCTCAGCTCCTAGCGGAAGATTTGGAGTCACTTCAAAAACAGCTGGAAGAACATAAGGTAAACCTTTTGCTGTTATGTAATATGTACGGGAGAAGTATTTGGAAGATGTGTACGTTGGTGGATTCCTTGACTGAGAAACTTGATTGTCAAAAGTCATAAATGGCTGTATTTGGTGCTTGGAAAAGGATGGTGATGGTGTAGAAAGGAATTAGAAGCTTTAACTTAACACATGAGCACCGCTGTCTGGTAGGAGCTATTATATTTGCTTCATGCCGGATTTTTTTTAGGGAAAATTGTTACCCTTGCTTTGTGGAGAGAATAGGGCCTCTCCTGGTAAACTGTTGATGTGAGGAACAGTATGAAAGGTACTGTGGGCAGACTTGCCCTTAATTACTGGCAGACATTACTAAAGCCTGCTTGAGTCTTGCACATTATTTTAATGTGGGAGTCAAAATTATGAGGGCCTTCCAAGTCACCAATTCCAGTCCCTGCTTTTGCAGGGATCACATCCTAAGGGAGTGCTTAGACACTGCTTTCTTATGTGTGCAGTATTTTGAAAGTGTTTTTTCCTCTCAATTGAGTTTTTGAGTGCAAATCCAGCCTTTCTACCCTGTAATGTTTTTGTGAAGGAGAAAGATGTCCTTTTGATGTCCACCTTTGTTGTGGTGCAGCTTTAGTTTTCATGCTCAGTGCTGAGGTTTGACCTTCTCCCCAGCATGGGACATACCTCACAGAACAAGAACACTGGAGTATTTTTAGTCTGTGTCGTTTCCTGTCCTTTGTTTTCAAAGTCTGGAGAGTTTGAGGCATGTATTTCATAGAGTAGCTTAGGTATAATAAGTGACATTTACAGTACTGTAAAGGTGTGTTGATCTTGCAGAGATATTTTGTAGTAGGCTTTAACCATTGAATCTGTTCTTTTAGAAGTTGTATGGATATTTAAATCTACAGATTGCTTTAAACTGATCTGAGCTGCCTGTTTTCTGCAGTTTTCAACTATTAGGAGCATCATGGTCAGTTATTGCACTGTTGATACTTTTGAAATTATATTGTCAACTCTTGAAAAATTAGTGGTTTTATTGATATCTGTTTGGCATGCCCTGTGTTGCCTCCTTATTAACAATAGCAGCCCTGCGTAGAAGCACGTAAACTCTCCTGTGTATAACATCAAACATATGGAAAGTTAGTGCAGTTGTCATGTGATTCTCCTAGTCAAGTATGGGCATCCAACTGAAAGCACTCCATCTTTTACAGTATTTTAACAGAATGGGTTTGGGATCATTTCTAGCAGCCTTTTGCTTACAGTTTTTAGACTGTGCAGTGATTGCCAGTGGTCAAATCTGTGCTTAGCTGTTGAATCTGAAATACCAAAGTTCTTTTGCCACAGCAGCTGTGATAGTCACTGTGGCTAGAATAGCAGATGAGCAAATGCATTCAAAGTTGGTAACCTCTGATTTGTTTTTGTAGAGCCTGCAGAGTGACCTAGAGGCAGAACAGGTGAAGGTCAACTCCCTAACACACATGGTGGTCATTGTTGATGAAAGCAGTGGGGAAAGTGCAACAGCTATTCTGGAGGAACAATTGCAGGTAAAATCTTAGAGCCCTCTTTTTAAAACTCTATTATTAGGCACTTGAAAAATTTGCATATAATTGTTAATCAACATTTTTGTTTAAAGACAATTTCTCGTAAAAAGTAATTTAAAATAACATTTCCTTCAGGAACAATAATAACTTAAAGAATTATTAAATCAGCTCAAGCCAAAACCTGCAAAAGCATATTGGTGACTTTCAAGCTCTATTACTGATTAGTCAAACTATTTGCATTCCCAATGACTTGGGTAATTTGGTAGTATATCCTTTCAGCAGTTTCATTAAATGGGAAGATTCATAGTACAACTCTTATTTCATGTAAGTTGTTTTCCTAAGAAAGTTAAAATCTCATACCAGAAATACTTGGAAGACATGAACACAATCTATCTAGGGAATATCATATGAAGTGTGAGTATGTGAGACAGAGTTTTTCCAAACAAAATTAGTGCTGCTTTGTTCATTCCTTTTTATGCTCGAAGACTTGAGCAAAATCAGAGTTTAGGCCATATATAAATGTTTTTGAAAGTGTTAATCTCCAGCTCTGTGCAATACAGCAGTATCAATAATGGACAGGGAAGTAGATATAATGTAGAAAGAAGTTACTGTGAAGCAGAAATCACACTTTTGAATATCTGTTTTTGGAGATTCTTTGTGAGGTTTGTAGTAATTTCTGAGTGTTTTGTGCTTTTGTAGAGGCTTGGTGAGCGGTGGACAGCAGTTTGTCGTTGGACTGAGGATCGGCGGGTCAAGCTGCAAGAAATTCAGCTTTTATGGCAGGAGCTGCTGGAAGAACAGGTGAGTAGCTGTTCAGCTTTTCAGATTGACTGGTTGATTTGTGTGGAAGGGAAAAAACTGAAAAAGCCCAAAGAATCAAAGCTCTGACAAGGATTGATTTTTTTTTTTTTAAATTTTTTTTTTTAATGGAAAAGTAACCTTGAAAGCCTAGAATTTGTTATTGTTTGGGCTCCCTGTGTTCTTTGAGGACAGGAGTAGCTCTGAAGTGCAAGAAAATTATTTTTCCATAGGTTAAGAATAGAAGTTTATAGCTTCTTGTAAAGTAATTTCCAAGATAGCTTGTAAAATTGTGAAGAAGTGTGAATGTCAGTGATACTTAGAAAATTCATGGTCATTTTCCTATCGGGTAGTTTTGTAATTACAGAAATCTTCCTAATTAATGTATATGTGGTTCCAGCATGAACACATATACACAATACTAAAGTGTTTTCTTGCTTTGATATAATTTATTTTACATTAAAAATACTGCTCAAACACAAGTAACTGGTGGTATAAAAAATATGGTAACACAGCTACATGTGCTGTTTGTATGTCTAGAACTAGAGCTTGTTTCATTTCTCAGCTGAAAATATTTCGATTTTTTTCTTTGAAGGTTTTACTGAAATGGTGTTTTTCTTGAACATGATATTTATCACTGTAAGCTGTTGTTTAAACAAGGCAGTATTCAGATTGTTTAGACATTTGAAAGAAGTAGAACAGTGCTGGTATAGCTACTGGTGTCAGGTGCAGCCTGGTTGCTTTGACAAGGATGTTTTGTCTGCATTCTTTGGGCCTTCTTGTATGTTTCTCCCTTACCTCTCCCATATCTGTTTGTAGTATATTGATACGCTGAATTTGTAGCTCATGTGACCTTGTTTTTAATATGGAACCAAGGTTAAGATTCTGGTTTATCCCATGCTGAGTATCTGTTTATATATGTCTCTTTAAACTAATGCTTTGTTATCTGTGTATGTGTATCCAGAAAATTGTATGCTAATGTTTTCTGGGAACTCTTGGGCATGGTAACTCAGAATTGAGAAATAAGGATTCCCCCAAAATCCTTGCTGTATATGTTTGAGTTATGGACTTCAAGTGCTCTTAGTTTTGATGACTCTGTCATCATGTCAACATCCTTTTCCACCCTTACATTTGTTTGGGGACCACTCTTTGACTATTACAAAGCTGTTAGAAGTGCTGTGTTCTGTTGGAGTTGAACATTTGAACTCAGCTTATTTCAATTTGTGTGAAGCAATCAGTGTGCTTAGTGTAGAATGTCAGATAACAAATAAAGAGGAAATAGAAGTTTGTTTTAGCTGGTTTAGATGACCCTTTTTGTACTCATTATTTACCTGAATAATTCATTTATTACTAGTGGGTTTGAATTACAAACCCACAATAAGTGACTTAGAAAAATTACAGTCTGAAACTACTTAAAATTGAATACAAACACTTTTATAACACAGAACTAACTAAAACGCTTTGTTACAAGCATTTTCTATTTTATCCAACCACACAGAGAGATGAGCAACAGTGATGCATCAGCCTTTTTGTGGCTGCCTAGAAAGTTCTTGTAGACCACATTTTCAAGTCAACACAATCCTTACCGCTCAGGAAACAAATTCCTCAATCAGTGCCAGAGACTTCTTAGCACTGTGGTAATTATGTTTCAGTTTTCTAGGGAGAGTTATCTTTGACTGCTGATTTAGCAGAAATTAGCTGAACGCATGAGGGGTTTTTGAGCTCCTCTTATGCATAAAATATGTTGGCTGGGATGCCAGCATAATTTTTCCAGGGAGTGTGTGGTGTTATAATTTTTTTTCTCACAGCCTTACGGCATTTCAACCACCATCATATTTTCTGTCTGTAGATTTTGCATATTGGTTTATGTTGGAAATGTAAACTGCCTTAGCCCTGTGGCCCAAAGTTGCTATAATAAGTGCTGGGACAATGCCAAAAATATATAGCTAGGATGGGGAACCAGGTGGCTATTGTAAAGCGTGTTGTTCAAAGAACAAAAAAGTCTGTCTTGCTTTGTGATTTATTTTTAAACAGAGAGGAACAGCATTGCACCAATGCCTGGGCAGCTGAAGTTTATATAGAGATGGGTGTTCTGCTCCGTGGAGATTGCTGTCCAGTAGCAGCATTATGTGGGAACATAATATAGAGTACATAAAATCCTTCCTGGTACTTGGTGCCAGTTATTGCTGGTGTTACTACAGGAGTGCAGTGTGACTGAAGAAAAGTGAGACCCAGGACAAGTCTTGTAGGAAAAAAAAAGGAAAAAATGAAAGGTCCCTGAGTTAGAACTATTTAGAGCAGACCACTCCAGCTTCCAATAATCAATGAAATAGGATTTGCTGAAGTTGTTTGGCAATTGAAAGTAGGTACCATAAACAGGGAGGTCACTAATTAGTATCTGAGTCTTTGATCAACTGTCTGGACTAAAAGAAATGTGAATTACCAGTGGTGTCACTTCTGTGAGAAAATGCTTGTAACAGCATGTGAGTCACAGAGGAAGAAGGGTAGAAAAAAAAAGAACACATGCATGCCATTTTGATATATTCTATTATGATTTATAAATCCTATGTTAGCTTTATGGTGGATATCTGTTTCCTATATAAATAACTTGGAGGGAGATGGGCTCTGATATATTGAGAAATGGTTTTGTTGAAATTGTTTTGCTGGAAGTATTGCTTCTCTAATCTGATAGTTTTGTACTCTTTTCTGTGTTATTTTTGTTAAAGTTAATTGACATTCCAGCGTATAAAGACTGCAGAACTGTGCTTTGAATGGAAAGATTTTGAAAAAGCAATTGTCCATAGCTGTTTGACAATCTTGGTATTTTCTTGTGTTGTTTTTCTTATGATCTGCAGTGCTTATTGAAAGCTTGGTTAACAGAGAAAGAAGAGGCTTTGAGTAAGGTCCAGACGAGCAACTTTAAAGATCAAACAGACCTGAGTGTGAATGTTCGAAAACTAGCAGTGAGTACTGATATCCTGCTCTCTCCCAACAAATCTCATATCCTAGATGAGTGGCAAATTACTAGTTTGACCCTAGTGGGAGCTGTGAATGCATGATACAGAAGCCAGGCCAACATTCTCTCCTTGCCAGATTCTTGCACTTGAATTTAAAACGTATGTACTATTTACTCCATGGCTGTCCTTTGTTGGTGTGTCAAACTCTGAAACAGCTATCCCAGATTTTTGAGAGGGTTTGGATGTTATTGCAGGCCACCAGTCAGCTGTGCTTTCCCAGGTCTATGCCTTGGTTTGTGGTGTGGATTTTTCTTTATTTCATTGGAGCAGCTTGTACCTGAACTAATCATTTGTAACTGTTACTGAAGTTACAAATGATTAGTTTGTAACTAAACAAACTGGCTGGCTCCTCTAGGAGATGTTTCAAGGATGTGCTCTTTAAAAAAGAGTGTCTGTTAGTGCTTTTTTACACAAAAGAACTGTTAATCTGGCTCTGGTAGTACATCTTTCACCCTGTCACCACCCTTTCAAACCCCTTTGCCTTTTAGCCATGGAATTAAAGCTTAGGGGAAGTAGAATACTTGATGCTCTATTTTAATCTTTTCTTTTAACTACAGATTTTAAAAGAGGACTTGGGTATGAAACGACAAACACTAGACCAGCTGAATGAACTAGGTCAGGATGTGGCTCAAATCCTTGGGAATGGCAAAGCATCCAGTAAAATTGATCAGGATCAAGAAGAGCTAACTCAGAGGTGGGACAGTTTGGTTCAGAAGCTAGAGGATTACTCTAACCAGGTATTTACAAGGCTTTCTTACTTTTTAGCTTTTTGTATGACTGCATGTATGCAAACTGCACTGTGTCAGCAAAATTGTCCAGGCATCAGGCTAGAGAGGTAGGTGAGTGCTTCACATGGGGCTGACAAAGCTGCCTGCATTTTTGGTCTCCAAAAGCCCAATACTAGTACTGACCAGTACTATTACTCCTTTCTCAAACAGATTAAGCTTCATTTTTCTGATGAGTAAGGCAGGCTTGCCATGTATTATCAGTCTATGTAAATGCCTTTAAACATTGTAAGAGTGCTGGGACTGGATTTAAATCTGATACTAAAAGAAAACAAAGGCAAAACCCAAACCCCAGAATAGATAAATAAATGGGAGTCATACAAGTATTTATGCTCTGTGAGTATGATTTCTCATCTGTTGAAAATAGAGTAGTTGTTTGTTTGACATGTAATGATGATAGCCAAGCTAGATCGTTCAATGTTTATTTTAGTGTTTTGAGTGCTTGGTAGTGTTTTTATTTAGACAGAACTCCTAGTGGATTCTGTGAGGGTTTTATTTGACAGCTTTATAACTCATATGTGCTTTTTCTGGTGATAGTAATATGTTGTTATGGTAAAAACCATGGCACCAATTCATGATCCATTTAATGTATAGTGAATGAGTTGTGCAGTCTGGGTAGGGGCTCATTGCAGCCATGTGGCTTTAATTTGTTCTTGTGTTTTAGTCAAAGCACTAGAGAATGCCAATTCCTGTCTCTATCCTTTCACTCTCCTTAAATACAAGCACATACTTGGAACTTACAGGTCGAGTCTCCAGGGACTTACCTTATAACCTGATAAAGAGCATGGGAGGTTTTTATTGACTTGAGTGAGCTTTTAGGTCAAATTCACTGTGTATCAGCTCTTCATGAGATCTAGGCTTTGTTTTATAGAGTAAGAGTACAAAATGTAGAATTGCTAGTAATAAACTCCAAGTACCTTTGTTCTTTCTGTGAAGAAATGATGAAAGAAAATACATATAATGCTCCTTTTGTTAATTTTAGTTCACTTGGACTGGCACAATTCTAGTTGAACTGAGAATTTTGATGCTTGGTTCCCATCTGTAAAATGAGAATAATGATCTTTTTCTCTGGAGCGTAAATATGATAAAAGTGCTTCATGACAGCTCAATGTGGTCATTTGTGGGAGTGAATGAACAGGTTTTTGTGACTGAATAAAAGAAAATAAGAAAAAGCAACTCAGCTTATGTAAAATGACACATAATCCTTACCCTAAATCATTTTGTGTAGGTAACTCAAGCTGTAGGAAGCATAGGAATGTCACAGGTTTCACAGAAGATTGCTGCAGAAACACCATTGAAGGAGCAGGCAGTGGTTAAACAGTCCAGACAGGAGTTGCCCCCACCACCACTCCCAAAGAAAAGGCAAATTCCAGGGGACAGTGAAGCAAAGAAAAAGTAAGTACATGTCACTGCAATTTTCCCTTGCTCATTGGGTACTACAGAGACTGTCTTGACTTTTGATCCTTCTTTATGCAAGTGAGCAATACTTGAATTGCAGTTGTGAGGTTGGGCTTGGGGGCTTGACTAGATTATCTCCAGTCATCCCTTCCAGCCCTCACAATTCTGTGATTCTTTGAATGGGAATGGAATGTTATATACAGCCTTGTTTTCGGAGCAGCAGAAAACCTGTAGCTTCCATTAATTTCGAAGGAAAACAGGGATGTTTTGTTTCTCATAGAAGCAGGTCTTCAGTCCTTTGTACCTCAGCTCCTTTGCTGAAAAGACAGATTTACATTTACTTTATGCAAAACATCTCATCTTTGCTCAAGAGGTGGTATTCAAGTGTCAAGCATTTTGATTGATTTATTATTTATTTCTAATTTTCCTAAAACTTATGGGAAAAGTGGGAGAAACTGCACAAAAAAAGATGCCCAGAAACATTTTCCATCTCTCTTGTATTTAGTTATAAGAATATTATACTGATGTCTCCTTTGACAAGTATTTCTGGAGTGGCTGGTGCTCATTTGTATATATAGACTCATAGAATCATTTGGGCTGGAAGGGGCCTCAAAGATCATGTCATTCCAACCTCCTTGGAAGGACAGGGACACCTTCCACTAATGCAGGTTGTTTGGAGCCTTATTTAGTCTGGTCTGGTAGGCTTCCAGGGATGGAGCATCCACAGCTTCTCTGGGCAGCCTGTTCCAGTATCCTACCACCCTCATACTGAATAATTTTTGTTTCTGATATGTGATCTAAATATACTGTCTTTCACTTTAGAAGTTACTCCTTGTCCTATCAATACTCTTCCCATTGAGTACCTCTCCATTTTTCTTGTAGCCCCCCCTTTAGGTACTGGAAGGCTGCTATCAAGTTTTCCTGGAACCTTCTCTCCTCTTAAGCCAAACAGTGTTTCATAACTTGTGTTGAATTCTTGTTATTAAATAGTATACCTAAAACTAAAGGAATTGTTTAAATATAAATTAGGAAATTAAATGCTATGTGCTCAAAATTTTGCTTTTTGTGCTTGGCTGAGGAAATGAGTATTTCCTTGAAGTATCACTGGTTTAAATCTTTGTCAGATCATTTAGAGATACAGTAGAGGCTGCATCGAGACTAGGGAGCCACTGTGTGTTTGCACAATGAAGAAGAGTCTTTAATTAATTTTTTTCTGGAGGAGGAGTGGAGGTTTGAAGGGGTAAGGAACCTGCCCAAACCCTCCTGAAGACTGTGGTCAGACCTTTTGAGCTCTGGTAGGGGCGGTGTGTGCATCTGGATGTGCCAGGGCAGTAAAGCAGTCAGCAGCCATCTGTTCTATCTGTGTCACCTGAGAATCTATTGTAGAATCTATTACAGGTTTTGAAAGCAAAAATGATTTATCTGTCTGTTTTCCTAGAGTTGAAACTGTATTAAAGCCAGGGTTAGTAAATATAGGTCATAAAGTTTCTGATGCTTTTGTGTGTTTCCATCTGCTTCTTTTGAAACCAACAAATGACCAGTTAGTGGAATTTTACCAGTTTTCCCATGGAAACTTTGACTATTGCGTTTATTGGGGTGCTGTTATTCCATGTTAGGATTTGTTAAGTAATGTAATTGTAATTCAACCTGACTTGTAGTCTGTACAGTGTATCTGTCCATCTCTCAAGTTCTGTACAGTACTGATTAATTTGAAAGTTGATTTGGTCTTTTTTGGTGGTGTCAGGTTATAGTTTAGAAACCATAGGGGTAAGAAAGTTGTTAGTATAGATGCGTGTACTGTAGACAGAACCAGTAAGATAAGTTAATTTTTTGTCAGCTAAGTGTGCAAAAATCTTTGTCAGCTGTCACTGCCACTGTTAGCTGTTCCTTCAGACAAAATAGCGTTGCAGACTTTTGAAACTTAGAACTGAAATTCTTATTTATTTTGTTCCTGAGGTCTAGTTATTACTTTCAAAATACTTGGCATTGAGAGATCTGTTTTGTAACATATTAAAAGATATGGTTATAATTTGTGTGAAGCTATGTGTAAAATAAATTGCACCATGATTCTCAATTTGTTCCTGAAAGCTGATATTGTGGGTATAATTTTTATTATAGTAGGCTTTTAAAAGTCTGTCTCTACTTCCTGTGAGCAGTAATATGCGGAGCATGAATTTTGTGCAAAGCTTTTATGGTTTGGGATTGAATCATGTGCTGAACTTTAAGACTTTTGATTTTTAAGACAGAGTGACTGAAACCAAAAAACAAACCACTGTCTGACCTTTTAAACTAGGTTTGATGCTGAAAGTACTGAGTTCTTGAACTGGATTTCAAAATCAAAATCTGCCATTCAGGCTGCAGACATCAGAGAATATAAGAAGATGAGAGAGACTTCAAGCATGAAAGAAAAACTGAAGGTAAAATGGGGAGCTAGAGCATGTTTCAGTGAATACTCTACTCTGGATCTAAGCTGGCTGTCAGCTGGAGGTGTGAGCTGATCCGCATGCTTTGAGGGGATTAAGTCCCTCAGTTAAATAGGTTCAGAACTGAGCATACATGGAAATCTCTGACCAGCTGGACACATTTTTTTGCCTGTGGTGTTGCATAATCCACAGGAAATTTAAAAAACATAAATTACTGATGTCTCCCTTGGAGGTCTGAAAAATGTCTGTCTTCAGGATTATTATCTTTTACACTAAGTAGCATATTTTGGTTTAATGTTTCACAGTTGGAAATGGCCTTGATTGATGCCACTTATATAATTTTGGTAGAGATGGGCCAGTGGGGGGCTCAGAGACCCCTTGAATCATGCTGTGACACTCCTCAAACACTGTACCAGCCAGGATCCAAAGTGGTTTGTTGTTATAATGCTTGGACATGTTGTTTGCTCTATTAATTTTGGAGAAAACCTGATTGTTACAGCTTGTGTACAGTATTGCTGACCTGCAAGACAGACTATATAATTTTATAGAGTCTTTTGGGAGCTGTGAAATAACCATTTTATTTTCTGTTCCTTGTCAGGAATTATTCTTGCCTTTTTCTGGTTCTTGAGCATTCTTTGTTAATGAAGACTTACTGGAGCTTTAACAGGACCTGAATCTGCTTTCGAAATCAAAAACAATACTTAAAAATCTCTATAAAGAGCCTCTCCATAGTCCTCTTGTGGAAAATGGTGCCAGTAGGAATGTTTGGAATGGGAGTACTGTTGGAAATAAAAACCAAAACAACTATCCCAATATTTTATTTATAGATCTTTAAGAATGTTTATAGCTCTTTAAAAAAGAGGTCCTGAAATGAACACCAGGTTCCCATGAACAGCACTGTTTTTAAATGACTGGACTGTAAGTGGGTAGGACAGAGTTTGTTCTTCCCAGCTGTGCAAATAAGTGCATGCTTCTGAATGTACTGAAGTAAGCCTAAACCAGAGTAATGACCTTTGACATGAGGTTCAAAAAGATTTTAGTTTGGAGATACTGTGTTGTAATCACAGAATATATTGAAGCTGTGGTTTTGTGGCCAAGGAGCTCATCTTTTCTCTGTGGATGTATTCTACCGATTGACTCACAAAGGAATAATCACCAATATGTATAACTTGTGGGAGGAGCTTTTTCCTTTAAAAATCTTGGTAGTCATGGAGAATGTCCCTCTCCAAATCTTTGTGAGAGTAAAGTACTAGAGCTTATGAAAGTGGATTACTGGTGTGCTATAGTTCTTGCTGTTTGGACTTCTAGGGAACAGGTCTGTTGGTGCCTTCTACTGGAAATCACAGTAGAAACTGTAGAAATGAAGGGGCTATTAAGAAGAAAGTCTTTTCTCTGCTGGTTCACATTGAGAATTACAGCTGAATTTTTGATCAGAAGTGTTTTGTTTTAACTGTTGTCCCAGTATCTTATTTCATACTGTGGGATCATCAAGCCATTAATCAATATTTCTGATGCTGTAGTACTAATCTCTCACATGCCTGCTACTTGTGAGAGGTGACTCCTTTTACATTTGTTTTCTGCACAAGCAGAACTAACGTGGAGCTCAGAAGGTGGTGTACCCAAGACAATGATGTGTTTTGGGTAGTAGTGGGAAAATAGATATTACTGGGTGAAAGAGGGAAGTCAAGGAAAATAACCCTTGCTGCCACTGCATTCTTTTGGGATTCACTTTGAAGGTGATTGAAAAGGAAAGAGCTGAAAAAAGCCAGATGTTAGATGAACTGAAACGAAGTGGACACATTCTTTTGGATCAAATGGGAAAGGGTAAGCAACTTGGAGTTTTTCTATTTTGTGATTTAATCAGTTGAGTTGCTGGGAAATAATACTGAAATACTTATCTCTTTTCTTCTCCCTCCATTTTCATTCCTTCATGGTCATTGTTACTGTTACTAGTAAGTTATGTGTTTTTTTTAATTAAAGCTTTTAGAAAAACATTATTATTATTCATTAATGTGCATGTGTTCATTTGCAGTCCTTCAAGGGTTGTTTTAAGAAATGATTTCTCTTTCAGTAACAATGCTAGTTAGATGCTTTCAAGGAAGTGGTTTGATTTGAAGTAAAAGTTTTAAAACAACTGCTATAGAGAAGTGAAAATTTTGAAGCCAAATTTAAACTTGATACGTATGTGTCTATCTCTTTCCATATTTTTATCTGTTTTTGTAAAAAATGTCTGTGTTTTTGATGATGCAGTCACAATCTATGGCTGAAAGGCAAGAGAGAAGTCTATATGATTGGGAAAATGATTGCTAATTAAAACCCTTATCCATGGGATCTTATAATTGATATCTATGGAAGCTGAATCTTTAAGCCTTGCTGAAAATCTTGTTTCATATTGAAAAAATTCCATCAGTGGAATGAGATCTCTATAAGACATGTTCATGTCATCTGGAAGCAATCTTTCAGATCTGCTGTGCACTTGACATCTGGTGAAGTTGTCATCACTGGTAGCATTCAGGCAGGAGAGAGGATGGTGTCACTGTCCTGCATAATGACCAGCATCCCTTTTGGAAAATGCTGAATTCCAATGGATTTCTCAGCAATCCATTTTTTTGCAGTCCAACGCTTTGCTCGTGTGCCCTAATTTACTAAGAATGTAAGTGGGTGCTATTGCCCTGAAGTTGGTGGCTGAAAGCCACTGATTTGACTTAGTTTGGTTTATAAAAATTTTTAGATGTTGCTTGTTTTCAAACCTCAGCAGAATGTAATCCTCCCTTCCTCTTTCTTCTGCAAACCCATTTAGCTGTGATATGATAAGTCCTGATATGAAACCAGCATGTGTTAACCATAACAAGAAATGCATAGTTGAAAAGCTGCTTTGTATTAGCAAAAGAGTAAGGTCAACAATTTGCTTTCTAATTGTTTGTCATTTTAAAGGTTGGGATCTCTAGAAAATAATCAATATAGAGCCCCTAGTTTTGTTAGGGTCTCATAGTATGTTCTGTCCAGCTCAGGCTCGCAGCCTTTTTCCAGACCTAGGCCCAGCTGCACCTGTGTGGAATAATGCACACCACTGGCACATTGGGCACATTTGTGCCTACATCCATTTCTATCCTGGGGCAGGTACAGGCTGTGTCAGAAGGGCAGTGACTGCTCTTTGTGTGCATGCTCCTCCCCTGTGGCTGCTGTCGTGTTGGCGTGCCAAGCCTGTGGCCAGCGTGTGAGCACAGGGACATCCATGGAGCAGGGTCATCAAGTGCTCTTGTGAAAGCTGCCTGGCTGCCCTGACCAGAGCTTTGGACTCTACTTGTGCTAGAGGGGTTCAGCAAAAAAAAAAACCCTACGTCTTTCCTCAAAATTAGAGTATTTCACTCTACATTTTACTAGCAATATAGAGCTGAAATGGTGCGAGTAATAAGTATAGATTTATAGATATTGGACTTGGGATCAAAGTGTTTTGTATATTAAAGTGAAAGTGCACTTTTATTTGAAGAAAGGAAAGGTTAAATGGCTGTTAATATAAATGTGTTGCAGTTAATATAACAGTAATTTGTATAATCTTTGTAGAAGGACTTCCTACAGTGGATATAAAATCTGTTACGGAGAAAATTTTGTCGGGGTGGAAAGATGTGGTTCAAAATCTAGAAGAAGTGGCTAGAAAGATAAAGTACCAAGAAGATATAAATGCTTATTTAAAGGAAATGAATGAGCTTGAGAAGACTTTAAGTGAGAAGGATAACTGGCTTAAAAAAGCTTCTTCAGCATCCCAGTCCTCAGCAGTCCTGAAAGACTTATGTCAGGTAAGTCTGGCCAAACTTGCTGATTTTGAATGGAAGCTGTCAGAACCACAGGACGCCCCAGTAGAGCTTGGCCTAGTTTCTAAGTCTATGCAGGGCACCTGACTTGACTGGAAGATTTTAGAATCTGTCACAGAAGTACTTTAGTGTTGTCACTCTAGTAATGTGGATGAACTGTGCTGCAGTAGCATGCTAAAATCTTTGTGCTTACAGTAAATGTGAATTTTGATTTTGGTTTTTCTTTTACAGCAGGAGTTAAGTCATCTTGTAAGCCTGAGTCCACACTTGGAACATCTGAAAGCCACCTGCAAGACACTCACCTCTCAGCCCATGCCTCCAAATTTTATTCAGGAGAACTTGAATGGTTTTCTTGATCACTTCAAATTGACTCGTCAGAAACTAGAGGAACGTCACCAACAGCTGAAAAAAGGTAAATAAATAAACATAAGTACATATATTAGCATAAAGCCTCCTGCTTACTTGTGTTTTGATTTTTTTTTTTTTTGTTTGTTTTGAGCTGACTGAAAACTCATTGAATTCTGGTAGAGTTTTTCTAGTGTTTATGCTAGGCTTTGTGCCAAATGGACAAAATTAATTTATTCATCTAGAAGGATGTGGCCTCCTCTGTGCACAATTCAAGAGTCTGTCATTCCATGATGTTTAAAACAATTATGCAAGAATGAAACATTCCTGAAACCTCATTTAACTACTTAGCAAGACATATTTAAGGTGGATAATATAGCTCAGAAATCTGTCTCTCTCTGGCACTTAGAGAAATAAACGTTCTGTAATGAAATTCTAGAAATGAAAAGTAGAATATTAGGAGAACCTTGTAAAATGAAAGTGCGCATGTGAAATTTATTCTTTTTCATAGCTTTGAGCACATTAGTCATACATAATTCCTTTTTAAAATTTCATCTTTGAAGTGATTTGGCATCTGGCTTGCTTTTCAGGCAGTTTCTACTTGGGTTGTTGTTGCATTATGGATTTCATTATGAGCATTCAAACCAGTCATGCTGTTTTTTAAAGAATTTTAAATGTAGTGCATGGAATATGTAGTTCTGGTAATACTTTACAGCTGAATAGCAACAGCACAGACTTGTAAGAGATTTTTTTTTCCTTAGTTTTTGTTTCAGAGTAATTTGAGGAAGTGTTTTATTAACAGCTCCAAATGGAAGAGCATTACATACATTCTGTATGTAGTAAAAATAGGCTCAATTACTAAATTGTTAGGACATTTATACAGTACGTTGCACCAGGTCTGCATGCTTCAATTATATGTATGCAGAAAACTGTGTGAATGAAGTATCTGTCAGCCATGTTCAAATTACAAGGAGGGGGGTTTCATTCTTACTGTGACTAGTTATTACTTTATAGCTGTTTTGACTTCATGTACTGGTGAGTAATTTTATTGGTATTTTGTATTTTAGTAGCTATACATCATGTGACAAAAATACTTTTTTTTTTTGTGTCACGCATCACTTGAGGTGTTATTGATCTACTTGAACCAGTTATTGCGTGGTAGAAACACTGCAAATATTCTAACACATTAAATTTGTGTTTGTATGTCTCTTGAATGAGACAACCTGCTGAGAAGATATATTGCTGATGAACAGAGGGAAATGTCAGTTCAGGGTTTTAGCTGTTTATTTACAGCGTAGTTGAATTGCTGCAAGGTAAAAACTTCCAGAGCTATGTGACTGGTGGTGTGACTTAGGCATTTGTGAACTTGGCAGGCCTTGATTGACAGAAGGCCAGCTCCTCCTATGGCTCTTCTTTGAGCCTCTGGAAATTCCCCCATGGAGACCTACTCAGTCCCAACTCTATGGGCATTTTTTAGATGGGAATTGACTCTATTTTTGTCACTGAGAAACTACTTTAACTATTTTCTTCTCCTTCAGGATTTTCTGTCATTTAGTGTCAGTGCACCTATATGCTTCTTATTAATTTTTCCCCTCCCCTCTTTAAATTGAGCTGGCCTTTTGAGAAAAGAGAACTGGATAACTCTGATTCTCTCAAAAATGTTGATTCATTTTATAAAAGGTAGGACAATTCTGACAGTAAGCTGTTGAAAAGCTACCTGCTGAGTCAGAACAAGGCTTAGATTGATTTTCACGTGGGGCAGTAACAAAATTGCTTAGGAATCTAGGGCCAGAGAATGTGCATACCACAGTACAGGATTTATAGGCAAAATCCTGTTTGCTGCAGTTATTCCAATTGGCTGTTTTCATTCTGAAATGCCAGTGAGGTGCTGCCTCCTGCCTGGGATTCCACGTGGGGCTGGATTGAACAAATTTTGACATGTGGTTGAAGATGGCAAGCAGATACTCCATTCAAACTTTAATTCCCTTTTAACTCTTCCTAGATGGTGTCTCTGTTCTGGCAATAGGCTGAAAACTGCTATTTTTATATATTTGTGTGGGTAAATATATTTAAAAAATGTAAAAATGCAAGCAAAACACAAACCCACACTAATGTTTTTTATATACACACATACATATTTATAAATATTATCTTATATAATTCCCATATATTTTTTCTTATATAATTCCTATATATAGTGTGTATTTTTAATTTAATATGTAATGTATGGCTATTATATTTGCTATACTGTTTTCTATATATAGCAGATATCAGTGTGTGTGTATTTGTAGATAAATAGTAGATATGTCTAAAGCTTAAAAATGCAAAATACTAAATTTGAGTGGTTTATATATTTTAAATACTATGGGTTATTCTTGGTATGATAACATATAATTTAAATACTACTGATTCTACCACCGCTCCCACCCAAATTTAGGTGCTTAAGTGTATAAAAAGAATTTATGAAAATGGGATTGAGTTTGTAAAATTTTTGGAAGGTTGTAATTGCATACTTATTATTATATTCGATGTACTTGCATGTTATATATTTAATATTTTTAGAGGAAAACCAGTGCTATCTGTTGAAGAGTTTTTTAGCTCTTGGAAAGTTGTTCACATCTCCTATGATTTGGGTTCAAGTGCATTTCCTTACTTTGTATTTTGTTCCCCTCTTGTTTTACATGGTCCCAGAGACAGAAAGGCAGCCGAGCCAGGAGTACATGGAGTCCCTGCAGCAGCTGAGGGACACGCTGAGTGAGCTGGAGGGCAAGCAGCTCTGCATTGCCAGCGGCCTGAGCGAGCCCAGCAAGGTGGAGAGTGCCCTGCAGCAGGCCAAGGTAACTCTGCCCTTTGCACTGAGGAAGGAGGTTACCCCACTGATATCACCCTCTGTTCTCCTGCCTTGCTTTCAGTGGGGTAGCTAACGCTGCTCAGAGGGGTGTCAGGGATGTGCGTGTGGAACCCACTTTTGGCGGTGGCTTGCTGAGTTACCAGGCTGCTGAGGGATGTGTCCAGGCCACACGGGCTGGGTATCTCTGAGCCTTCAGGACTTCCCAGCTTCTTGTGCTGCCTGTGACAGGAGATGGGGCTGAGAGCTGGGGCTGCTCAGCCAGGGGAAAAGGAAAGGGCACTCTCTGGGGTGCATGTACTTCCTGTGCTCAGGAGTTGCAGAACAAATGATAGGCAGAAAGGAAAGAATGTTTATGTACCTCCTGTGTTCAGGAGGTGTAAAACAAATGTTAGGGCTCCAAGAGAATCTCCCTTCTAGAGGCTGGGTTGGATCAGGTTGGTGACCTGATCCAAGGTCTGTTCCTCTGTTGCTGAGTGCAGTTGTAAGGAAAATGAGGAGCTGGGAGCTGCACCTGCCTGAGCCACACCACAGTCATGCCTGTGCCTGTTCTGATTCTGTCCTGGGGCAGGGTGACCTCCTCTGACCCTGCCTCTGCCCTTCTGAAGGGACTGTGGTTTGCAGGCTTTCCACCCTCCCCTCCACGCATTGGGTAAATATATTCACCCAGGTGTGAGGGGTCTGCTGGCTTTAAACTGTCTGAGCGTCAGCTGGTTAACAAACTCATCCTGCTCAGGTGTTTGGAGACAGTAACTGTACTTCTCTGACCTCCAGACTGCCTATGAAAGGGAAGCTGTGCTTATAAAGTAGACAAAAATTTATAGATGACAGCAACTTTGCAAATACCAGATACTGAGGCAGGGATGTACCTCTCTCCAGGGAGAGAATTCTGCATCTCCAGTATTTCCCCCCCTTTTTGTTTGTTTGTTTGTAAAAAAATCAAATTCTTCCCTGCCTGCTCTACCACCTTCCACATTCAGAAGCATGTGTTTTTCCCTGTGTGGTGGCCTAATAAGGCTGCAGGAGCTGTAGGAGCTCTGGATCTCTGGTTGCTGGGTGCAGAGAGGTTGTTATATCGTTCTCTCTTCAGCAGAGTGATGATTTTTGGAAGTCCAATAAACAGAGTTATTAGTGCTTTGTGGTTTTTTTGAACTAAGAGATTAAAACAAACTTTGATTCTTTGGTTTTCTCTTTAGTGTTGCTTCTGTATTGTTTAAATGTGATGGAGATTTTCTGGTCCATATGCTAGATAAATTGCAATGGCATTTGGCCTTTGGAAGCTTGTCTTTTCCTGCCTCTTCCCAGTTTTCTTCAGAGACTAATTACCCTGAAAGGACATACTATGCTAGCGTAGGTGCGTTAACATTAGCATGTGACAGGAGAGGGGAACAAATTGTATATGAGGAGCTGCTTGTGGACCTGGGGTTAGTTCAGCTCTCTCTGCACTGTGGCAGGCACTGATAAATGCTTCATCTGTGGTCTCCTGCACAGAATGCTCTTGTTTTCTGAAACATACATTCCTCTTCCCAGTCTCATTGCTACCTCTCTACCTGTCTTAGAGGAATTGCTACATTTTCCAGGAAAAGAAACCACGATAAATGTAAGGTAGATTTGAGAACGTGAACATTTTTGAAAAAGTCTTCCTCAGTAAAAATACAGCAAAATATGTATGCACGCATCCTACTTGTACCTATTAAATGTATATACTAGAAGATTAAATCCATTAAATTAATAATAATTTCATGTGTTCATTGTGAAATTTTCTTTAGCAAATTTGAAGCACAGTAATCAAAGTGCTGAGTTCAATGAAGTGGCAGCATTTTTTATGTTTTGGCTTATACCTTCAGCTGTTATTTTTCATATTAGTAAATTAGCCCTTTCAAATCAAGTGACTCTTTATATCAGCAATGTCATAGTGAATGTACTCAGAATGTATCTTTCCCCGTAGCCCATCTGGGAAAGTAGTTTTCAAAACTTGAGTATCCAGAGCTTTTATTTGCAACTAAGAAATTATATTTCACTTTACAAAGCTTGGAAGAACACTCTCAGCCAGTTTGCATGTGCTTTTAAAAAGCAAACTTGTGGGGATATGACCATACTGAGGCCCTGGTCTGTCTGCACTGAAGTTTGCTCTGTGTGCAGTGTGGCACAGCCATTGCTTTGTTGACTCGAGGCCAGTATGGCACGGCACACGGGAGGCGGAGATGCCTGCGCGTGTTGAGCTTTGTGGCCAAGCTTTGCTACCCCTTCTGTAGTCTCTGCTGCTGCCCCAGTACAGCAGCTGAAGGTTTTGCTGTTTAAAAGGTTGTTTGGACATCTCTGCTGCAATAACTGCTGTAACTGGAGTATCATTCTTCATTGAGTCTGCACAAGTATCACTCTTGACCATCTGCACGATGAAACTTTTAATGTACTTGGATTTATATGTAAGTGTGTACCTGTTGTATGGCTAATACTGGAAGGAGGCTTTTTTTTCCTTTTGTTATAGACAGTTTGTGAGACACTGGAAGCCCAGAAGCCCAGGGTAGATAAACTTGCTGAAGAAACAAAGGCTTTGGAGAAGCATGCATCTTCGGATATAAAAAACACCTACGTGAAAGAGTTCAAGGATGTGCAGGGACGCTGGGACAAGTTAAAGGCCAAGCTTTCCAAAGATACTAAACTACTGGAGGAAATTATGCCCAAGTTGAGAATGTTTGAGGTAAAATGAAAGGATTTTTGTTTTTTTTTTTTGCTTGCATAACTCACTTGCTTTATAGACCTTTCTTTCTCTGTGTTCCTGCAGGAGTCCAGATGAAACTGATTGAGAAGTGGAATTTTGATGATCCACTAGTCTGGCAGAGGCTGAAAGCATATATAGTATATTTGTAGCAGCATAGAAGTGGAATTCTAATGTGCCCAGGATATTATTTTGTCTTCTAGCAGAAATACTTTTCGCTTAAAATTAGAGTCCCTCTCTTTTTATAAGCAAAGGTTTGGCTAAGGTCAAGGGCATGCCAGCTGTGTTGTTAATCCCAGTAGGGGCTGATGATCTTCAGTGTGATTGGTGTCAGATGCCCACTAGTCTTAAAGTGTAATTCCATGCCTGCTACAGAAAACTTGCTCCTTCAAGTAAGATTTTGGTGAACAGTCATGAAGAATTAGTACAAGGAAGTTAGAAAAGTGAATAAGGAAAATGCTTGGGTATAGTGACTTTTCCAGTTCCAACCATGGCCTCTGAAGTGACAGGAAGGACAGTTAAAAAATTAAGGTTACTCAGCCCTCCTACCTATTTTATAAATATATACACATGCCTATGAAATTCTGCAAGACAGAAAATCCCACTGTTCTGAGAACAGAATTATGTCCTGAGCAAGATGCTAGAAACTTTCCTTTACCTTAAAAGGAAGTACAGAAGCCAAAAAAGAAATTATAGCAGAAGAAACAATGGAAGCAATTATTATATAGTTGCTTTATTAATATTAAACCATTATGATAATTATGAAGTAACCGAAGATGAAGGAAGTACCTACTGGTGCTATCTGTTGAAATATGGGGCTTACATTGTGTTGTCTTATGAACTGTATTTTTGAGTACGCAATTTTTGTGTTTTCTAAATGTTTTGTGAAGCTATCAGTGGATGGACTCTTGTGTCATATTCCCTGATTTTTTCCTTTGGTACTTATCTATATGGAGATTTTTGTAGTCTAATACTGTATAAATTAAAAATGATAGTCTGGAACAAGTTGAATCAAAATGCTGTGGACCACACTGGGCACACCAGGATATAACTTGTAATGCAGGAAAGATTGGTATGGCAGCCTTGGTGTATGGTCCTGGTGCAGATGCCAAACACAAGATTAGCTTGGAGAATGGCTAGGCAGGATCTCCTTGGCTAAAAAGGAGTTGAAGCACCTGGCTATTAAAGGGGAAAAAAGTTTACATGGGGGAGAAAAGAAGAAGTGAATGTCAGTGCTTGGACGACATGTGGTTTATGTTCAACTACATGCAAGTATTAGTTTATTTTTAATGTTTCTTTTTTCACCCCCCAAATCACCTTTAAAAATTGACATTTCCCAAAACAGCACTCATCACATTAGGTTTTTGAAAAGAAACAGTGTAAATATTTTCATTTTAACAGTGAGCAGACAGGTGAGCAATGACTAAGATACCTTTGTTAGCCTGATGAGCATGTCAGTGGCAGATCTGCCTGTGAGTCCTGTGCTTAGCTGGTCCTGTTATTTGTGATGTGATAGAGGCTCCCCCAAGCTGACAGTGTGTGACATTAGTGACATGAACTGGGAGTAGTGTTTTACTGGTAGACTGTAATACTCATGTGATGGGAGGAGTAGACTAGGCTCATTTTATCAAATTTGCATCTTGTTTCTCCTGAAAGAAATTTTCTTTATCTTGTATTCTGTTATCATACCTCTAGTAATATATGACTTGCTGTGTCTTTGATTATGTATCACTCTCAGATCTTTTAAATCTGCTGCATGGCTGTACATCATGTGGTTTTTCTAGGAGTGAACAAGTTAAGATTCAGCACATTTGATCTTTGTTCCTGCCTGGAATAAATGTCAAAAACTGATTTTGAAGAAGTGAAGATCTAGAAGGAAGACCTTATAGCAGCATTCCAGTACCTAAAGGGAACCTTCAAGAGATGGAGAACTTTTTACATGGGCTTGTGGGGACAGGACAAGGGATAATGGGCTCTTAACTGAAAGAGGGTAGGTTTAGATTAGATTTTAGGAAGAAATTCTTTATTGTGAGGGCAGTGAGACACTGGAACTTGTTGTCCAGAGAAGCTGTGGATGCTTCATTCATGGAAGTGTTCACGGCCCATTTGGATGGCATCTAGTGGAAGATGACCCTACCCATGGCTGGTGGGTTGAAACTGAATGATCTTTAAGGTCTGTTCCAATCCAGACCATTCTATGACGAGGATGTTCATGTCTAAAAATTGTGAACTCTTGTACATCAACAGCCTACACTGGTTATTTGACTGACCACTGATAATCATTTACCTGTGCAATGTAGGAACATTTACTTAATTAAACTTTGTAGGCTTGGTTTGTGATTCAGCAAGTTATTTAAATGTGTGTCTAAGTTTGAGTAATCCCACTTAATTATCTTCAGCTATTTATGTAAATAAATATGTAAATATGTAAAAATGCTAAATTAGTTGTGTGCTATAGTGCCTTGTCAAAAGGCAGCCTTTATAAATACATATTTTTTTACATTAAGCTATGGTTCACTGTTAAGCATCATAGGGCCTGTTTTTTAGAAAATTATTTTCAGGCTAATCATCTGCAGGAAATTCCATCAAAATGGAAAAGGAATGAAGAAAATGCCATGACTTTGACCTCTAATGGTAGCAGTGATCTAAAAATAAACATGGACTTAGTCTAATGCGTTTTCATTAATGCAGATATTTTTTGAGAAACAGTGTGTAATATATTGATCTTGAAAACACTGTTAGTGTAAGGTTTTTAAGAAAATGAAGTGTATGCTTTCCTCTTCTGTGACATGCAGAGTCAGAAGGTGAAGCTGATGAGCTCTTCTATGATGATGATTGTGTCAGGATAGATGATATCTATCAAAAACTCCAACCAAATAGTCCAAAACTTTGAGTAAAAGTCCAGCTATATTAATAAAAAATGTCAGCCTCATAAGTTGGTTGAACCAGGGGAAATAAGAGCCCTCTTTGTATTGGTTTTGTTTGTGAGGATGATTTGGAACATCCAAGACTGCATGGGAAGGAGATGGCAATGCCTCTGTCTCCTTTCTTCCCTTCCTCCTTTCCTACCTCGTTGCAGGGTATAAGAATTGTTAGATCACATAATTCTGAAATTGGGTGTGTTTATTTTTTTTCCCCAAGAGTTGCTCTAGTGAGTACAGTATTGTACTATTGGCCTCAAACAGCTAGGCTTTTTTTTTTTCATTTTAGTGATTAGTCTGTTCCTCTGTATTTTTTTTCCTTTTATATGTGTCTTGCTTATACAAATGGCTTTCTCAGCATGGTTTCTACCTGAAAAGTATGTTTAGCACTGTCCACTCCTCTTTTCCACATATGAATTTTTATAGGGCCCTCTCTTTTCCTTTGGAGTGCAGTTTTCAAACAAGTGTGGAAACAGTCGTGCATTTTTTTTATCATAGTTTTTAGGCATATTTCCAGCCTTCAGCCAGGTCCTTCATGTGAAGAGTAACCACATAATTCTTGAAACCATGCTCTCCTCCTTACCTGATCCTGTGCTTTGGTGTGATGGATAGCCTGGAACAGTTCAGTGTCACTTAAACCATGCTCTAGTGGATGGAAGAATATCACTATTATGAATTTAATATTCATATAAATTTGAGAACTGAGAAATTTAGGATGCTCTTCTTCCCCCCAAAAAGCCCAATAAAACAAACCCAAAAATTCAACAAAAGTTGGTCTGATTCCAAACTAAGACTATGCCAGCAGCTTGTAGAACACCCTTTGCAAGCTGCTAGAAGTTGAAGTGCAACAGCCATACATTCCCCATCACAGCAATGAATCAGTGTTCTTTACTCTATTTGATTTAGACTGACTCTAAAGTTGTTCAGAAGTGGATGGATGGAGTGAAAGACTTCTTGATGACAGAAAAGGCTGTTCAAGGGAATACTGAAGGGCTTCAAAGGCAACTTGACCAGTGCACAGTGAGTTTTGCTCTTATAAGGATTCTTTTGAAATAACAAGTAGCATCTCTTCTTTATTATTTTCTTTGTATTAAGTACTGTTTATAGCACATTAAGCCCACCAGAAAAATAGTTTTATATTTCTTCAGGGCATGTTTGACTTGATTTCTTTTTTTTTGCAGCTATAATATTTTGTGCTTTTTTAAGATCTTCACTGTAGTTATAAATACCTATCTACAAGTTGGCATTATTTCCTCTATAAAAGGCTTATATATTTTGCCCAATTTTTTGTGATTAGGGAATTGAATCTGTGGGTGAAAAATGCCTTCTGCATTAAATTTCTAAGTGTAGCTTGAAAGTAAGAAACAAATAACTGATCAAAGTCCTAGAGTTTAGAATTTTGCAAGGAAGATTCCTGGCTAGTCAGTGTCACATAATGATCACATTTAGGTAGAATTTTGTCTTATAGTAATTAGAGTGTACCTTCAAATGCTTTTTTCCTGGAGAAGAATATAAATTGAGGTACACCAGAAATAGAATATTTAGTGCATGTAATCTTCAAACTTGTGTTGTTTTGATGTTGATGGTTGGCATATGAAAAAGTTTACGCTGTGTATGGCAAGCTGTACTTTGTTTTTTAGTTGCATAGTTCTGATATTTTTAATCACTGAAGGATTATTTTAAGCAGACTGGTATTGATCTGATCACGGCATTGATCTGCTCCAAAAACTTTTTCTGGAATAATTAAAAGTTGCAAAATTATTGATACTATTATAAATGAATGTAAAATCTTGCTGAAGAACAATATTCCTTTTCTCTGATGTGTGTTTAGATGTTTATCAATGAAATGGAGACAATTGAACCATCACTGAAAGAGATGAAAGAAGTAGAGGCTGCTTTAAGAGCTCAGCCTATTGCGAGCATAAATGCTTGGACAAAGTCTAGGCTAGTAGACTGCCAGACTCAGTGGGAGAAGCTGAGCAAGCAGGTGAGTTCTCCACATGTTCCTGGTGCTTGCTTGTTGCTGCAGCTGCGTGGTTGTGTGGCATTGTGAGGATTGAGAGGAGGTGAAGCAGTGAAACAGTGGGATGGGAATGTTTTACTGTTTCACTGTCATGGGATGGGAATGTTTTACTGTTTCACTATCAAAGTGGCTGAAGCCCAACTTGAATGCGCACGTTTCTTGCTACCTGACTGCAAGGAGCAAAATAAATTCTATAATTGTTTGTAATTAAAAATTAATTTGTTCACTTGGCTTTATGCTGCTTTTTCTGGAGAGCGTGGGAGGAAGATCTGACCTTTTTTTCTTGTTTCTGAAGACTGGAATATTATGCTGTCCCTGTATAATTTTTATTGGTTTCCAAGCAGCTTTGAAAAACAAAAAGCTATAAATAGACTACCACTCAGATTTGGTGTATTTGGTTGTTTCTTTTGGGTGGAAGCTTTCTGCTGTCAGTAGAAACATTTATTTTGTTGCAATTGCTGATGAAAAATCTGTGTTAGAGAGCCTTGCTGTTGATATAGAATACAGAGTATCTGGGTTGTGGAAAGAAGTGAGCCCTGAAGAGTTTTTTATTGCTCAGTATAATGATATATCTAACTATACTATACTTGTAATAAGAAGAGGATTTTATTCAGTCTGACTTCTTCCAGGGATTGTTACCAGTTTATGTTCAATGAAGGAGGAAAAAAAGGTCATATTTCTCCTTCCCTCACTTTTAGATTTTGTTGATCTGCTAAAAAGGGTTCATAAGTTTGTGTGTGCATGTAAAAGTGCTCCATTAATTAAAAAGGCCTGAAAATGTTTTAGTACTAAAATATTTTAACAAAGACTTGTGTTTTTTCACATGTACAAGGACATTTAAGTGACAAAACTGCTATTTCTTTCTTTACCTTGGATTCTAGATCATTAGTCAGAAAAATCGCCTGTCTGAAAGTCAGGAAAAAGCTGTAAATCTGAAGAAGGATTTGGCAGAGATGCAAGAATGGATGACCCAAGCTGAAGAAGAATATTTGGAGAAAGATTTTGAATACAAGTCCCCTGAAGAGCTAGAGAATGCAGTAGAGGAAATGAAGGTCAGCAATGCCAGCTCATTGTAGAGGCCTGATTAAAGAGAAACAGAACCTTAAAGCTTTGGGGGTTGACCTTTTATGGAATTATATTTGTGGAAAGGAGCTCAGGTCATGACAAGACTAGTGGTATTTTTCATCTTGGCTGTGTGGAATTTTTGATTTTCAAAGCATAAACTATAAAAGCAGATGTTCTTTTTGGCCATGAGGGATAGGGAGTTCATAATAACAGCTTGCTCAGCTGTTGAGCCAGGCTTTTTTATGTATAGCATATTAAACATTAGGAATATGGGAAAACTTTGCAGGAGACAGATCTTGAGAAAGGTATAGTGTCATATTGTATTTCTACCTAAATGGTTGTGAAAACATTCTTCTGCTTCTATCACTTGGATCTCAGTTAGTTTCTTGTCCCCTAAGTATTCTAACTCCACATTTAGAAAATCACTTTAAAACAGGTGTTTTGTAATGTGTTCATCATCTGTTGCGAACAGTGTTTTTTTTTTTAATATCATTAGTTGAAAGAGATCCACAAGGATCAGTGAGTGATACTGGTCCCTGCCTCTGTTATTTTTGAGTCTGGTGACCATGTAAATGGAGAGGAAGGAGATATTTTTGTCTCATTATAATATTGTCAGTTGAACAGATAATTTTCTTGAAAACATGTACAGAGTAAATAATTCCCTGCTTTTTAACCTAAGAGTTCAATCATAGCTTCATAAATGGTTTATTTGTGTACACTTTGTAAGCAAGTATCCACTGTGCTGTTACTTGATGGACAATTAAAAGAAATAATTCTCCCTTCCAAGTACTTTAATGAAGCCATTTGAAGTTTTGAACTGTCCCTTTTGAAGGGCTTTTGAAGCAGTCCTTAACAAGAGTTTTAATATATTCATGTCCTTTGAAGCCACTTGAGGTCACATAGTCTGACAGCTGGCTGAACACAAGCCAAGAAAAGAAAGAGCCTTCTTTTCATTGGCAAATCTGTGAGACTTTTAGCACATTTACCTTTGTCAAATCCAGATTATATTGTGTATATTATGACAGTTATGTCAGTGAGCCTGTAAGCTTATTGTAACACTTAAAATTCCCTTTCATTTGCAGTAACAATATTATCCTGGGACTACTTGTAGGACTGGGAAAAAGCACTCTCTGGATTTGGCTCATTTTTGCATATGCTCTCATTTGAACAGAGAGTGGAACTCCTGCTGACAGTAGGAAGAGGTTTAAGGAGGAATAAGTTTAAGATAAGGCTGTGTGGTTTTTGAAAATCCTGCCATAAAATATATTTCCAAATATTCCAAAATATATTTCCAAAATTTTATATTTTTTGCCATTCTATTAACTGACTTTTTTTATTCCCTTATATCTAGAAGACATCTTGAAATATATATACAAAAATTGTGCTAAATTCTACTATATAGTGCAATGTCTTATTTGTCAGGGGTATTTCAATTTCATAAAATTGTTCTTGAAACCTGAAAAGAAGGATATGGAGCAGTCTCAGTTTCCGGAGCCTTTTATTTGTCTCAGCGGGGAGACTCAGACTGGTCTGCCTGATCTGTCTTCCAGCTATCCTTCTTCCTCAGTTCTGGCTAATTTGACAAGTGACAATACAGTTTCTCCAGAGCTGTGTGTTGGGAGTTGTACTGTACTTACCCTGTAAATGTGTTGCCAGGCTCCTCTGAGTGTAGTTAGATTGAAGGAGTTCTTCTAGATGTCCTTTTTGTGTGTTCCTTACCCAACAGCTGTGAGGGAGGTCCCAGCTTTGTAATTGCACATGTCCTGGGTAATTACATCATCTTTCCTGGATAAGTTTGGGAGATAGTTACTGAGCTCTGAGACATATCATTTCTGTAAATTCACCCTACCTTTTTCTTCCTCATATACTTGTTTTTTAGCAAACGTCTATTTTATTTTTTGGTAAATTTGTTTTTTGTATTTGCATGATAGAAATAGCACTGAACTTGATTTTTTTTTTTTTTTTTTTTTGCCTTGAGTAATGGGTTTTTTTAATGAACAAACCATGAATGGTAAATATATCCATATACTTAATAAAACAGGATCTTTCACCACTTGCTAACATGACCTGAATTCCATGCAAGTTAGTGCTGTATTTTGTTATGTCCAGGCCCAAGAAATACATAGGCAGCAAGACCTCCAATGTGAAACTACTTATCTGTGATTTGAGTGGTGAGTCACTGAGTGTGAGGCAATTGAAGATTGATAGTGTAACATGTTTTTTTGACAGAGAGCGAAGGAGGATGTGTTGCAGAAGGAGGTGAGGGTGAAGATTCTCAAGGACAACATCAAGATGCTGGCCACCAAAGTGCCGTCCAGTGGTCAGGACCTGGCGACTGAGTTGAATGTTGTGCTGGAGAACTACCAGCTACTGTGCAATCGGATCCGGGGAAAATGCCACACTTTGGAGGCAAGAGTGATAGTTCTCTGCTTAGAAATATCTGTTCAATTCCTCCATTGATGTTCTGGATGAGGTTATCAAGTCTACCCTTAGTAAATTTGTGGATGACGCCAAGCTGGGTGGGAGTATTGATCTGCTGGAGGGTAGGAAGGCTCTGCAGAGGAATCTGGACAGGCTGATTTGGTGGGCTGAAGCCAAAGGAATGAGGTTCAACAAGACCAAGTGCCAGGTGCTGCACTTGGATCACAACAACCCCATGTAGTGCTACAGCCTAAAAGAATGGCTGGAAGATGTCCAATGAAAAAAGGGCCCAAGGATGCTGATACACACCCAGGGAATGTGAGCCAGCAGAATGGCATCTTGGCCTGTGTTAGAAGTAGCGTGGCCAGCAGGGCTGGGGAAGTGATTATCCCTCTGTATGTACTTGGTGCTGGTGGGGCACACCTTGAGTGCATTGTCCAGTTCTGGGCCTGTCGCTAAAAGTGGGACATTGGGCAGCAAAGCGGGTTAGAAGGTTTGGAGCACAAATGCTATGAGGTGCTCCTGAGGGAGCTGGGGGTGTTTAGTGTGGAGAAAAGGAGGCTGAGGGGTGACCTTATTGCTCTCTACAACTACTTGAAAGGAGAGTGTAGCCAGAATAAGAGGTTTGGCCTCTTCTCTGAGACCAGTGACAGAATGAGAGGAAATGGCTTCAAGGTGTTCCCGATGAGGTTTGTGTTGGGCATTGGGAAGATTCATTCTTCACAGAAAGAATGATTAAACATTGGAATGGGCTGCCCAGAGAGGTGGTGGAGTCACTGTCCCTGAAGGTGTTTAAGGCAAGAATGGATGTGGCATTTAATGCCATGGTCTTGTTGACAAGGTGGTGTTTAGTCACAGATTGGAATTGGATGATCTCAGAGCTTTTCCAACTTAAGTGATTTTGTAAAATGAAGGCAGGTGGCACAAGAGGCAAGTGGAGAAGGACATTGATAATGTCTGAGTATAGTAGCTTCAGCATAAATGCATTTTACTCCTTTCCAAGATTACTTTGCTTTGAAATGATGTATTTGGAATCTGAGACACCATCTAGATTTGTTTTTATAATTGTATTTGGTGCTTCTGCAAATAAGTAAACTTGTCTCACTGACCTGTTACTGATCCACGTGTCTTCCAAAAAGGCAAAAAGGAATTTACCAAAAATTAAAGGTTAAAATCCAGTAATAATTAGGACAAGACATTATGGTCTGGGGTAGAGTGTGTGTGTCCTGTTTTTCAAAGATGATGGGATGCATTTTGTTACATTCTTGCATAGTTACATGAATCTTTGTCAGTGATAGTTTTAACACAAATTTAGTTAGTGACTGCTATGCTCCTTTCTCTGTATCTTCCTGATAGAGCTGCGTGTTTTTCTATCTAGAACATACTGTACTGTGACATGTTTCTTCATATTTTTCTACTTGTCTCTTTTAGGTGGTTTCTCAGACATATGTCTTTAAGTTGTTCATAGGGTATATGAGGTATGCCTGGAATTCTAGGCTAATTCTTTTATTTTCTGTTGCTCCTAGGAAGTGTGGTCCTGTTGGATTGAGCTGCTACAGTATCTCGATTTAGAAACAGCTTGGCTAAACAATCTGGAAGAAAGAGTGCAAATGACAGGAAATCTGCCTGATAAATTGGATGCTGTCAATGATGCTCTTGAGGTATTAGAATGATTCTATCAGATGAGTAATTTTACAGATAGCTCCATTTAAAAAAAAATTCTGCACTTCAGTAGCATACTGAAGTGTGCTGAGTATACTGATTCTTCACATTAAATGAACATATTAATCTGAATTGAAAATGGAGATTTGTAAGAGTCTCCACCAAAAGTGGACTTTTACTGTATGTGATAGTGCCATGCTTGGTACTGTGATAAAATTGTATTCTCTCTCCTGGCCTGTGTAAATTGGTTAATTCCTTCCAGGGCTTTGGTGGTCTGAAATTATGAAAGTAGGCAAAAAGTGCTGTGAAGTTTGATAATCTAAAGTAAAATCACCTCTGTGCCATTATGAATTAAGCCATAACTGATTTATGATTTTAGAGCACTCTCAAGACAGTTGAAGTGTGAAACTTATGTATACAACCAGATTTCCAGCTCTGAAAATGCAGTAATATTCAGTGTCTTGACCTTTAAAACTTTTTCTAATTAGTCCCTGGAATCAGTCCTGCGTCACCCAGCTGATAACCGAACCCAGATTCGGGAACTTGGGCAGACATTGATTGATGGAGGGATTCTTGATGACATCATCAGTGAAAAACTGGAAGCTTTCAATGCCCGCTATGAGGAGTTGAGTCACTTGGTAAGAACTTGGGGTGAGGGTTGAAGTAGGCTGGATTTTTCAGCTCAAGTCTGAAATGATTCTTTTTAGCTGAATTCAAAGCTACCAGACTGCAATACAGGAAAAGAATAAATAGCATCATTGGTGTCAACTGTTTTTCATTTGTAAAAATATCCAAAGAGCAAGATGCCTTTCTATTTTTTGTTACATGAGCAGGGATGCCCTGGTATTTTTTAGATAATTTTGATAAAAAGGCAATTCCAAAATCAAGGAACAGGTCAATATTAACAATTTAATGTTGCCTTGCTACTGCCATAAATACTGGTGATTTTCTCGCTAACTGTAAAAGAGAGTGTGAAAAGGAGTGAAAAAAGGAGTGTAAGTGACATTTCCACTCAGAAATAGCTAGGAAGAAGTCATGCTGAAACAAGGAACAGGAGGAAAACATTCTTTTCATTACTCATCCATTAGGTTGTCCTCTTCCTCTTCTCCCTACTTCAGTCTAGTCTTTTATAGATTTAATAAGTAGAGGAAGACTAGCTGTATTTCAGGTAGCACAGGTTTGTAATTTGTGTTCTGTATCCTGGTAATACAGGCCCCTGCCAAATTGTAGGATGGGAGTTTTCCGTCACTGATGAAAAAATATAATCACAGAGGGAATTTCAGTTCATCCTCATTACAATGAGCAACATGAATGCAGTGCCCTCAGCTGGGGGCTATGTGCTGGCATTTAAGTTAGCATTGACTGCTGTTTTTCCTGTTACAACTGGTTTGGCCTATAAAAACCTGTTTGCTTTGGCAGCTGCAGCACTGGCACACTGGGCTTTTGACATCTCTCCACATCTGTGTGTGTGCACATGCACAGGTCTGTGCATGCACGTGCTGGTAGTGGGGAATTTGTGTTTCTGTGCTGGTAGTGACATTTCAGATGCTGTTAAAGGAAGAAGCAATAAAGGGAAAAAACTGTGAATTTCTGTTTTGACAGTATAACCAAATGAGTTTATTGTTTTGAAAGGAAATGTGAATATTAACAGTGTAAGTATCAAACAACAGTGATCTGTGGTCTATTGCAAAGTTCCTGTTTCCCATTGAACAGCTAGTTTTTGTAACTGGTGTGGTTTTAACAGAATGCTTTCTTACCGAGGTAGTAGGAGAGGTGTGCTTTTGCTTGTCATATGTATGTAGCAGCAGAACTCTCCTTCTGTTCCACTGCTTGTCAGTTGCTGGTTCAGAAGCCACAGCAAGCTTCAAAAATTGCTGCTTTCTAGGATGCTTTTTAGCCAGTCCTCCAGGTGTAGGATCTTTTCTGATCTCTCCTCCTTGTTTTGAGGACGTCTTCTGTGATTTGTGTTGAATTACTGCTGCATTTTGTCTCACCTTTCTGTCCTGCTCAGGCGGTGAGCCGACAGATTGCCCTGGAACAACAGCTTCAGACCATGCGAGAAACCGACCACATGCTGCAGGTCTTGCAGGAAAGTTTAGGAGATCTGGATAGACAGCTGACATCTTACCTGACTGACAGGATAGATGCCTTTCAGATGCCCCAGGAGGCCCAGGTATTTCTGTATAGCCCTTCACTACAAAACTTTTGGAAATATTTGATGATAGTGCTCAGTCTAGACTTAGTAATAAATTTCAGTCCTGTGTTGATGCATTAGGTGTTATCTTCTGTAATCTGAAAGGTTTTATTTTTTTTAAGGTTGTATTGAATAGCAGCAGTTTTCAATTTAGCAATCTGTCGTCAAAGGCAGAATACTTAAAATAAACCTGGTGGTGTTTAAGTTTTATAGAGTAGATTTACTTCTGGTGGGTGGTAAGAAAGTTCCCCTTCCTCTCTCTGCAAGCAATTTTGTAATGTGTTTCTTTCCTGGTTCTGTGATATGGCAGAAAATTCAAGCTGAGATTGCAGCTCATGAATCCACCTTAGAGGAGCTGAAGAAAAGTACTCGCTCTTTCCCTCCTGCTTCTCCTGAATGCAGGTCTCCCCGTGGTGGAACTCAGCTGGATGCTTTGCAGGTAAAGACGTGAGACTCACCCTTACACCCTGCCATGTCAGCCTGTAAATTGTTTGGTGCAGTCAGGTGAACCTCAGAAGAAAATAGTATGTGCTTTTATGTGCTTTCGTAAGGATACAAACAGCCCTAGATGAATTGAACAAGGCAGATTAAATTTCACAAGTGTCATGGGATAAGTGCAGAAAGTCAGCAAGTCTGGGTATATGAGTAGAATGGATATTTTTAGTGTATGATACAGAATGAGATCTCTCTTGCACCTCAGGTAGAGAATAGGAATAGGTGATGGCACCATTATTTGCCAAGCCAAAATTCCGTATATATGGATTTGTGGTGGCATGATGGGTTATAATCTGTGGTGCGAGATGCTTTAACGGTTGCTTTTTGAAGTGCAGGAACTAATTTAAAACCATCTTTCAATGTAATGTTCATTAAAACAGAGAAAGCTGCGTGAAGTATGTACAAAGTATCAGCTTTTCCAGAAACCAGCCAACTTTGAGCAGCGCATGTTAGATTGCAAGCGGGTGTTGGATGGTGTAAAAGCAGAACTTCATGTCTTGGATGTGAAGGATACTGACCCAGATGTAATCCAAGCTCACTTGGAGAAGTGCATGGTACGTATCCAATGTTCATGACTAATCCTAGGGGGTGCTTCTTTTTCTTCTAGTTCTTGTTGCTTAAACTCTCTCCTGAGGAAATTTTGCTTAAAGTCATCATGGAACTTATTGCAGCTCATTGGAAAGTGCTAAGAGAGCACTTGATAACTAGAAACCTCATATTCTTGTAGGACATAAAAGCAGTGGGCTGTTGATCATAAATATGGTGGAACAGCTGAGTTTTTATGAACTCCCTTCCCTGGTTCATCCTTATGTTCTGGAGAAGCATCACAGTCATTAGTATTTGATCAAAACAAAATACTAAGATGAAGTACAGATCACAATATTAGCCTTGGAGTAAACATTGTTAAATTATTGATCTTATTAATTTTTGAAAATAAAGACTAGAATAAAATGTTATCAGGATATTTATCAGAATAAAATATCATCAGGAGTTTGGAATCTTCATGTCAGATATTGCTATTAATTCAGAAATCAGAATTTAAGTGCGATTTGAAGTTAAGGTTCTCAAAGGAAGCAGAGTCAAAAAACCTGCACTACAAATTGATCACCAAAAGCAACATTTGTGCTTTCAGAAACTCTATAAGACCCTCAGTGAAGTGAAATTGGAAGTTGAAACTGTCATCAAGACAGGAAGGCAAATTGTACAGAAGCAGCAAACGGATAATCCTAAAGGGATGGATGAACAACTGACAGCCCTGAAATTTCTTTACAATGACTTGGGGGCACAGGTAAGAAAAATAAATAAATGTATGAATATTTGTCTGCATGTCATTTCTCTGCTGTTAGATGGTTTTTCAAGTTTGATTCTAAAGCTGATAATATGTAGGTTAGTTGCTGCATCCAAGAGCAATCATTTGAAAGATTAAACATGGCACCTACCTCCCTGGAGGAGAGGTAACCTTGAAGAAAGAAAGGTTCACAGAGTTTTGATTGCCCTGGAAAATCTGACCTACCATTCATTAAAGTCCTTTAAGATAATTTATGGTCAGATTATCATGTGAGAAATGTAAGTCAACCTCAGGTTTTTTGAGTGTCATGATGGCTTTGAATTGTAGTCCATCTAAATGGTTGCTCTCAGTGTGAAACAGAAAATGCAGGCAAACCTGTATTTCCCATGAACTGCATTAAATATTGCATAATTTTCTTATTAGTTGAATATTTACTTATCTAAGAGAAATGTTTAAAAATGGTTAAACCCTTACTGGGCAGGTAGGACTCTCTACCTAAATTAAGGTGGAATCCCAAGTGGATTTGTGTTTGTTCAGTGCTCCATTAATTAAGCTGGGGGTAAAGGATCAGTCTTGGAATATCTTGGAATGGGTCCTAGGAAATTTTGCAGTTGTGAATTTGGGAATATCCAGGAAGCTGTGGATTCTAGAAGGCATGTAGATAAGAAATTAAGAAAAAGTGGAAAGGCAGAGTTACTTGCAGTATAATGTTATGATTTTTATTTCTGAGCAGAGAACAGAGCACAATATTGTGAAATGTCAATTGATTCTGACTATGATGCTTGGAATTCTTCTCAAGTCTGTGTTAAAATCTCACCAGACTAGTTGTGTAACTGGTGTGAAATACAAATTATTTTACTGTGACAAACATCAAATTTCATATATATGTTACTGATATGTTTTTAAGGGTAGACTAGATTTTCAGTGAAATTTTTCTTTACAATTTTCTGCTAGCAGCCCTTACAAATTACTAGGAGGAATTGAATTTTACCTATGTGAGTGACTAGACTCTACATTCCTTTGAGTTTCAGCTAAAGGACCAAAATAAAGTGATAAATATCAGTTTGGTGATTGCTAGCTATAAATAAATTGGTATGCAGGTTTCTTTATCTCCTTTAGATGTATCTCAATTTAAAATTATTTTATGTATTCTCTGTCATATAGTAAGATACAGATGCTTATAATCTTTCCTTTTAGGGTCCTTCCTTGAAGCAAGACAGTTTAAAGGGGCAAGGATTTTATATATTTAGGTGGATATTTTAGCTGGCTAGCACTTTTGCATTTGCTGTCTTTTAAAATCTAATTTTCTTTTCTTTCTTTTTTTTTTTTTTTTTTTTTTTTTTTTTTTGTAGGTGACAGAAGGAAAACAAGACCTGGAAAGAGCAACTCAGCTGGCACGCAAAATGAGGAAGGAGTCTGCCTCTCTGTCAGAGTGGCTGGCTACCACTGAAGCTGACCTCGTGCAGAAGTCCACCTCAGAGAGCTTGCTTTCTGATCTAGATTCAGAAATTGCCTGGGCCAAAGTAAGCATGCTTACTAAATATTGGTAGAAAAAATTTCTGACATTATGGCAATACTATGTAGAAGTGGCTGTGAATTGAAATCCCTGTAACTTGTTCTTAAATCTCCCACATCCTGAAATTTTAGTAGAATCAGTAGTTCATGTAGAGTACCCTACTGAGTCTGATCTGTTTCATCTCAGGCATTTTGTACCAACCTTAAATGCCAGTGAAATATTTAAGATACTTCTACATATTTGGTACTAATAGGTATTTAGGAGTTACTGTATCTCTTACAGATTTCAAAATTATAATATTCTTAAAATTATAAGCAAATATAATTGTGGACTGGATCAAATATTTTACTAGTAGAACAAACTGAAATTGCATTGAATGAAAAGTGCATTAAATGAAAAATTGAGTTTGTAACTTTTCATTGAAACAGCTTTGCCTTCAAAATTGTGACTTTGCAAAATAAGAGACCACTGTAATTCCTTATTTTCTTTCACCTACAAGTTAGCTTTTAATTGAAACAGGCACATATGTTACTTTCTTCAGAGTAATTGTATTTTCTCCCACTGTAGAAATTTGAATATTACTAGGAGTTAGCAGCAAGTGTCAGTTGATACAATTCAGCAGTACTGACCTTTCCAGTTTTTGTTTTCTGTCACCTTTTACTTCTGGAGTGGGTCTATCTGCAGTCTTAAAACTTGAAAACTCACCAAAAACTTGTCTAATGTAACCTGTTCTCAGTCATTTCAATCAGGACTAGCAATTGTTAGTGCTAGGATTTTGCTGTGGCAGTATCCCCAATATTTCTCTCCAAACAAACTTGTGAATCCTTATTGGAAGTGTACCATACATTTGTAACCCATCCAAATAAAGACTCTTATGCTGCACCAGCAGGAGGACAAGTCCTATATGTTGTTGCATATGAAGTTGTCCTTTCTGTTTTCAAGTTTTCTAGAGGCAATTTTAAAATGTAGAAACATGAGTATTTGATTCTGTTTCTAAGATAATAAGTTATGATAAAGTGATAAGTTACTTCATAGATAGTATGTTCAAGGAGCTCCAGACACTGGCTGTGATTAAGTGCATTCTTCACCACACTGTACACTGGCATCAAAGAACTTTCTAAGCAGGCAGATACCATCAATAATAATTGGTGATCTTATATGGCAAAAGGTCTGTTTTCCACATGGAAACTGTGTTCTGATATTTAAGAGATGACATATTGCTTGGTTTGCATGTCAGTATGCATACTTTCAAAAAAAGGTGGGGTTTTTAGATTAAAAAATATTTGAAAGCAGAGATGACTTGGGAAAAAGGGTAGAGCTGAAGATACATATATTTAAATATCTCTATATAGATAATATAACAGGGTTCTGTATAATGTAGCCACTGAATTGAACATCTGCAGTAATGAGTTGTGATGGTTCCCAAAAAAATATTTAGCGTTGGCCTACCACGTTTCTCGTTATTGCCAACTGTAAAAGCACTTTAATAGGAAAAGATACAGAGGATCCAGAGTGTCTCTTGAAATTTGTTTTTTGTGCTTTACAATGCAGAAAAAAGCCTTTTAAAAATGGGCTTGCAGTGTAGTGTGATGCATTTACTTTACTTACATAATGAAAAGAAACAGTGAACATGATCTAAGACAACAGACCAAAAGAGTCCCTAAGTTGCTCAGGACACTTACATGCCTTGTGCTCTCACTCTCTCTTAAAAAACGAGATCACTGCCTACAGAGAAAACAGAAGACAATTACAGTTGATGTAATTCTTTCCACAAGGGAAGATCACCTACAGTATATTTGTTTCCTGTGGAGGTAAAAATCTGCCTCCTTTGTGTGTGGGACCAGTGCAGTTTTAATGGATGAACTTGTTTCAGAATGTGCTGAGAGAGCTAGAGAGGAGGAAGGCTGATCTGAAGAGCATCACAGAAAGTTGCACTGCACTCCAGTCTCTGGTGGAAGGGAGTGAGACTGTCCTGGAGGAGAAGCTGTGTGTCCTGAATGCTGGTTGGAGCAGAGTTCGAACATGGACTGAGGACTGGTGTGACACCTTGTTGGTAAGTTGCATGCATGAGAAATATTCAGGGTAGCTCTCTTTGCACCTCTTTGCAGCAGTTGGAGTTGTCAATTGTCTCACTTCACTGTAAAGTGAAGCTTCCATGATGCCTTATGCATTTAAAGAATGTGGAATGGATATCTCTTTATGCTGCAGATGGAGAGGTAAGTCATGAGGAAGTTGGAAACTGAGCTGCTGCATGTCCTGCTCTTTATTCAGCCTGAATATTCAGCCTCTGTGCCAGCTCCAACATGGACAGTGGTTTGTGTTGATAAATTTCCTTGAGACCTGAATGGTGGCTATTTAATGGACAATGGATAACTTTGTAATGGTGTTCAGCAAAGCACTTGTGACTCTGTCAGTCTATTGCTCTTTTGGACAGACCATAACTGCAAGTGTTCAAGTATGGCAACAACATCTATTTGACTGATCAAATAAAAGGCTAAGCATATTATACACCTAAAGCTGCTAATTAAGCTAAATGGACATGAAACAGTCCACAACTGAATTTGTATCAGACTGATGCTTTTATATAAATAAGATATTTTGGTGTTGTTTAGGTAGTTATGACAATCATCCCGTATCAGTGACTTCAGAAGGCAGGAGTTGTGGAAACTTTAGTGTATGAATGGATGGTGAGCCCTGTGCCTCCTGTCCAGTTCCTGTTGCAGGTGATAGTGTTAATTTTGTAATCCAATTCCATGTTAGGAATAGTCAGGTAGTTTACCTTTATGTGTAAATGCTGTAAGGATCATCCATAACTAAATACTTCTAGATTATTTTTACATCTGGTGACAAGTATTGTCTGTGCTCTCTATATCAACATCAAGAAATTTATAGCTCCATGTAGCAAAAGAACAATTTCACCTTACAAAGCACAACCATAGGCCTTCTATCTTTTCTCTCCTCCCTTTGTTTTGTTATTCTGAAAAAGCAAATCTTGTCTGCCTTTTTTGTTTTGGTGAAAGGCTTAAACAGATTGTTACTTCTCTGAATCTGATACACAAAATAATATTACATCTGTCTGGGGCGCCTAATGTTACAATTTCTAACTGCATGTGAAAGCAGACCTAATTAACATGTGTACAATTTTGTTACTTTTCTTAAGAGGAAGGAATATTTTTTTGCAATCAGTGAAATATCAACACTTGATTAATTTGTAAGTTTGGCATAATCCCTTCCAATTAAAAAACCTGGATAACCACACACGGTGGATACTGTTGCACCTGCTAGCGCTGATAGAAAAAGTTGTGGAGTTTTTGGTTGTTGTGATACATTGTCTATCTTTAATTGTACAAACTACCTCAGCTACTTCTATTTATCTTTCTGTGAATTAGAAATTATATTATCAAAGGGTCTAGAATGAAAATTGAATTTTTGTAAATACTAGTGAAGATGAAAGATATGGTTTAATTTTCAGTGTTTCATTCCAGATATGTCCAAAACACTATTTTATCAATCTCCTTTCTACTCATAAGATTTTGGCAGGGTTGATTTATTTGATGTTTTTTTGAGTTTCTGGGTTTTTTTTGTTGTTGTTGTTGGGATTTTTTTGTTGGATTTTTACAAGTTTCTCATATTCATACAATTTTTTCATCTTTTTCCAGAATCACCAGGGCCAGCTGGAAATTTTTGACGAAAATGTTGCCCACATAAGTACTTGGTTGTATCAGGCTGAAGCCTTACTGGATGAAATTGAGAAGAAGTCAGCCAGCCAAAAGGAGGAAACTGTGAAGGTAGGAAATGTTGTGTCATCTGTCAACTCATGGATTCTGAATGATGTCAGATTTGTTTCGTGTTTACTTTTAGATGTCTCTCTCCTTGCCCAGGAGATGACCATTTTCATTTTCTTTCACTTCCTAGCGTTTAACCTCTGAACTGGATGACGTCAGCCTCCGAGTGGATAGCGTCCGTGACCAGGCTGTCATCTTAATGAACGGTCGGGGCGTGTCCTGCCGGGAACTTGTTGAGCCCAAACTGGCAGAGCTCAACCGTAATTTTGAGAAGGTCTCTCAGCACATCAAAAGTGCCAAGGTGAGGATGAATGAGCCCCACAGCTTGACTGGGGAATCTGTGCCAAGAAGATGGAACTGGCTGCAGTGGATAGGTCATTGTTTATTAGAGCAGCGCTCTGCTGCTTTTGAGTTCTCTTTTAAGTGTGGGTATTTATATGTGAAAAACAGACTGATTTTTAGACCAGCTGCTTTTTTTTATCTGAGTAGCAGGTGATGACTTGTGTTTCATGGGAAAATTTACAAACAGCTGTTCAGAAAATTTTATATATTGCAGTACACATTTGTGAGCTACAAAACAACACCATAAACTAATGTGACTGGAGATGATTCATTTATTTTGAGAATAAAATACTCAGATTGAAGTTTGAATGTAGAAACTTGGTGATAACTACCAAGTGTGTTCAAGCTATCTCTCAGATAATGTAACTCCTAAACTTTTGATTTATACTGATATCTAATGGTCGTGCAGACTAGTATATGTGTTCATGGGGAATTGTATGGGACAGCTCAGACTAAATGTTCAGCTTGACCAAGGTTTTATTTTGCTTTGCAGATGCTTGTTGGACAAGAACGACTTCCTGTCATGTCAGAATCCCGTGAAGCTAGAGTGGCTTTTCTAGACCTGGACAAAATTGAGAGTGACATACAGAATATGTTAAAAGTTGTGGAAAAGCATCTGGAGTTGAGTGGGGAAGATGAAAAGGTTTGTGAGCAATGAAACAAATGAATAATTAAATAAATAACTTTCTATTTTGTCCCTCTGAATTTCTCCAGGCTTTGAGAGAGAATTATGATGAAATGTCTTTAAGGTTAGAAAAGGAAGGGAACTATTAGGTTGTTGGATATCCTGCACAATTTTCCAGTACTTTTCCCAGAGCTATTGCATCTTGGCTGCAGGGCTGAGTGTAACTAATCATACTTGAGTTGGTATTTTCATCACAATTTTATAGAATACAAGTAGTAAACTGTGATTTTTGTTTATCTACCTTCTGTCTCCTACTCAAAGTAACTCTTTGTGAGAAATCCCTACTGCATTTGAATGATGTTTGAATGAGGTTCAAATTTAAACTGGTATGATAAAATGAATCACAGTGCATAGGCCAGCTCAGAGGATGCTTGAGGTAAGGTGCAAGTAGGAGTCTTGTAATGTGGCTCTATCTTGGGAAGTCCAAATAAAAGCTTTGAACAAAATTTATCTTCTAGATTGTTATCTAGACTCTGCTATTCACCCATATAAAATTGCCATAGTTTTGTTAGCATCTTGTCCACTATGGCCTCGTTGCCTGCAAAATCGGGTAAATTCCTGTCAGTCCACTCTATCTGCCTTCCTTTTAAGCAGCTCCAGTACTATAAACTGAGCTGAAAAGCTAGATATAAGTCTGTGGAAAATGCCATGTACATTACAGAACACAAATTTTAAACTATTTCTGTAGAAGGGCCTATGGTTATAGAATGTAGCCTTCCTTTTATACTGTTTTTATATTTATTGAATTTTTAATTTTTATATTTATTGAATTTTTAATTTTGTAATGTTCTGCTCTGAGCTTGCTTATTATTGTCAAGGAATATCTAGAATAGAAATGGTGCTAAAGTCATAATACCCGATTGATGTGAATGCATACTGCTGGCTCATTAAATTTCTTTCAGTACATCTCTTTATAAAGTTTATGGGAAGTTGGATTTTATGATTTGGTAGTTGTTGAGGAGAATATCTGCTTGAATTTGTTTGGCTCCCATTTGGATTATAAGACAAAAGTTTGGTACAATTGCTGTTACTATCTGAGCAGCTAATGTGTCTAAAATTAATTTCTGTAGATAATAGAGATTTGTGTAATTTTAGCTGGATCAAGAAAGAGCTCAGATTGAAGAAGTTTTACAGAGAGGAGGGCAGTTGCTCCAACAGCCTATGGAGGACCATAGGAGAGAGAAGATCCGCCTACAGTTGTTGCTTCTGCAGAAAAAGTACAACAGTTTGCAGGTACAGTTATGGTAGCTACTACAGCTCATTTATCAATTTTCCCTTCGGTATCCCACTTGCAACCTGTAATCCATATTTATAACTTATGACTTTTTCAGTATATGTGATTCTCTGGGGAAGAGTTACATGTATGTGCACACAATTTGACTCTCTGAATCTTTCCCATTCCAAAATATGAATTTTCCTGTTTCTAGGTTTTGGGGGAATGGTTTTGATTTTTAAAGTCCCTTTCACAGCTTCACAGAGGGTCACCCTATGTATTGACCCAAATAGGTGGGTGCATCAAGTTGGGCATTTGCTTCACCTGTCTTTGCTGGCCCTTGAACAGAGGTTTATCCCCACCACTAGATGTGAAGAGTGACTATGGATACACATGTACGCAAACATACCAACCCCTCAGCATGAGCCCTTTGTGTGATTGAGCCTGCTCCCACATTCCTCTTCCTTCCTATAAGAGGGTATTAGCAGTGACTGCAGCATGTTGTGGTGCTTGCATACACATGCTGTGTTAAAAATGGCTTTGTCTAGAACAAAGATGCTCCTTTTAGTTCCTGTTTGAATCTGCTAGAGTTGAGAAACTGAGGTGTAGTTCAAAGTGCAGGGCAAGACCATCAGGCAGTCTTTGATTACATGTCTATGCAGATAAAGAGAATATAGCTATTACAAAAATAAATTAGTAGTAGTGCATATTTTGGAATTTGCTCCTTCAAATAAATCCCTCAAGTATTTTTGTTTTTCAAATAAATAAGACCTATTCTGTTCACTACTTCCCTCTTTTTACACCATATTTTCCAATACACTGGATTGTAGGAGTGCAGGTCATTTCAAAGGAGGCAGGCGGTGGAGCTCTCTCCAGTGTTTTCCCAGTATAAGAAGGAACATGATAGTCTAATGAAGTGGCTGAATGAGGCTGAGGACCGTCTGTCAGGGCTGCAAGGTGTGGAGGATGAACAAAAACTACAGGTAAATGAGGCTTCTGTTTCTTAGAACAAACAGTTAATGGTGTGTATGAACTCTGGAGATTCATACACTAGAGTTTAATCTAGTGATCTTCTTTGGACACCTCTGTGGAAAGAAGTGTTTCAAAATGACAGCATTCATTTTTTGTTAGGAGATTATCAACATATGCTAGTTTGGGATTTCTACATAGTCATTATAGGTCCAAAAGATCTCATCCTTCAGACCCAAATCTTAGACTGTGATCTGGGCAGTAGGCCTGATTCAGGAAAGTTTGTCTTGCAAAGTCTTGATCCTTGAGGATTACACTTAACCCTTTTTAAAAACTCTTAATTCAAACAGCCAGATTGAATATTACTTTGGTGCAGGTATGATAAAAGGCTTGTTTGAGGCTTAAATCCAGTGGCTCTGCATCCTGTGGTCAGGGTATTGTAACTACTCTGCTGTCTTTTCCTACCTCAAGTGCTTAGAGAGGGAAAGCTGCCCTCATGTAATGGATATTTGTCTACACAATGAATTATTAATAAAACAGACAAAGGTTGAGGTATTACTGATAATGTGTGTGTGTATCTTGACAAACAATTTTGCAACTGATGCGATGTCATGGTCTGATAAAACTGACTGCCCAGAAAGTTGTATGTCTCAATTTTTGAGGATACAGATATGGAGGATGCTTTTGTTGTGGCTTCATGGGTATTTTTTGTTGATGTTTTTTAAATCTTTTTTATTTCTCCTCTCCATCCTTGAAAGCACATGTTTTTGTAGTAATTACATTAATATTTTAGGCAATAACAGTGAAGAACCTTGTGAAGCAGTAAATAATGTCTTAAGATTGAGGGCTAGGTCATCTGTCAAGGACTTTTCAATTTCTGCATGTAAGGGTTTGTAATTAGCATCTATAAATCTTTTTGACTGCTTTGTAACTTTTTAACCTAGAACCACTTGATACCATGTTCTGACTCCCTGTAATACTTGCACCACAAAATCATGTGGTGCTTTTTGTTCACAGCTGGTGCTGTGTGGCTGCAGCTGCAGGTGATAGATGGTCTGCTGTCCTCTGTCACACAGTCCATTCAGTATCAACTTTTAGATCTGATCCTTTTTAGAAAGACTGTTTCACATTGAAAGGCTGCCATGAATAGCTGGGCAGCAAAGAGGGCCCAGAGTCTGTGGAACAGTCTGACATATGACTGCTCTGTTGGGTCTCCAGCAGTCTCTTCTGGTGACATAAGCCTGGGGACCTGCCTGATGCCCTGGAATTTTTTTTAAGGGAATGGGGATTCATGTGTATTTAAAGTAAAGAAACATGATTCAGTTTTTCTGTTTGACCATCAGATGCATTGAATGAATCAATTACTGGACAGAAATGGAAAAATGGTGCACCTGCATGGCTCTTTGCTAATGGGGCCAGTCATGCCTCAGATGGGTCCTCCTTGTCACTGTTGGTTGCACTGCAGCTTGACTGATCTTCTCAAAGGAAGATACTTTGATTCTTGTAAAGCCCTTTTCTTAAAGGGGTATACTGCAGCTAATCCCTGCTACTGCTAGGTCCATTCCTGGATAAGTCAATCTGGTTGCTGGATGCATAATGTCGTGTCAATACCATAGCAATTAAAATAGAGTGTTGATGGAGGGACATTATCCTTGCTCAGGTCAGCTAGACTGTCACAAAAGGACCACAGAAGTTTTCATTACTGATGTGAAATGTGGAAATTCAAACTGCTGCTTTTGCTTCATGTGCCTGTGGATTTCTGATATTTGAGTGCTAAGGCAGCTTGTCTCAGGTAGCCTTATTTTACTTTTATGGCTTGTTCTTTCACTGGCTCTGTTAATCTTGAACACTGAAAATGGTGTGAGACCATAACGTTGCTAAAGGGAGAAATAGTCTTCCCAAATATCATCATTTTAGATAATCAGTCTTGCTCCAGAATTTTCTTGGAGCCATCAGACTTGAAAATTGCAGTGCTTGTTGCTCATCTCAGCCTAGGACTGAGAAGCACTAAATGAATTCTTGACCTGGTGGAGTGCAGGTGGCTTTAGCACTCACCTTGATGTGAGGAAGCTGTAATGAGAGAAGGACAAACTGCTGTTTGATGTGAGCAAAACAGGGAGGGAAAGGAAGATTTCAGCTGCTGAGCTGGGGAGTAGACTTCAACTGGGCTTTTATGAAATACATTATTTATGCTTTTGTAAGCAAGTGTGGGGGAGAGGACTTATTTATGGTGCTTGAAGGTCATATCTATATATTGATTTGCTGGAAGTAGCTGGATCATAAATATTCCTCACAATTTATGCTCCTAGGGATTATGGAGTTAAAATATCTTTGAAATATTGGTAACCCTTCTGCATTGTAGGTACTTTTGAGTAAGCCTTGTTTTGCCACAGATCCATTAGCAAGAAAAGCGTGCACTGGAAGTTTACATCTCATAGAGGTCCTTCTTTTCTAACAGGGTTTTAGTATTTATTTAAATTGGACTATTCTGCCTTTGTTCTAAATGAGGGAAAGGAAAGAATTAAACCTGAAATTGCAGAGGTAATTCGTTGCCTAAATTCCTGAGAGATTTTTCCAGGTTTTAGGAAGTTGTTTTGAAGTGAAAATGGTAATTTTGCAGATGGTGAATATTGGTGATTTTGCAACTGCAGTGAATATGCAGTTGAAGGCACAGTGCATTTTTTCCTATAAACCGAAGCATTGTCTTGAAGACTCTTGAAGTATTTCTGCAATAAAGAAAATGTATTTGTTTTTCATGTATGCTTTTTGTAGGAAAGGTTCTGGATTACTTAAATATGAACAATTGTTTGCTGAACGCATTAATTAAATGGACATGAGTTTTGGGAAACCTTTTTTTAGAAAACTGGCTCTGAGATAACTTGAGATTTAAAAACTGGCTTATATAGTTAAACATCCAAGGAGGTAAAAGATTTAATTTTATGTCAATGTCTAGGGCTTCCAAAATCCACTTGGAAGCAAGTCAGAAAAATCTTACTGAGTAGAATCATTAGTAGATTTTGTTTCAAAATATACTTAGAGTAAAAGAGGAGATGGAAAAAAAAATCTGAAACTGAATTCTGAATTGCAGGTTAAACTGTATGCTGAGTATAGGAGGAAATAACATTTTTTATTTGAACTCCAGATAAAAAGCATTTTTAGCCATTCTTATTGAGTGGCCTTATTTATAGAATGTTCAGTAATAACCAAGTATTCTATTTATTCCTCTAATCCTTTGTTTTTGCTAGTATTTAAAGAGAGAGCAAATTTATTAACCATGCTCTATCAACACTGAAATTAAAGTAGAAAAGGACTATTAAGTCATCCAGTCAGATTTCATCTTAAATAACCTTAGATTGACTTTTTATTTGTGTATGCTGAAGAAAAATTGTGAGAGGACTGAAGCACTGCTCCTGTTAAGACAGACAGAGGTCTTTTAACCTGGAGAAGAGAGAGCTCTGGGGAGATTCTTATAGCAACCTCCCAGTACCTACAGGAAAGCTGGAAGGGACTTTTTACAAAGGCGTGGAGGAATAAAACAAGAGGCAATGGGTTTAATCTGTAAGAGCGTCAGTTTAGATTGGACATTAGGAAGGAATTCTTCATTGTGAGAGTGGTGAGGCACTGGAATAGGTTGTCCAGAGAAGCAGTGGAATCTGTATCCCTGGAAGTGTTCTAGTATGGGTTTGATGAGGCTTTGTGCAGCCTGATATAGTGGAGGTTGTCCCTGCCCAAGGCAGGGGGGTTGGAATGAGATGATCTTTAGGGTCCCTTTCCAAATGAAGCCATTCTGATTCTGTGAAAAGGTTGCTTACATGAGGGTTTTTTTTCCCTTAATTAAAAAAAAAAAAAAATGAAAGAGCCAAGCAACCAAAACCAACTTCTGTGATATTTAGGTACTTATCAGGTAACTGTGAGAGAGTTACATAAAACTCCACTTCTATTTTTTAGCATATTATGCTGCATTTTAGAAGCTTCCAGTCTGCAGTGCAAGGTAGAGAACAGCTGAACAATTAAAAACTCGGCTGTACTGAAGCACTAATGTGTTTATAGCACTTATGTTCACCTTTAAGAATGAGGGTTGTGAGAGGAGGAAGCATCATCTCAGTGACGGGAGGCAGCTGGAGGAGATCAGCAAGGAGCTGTACTCTGAGGGAGCAGCATCGAGAGGAATTCACTGCTTAGCCAGGAAGAGTAATCTGGCCCAGGATGGTGTTACTGGGAAAGCAGAAAGTTTCAGAACATGTCAATGCACAAGTACAGAACAAGTTTGCTGCATGACAACATGTGCTGTTTTAAATCTTGTGCAAGTTTTTTCTAATGAGAGACAAAGCAGTGTGTGGGGAGTGGAAACATAGTAAAGCCCAGTGACCTATTCATGTGGGTGAAGTCTTTATTCTGAAGTCTTGCTGCCTGTGTGAGAATGGGACTTCTGGAATGATGTGGGAGCTAGAGAAAACACCTTGTGAAGATGTTGCAGATGGCTGTGCTGTAGTAGGCATCCTAGTGTTTTTTCTTACCTTGACATATTTCATGTTGCTAGGGAAAACATACTTTGAGTTGCACAGACTGTCTGATTTCTTAGGAACTGGGGCCCTCTCCGTCCACAGGAAATCATGCCACTGTCTAAGCCTTGGGCTTCTGCTCTGAATTTCACTGATGGAAGCTGATAAAATATATGCAGAGCCTCAAGAAAATGCATTTGGGGAGCATCAGGGACCAAGAAGCTGGCTTTGTAGCTAAAACATATGGAGTAAGCCTTGTTTTTAACTGTGATGCTTGCTTGTTGTACTGAATCAAAAGCAGTACTGAGTAGTTTGTGATGCTTTTCTGTAATTCTTGTTTTTAGTAGATTTTAGTAGACTATGCCCTTGCATCCTGTTTCTTTGGTGTGCAATGAATCACTGAGAGCAAATCATATTTAGTGGTAAAGGTTTTGTGGAAGCAAAGCTGTGTCCCCAGTTTCAGAACAGGATGACTGTCTATTTTATAAAACAAAAAAAAAATCCAAATCAACACAAAACAAAACAAAAAAACAAAAACAAAAAAAAAACCCAAAACAAACAAAAAACTCCAAAAAACCCAAACCAACACAAACCAAAGAAAATCCTTAGGAACATTTAGTGCATGTAAAGTCCTGAATCGTGAATATGTGAACATACCTTTTCTGCTGCAGTCCTTGCTTCATTTGCACTACATATGCTGGATATGTTAGGTTCCTGTTAATTTGAGTGACATATTTGAAATTGTCAGAAGCATGTGAAGGAGGAAGATACAGACAGGTGTTTGCAAGCCACTTGGTTTTAATATTTTATTGGTTGACAGCTCTGCTAGAGATTTTCATGTGTGCACCCAGCCCAGACAAATTGCGAAGTAAAATTCACTGGCTGAAATTGCTATAAGCATACAATTATTCTTCACACTTTAGAGTGTTCTTAGCTGTTAGTAAATCCCACAGTCCCGTGCCTCTGTCTTGCTTGATTCACTCACCAAGTGCAACATGGTGATTTAAAGTTGCTTGAGTTCTTCAATATTTGGAAGTGGGCTTTATTTTATTTGATAATTTGAAAGAACTAGGCTGTTTTCAGAGATGGTAACAGAATTCCGTCTGACAAGAAGCATTTTCTGCTAAAAATGTTTTCTTTCAGTGTGCTTTACCTGCCTCTGCTAATTTTTTGCCAGGCGTGGCAGAGGGATAGTTTCCTGTAGCAATCTTCCCAATGTTTCAGATCCAGCCCTCTATTAGTGAGCCAAGAAAAAGCTGCATTAAATTACTGTTCTTACTCTTATCTGCTAACATGGTACTTGGCTAGATAGTCTTGCAGCCAGAGCAGAAAACAATTGGCAAGCTCTGGAGGAGTTACTGTCTTTTATTGCTGCAAAATATTGGACTACTGGTGGAGCACTAATTTATTTTTAAAAAATGGTTAGAAAATGTGGGTGGGGATGCCTATTGAAAAGAATATGGATGGGAAATAAGTGTTTCAGTAAATTGGTATCTTGGCAAAGAAGGAAGCAGAGTGGATTGTAACACTAGATACAGGCTCAATCAAGAAATGCTATTTCTGGAAATTGTAAGGATCAAGTTAAGAGAAACAGTGGTACCCTTCCCATTGCTTGGAGTTTTAATCAAGAATAATAGAGTCATTTTGAAGCGTGATATCAACTTTTTCCTAACTTTTAAAATAAACAAACTGTCTTGTGCAGGACTTGCAGCTTTCTGAATGAATGTAATCTTGCTAGAAAGGCCTTTGTTTTCTTTTCTAGTGTAGAAAAGGAATTATTCTGAATATAGTTTATTGATTTAGGATTTTTTTTATAAAATTGATTGTTGCTTGAATTATAAAATGAATTTTCATGTTTTCAGGCAATCCCTGTCCAGCAGAGGTTAAAAGGCCAATTTGCTACAGGAGTAAGGACCTTGCCTTTCTCAGCTGAGTACTTGGTTGAAATCAACAAAGTTTTGCTGGCCATGGCTGATGTTGAATTGCTGCTGAATGCACCAGAGCTGAATACTGGCATCTATGAGGATTTTTCAGCTCAGGAAGATGCACTGAAGGTACTGCATGCCTAAGCATTATATTCAGAGTGGAGAAGTATTGGAATATGAATCCCTATATTACCAGTTAGATTGTGCCTGAGCCAGTCTGACCCTCGCTGCTAAGCCAAAGGCAGCAGCTGTGGTGTATCACCCCAGAGACACCTTTAGCTTGCTGGTGGTTGCAGCTGGGCACTAAACAAGTCCAGGCTTGTTAGGAACTCCATTTACCTCAGGAGGAAGGCTTCAGGTGATGGTGAAGAGAAAAAGGAGAGGATTCTGCTGGAGGGTTATATCCAGAGGTGTTTATTCCATGGTTACAGAGGCCTGAATCTTAGGAACAGCTCCAACAGAATGCCAGCCGCATGGCCTGATTCACCTTTTAAGCTCCCGGAGCAGGGGGAGGGGACAGGTGAGCCACCAACCAGGTGGGAGGGGCGGGGTCTCAAGGGACGAGGGACACCTAGACAGACCAATGACCTCTGGGCCTGAGTGGCATCCTTTGAAATTGACCAACCACACCATGCCTTGTTGGAATGTTAAGCCTGATTGACAGGACTCACTCAGCAAGGGACAAGGGGGGGAGGGGAAGAGGGTATTGGTACACCTGGGAAAGGGACTTGAAAGTTTAAAACACACCGCAACAGAGAAGGGAAACAGCAGAAGAAAGGCCACCACCCTAACAACTCTATTACTACATTTGTGGTTTTGCTTGGTGTATACAAGATCAATATACACTGAAAATGAAAAAATGATAGCTCTGTTGGCTAATTTTTTTTTTCTATGCATAATCTGGATACAAAGTGTACAAAGTGTAGCAGCATGAAAACTGGGGGGGAGGTTGAGGGAGCAAGGTTTAATTTGTTGTAGATGCTTGCGTTTGCCATCATAGTCTACATAATACTTAAAGAAATGCTGAAGCCAATCTCCTTACATTCCTGCTCGATAGCCATAATACAGCTGCTGTTCTTAGGTCATGTGAAAGCAATTGCTCAAATAGGAACAGGAGAAAGGGTGATTTTTGTCTTTTTATGAAGTTGTGTATGAGGCCACAAGATGATGGTACCTGCTGTGATGAGCAAAACAGCAATATTGTTTCAGTTTTAAGCTCCTTCTCCTTATTGTCAGCCAGTGGATTTGCCTGTGTGATTTATAGTGAGGAAATAGTTGAGGACCTCTACTTTTTCAAAAGGAGATGAAGAAATCATGCTTGAAAATACTGAATCCTCCTGTCAAATATGAGCTGAGTGTGGAGAAGTATGAGCCCTGGTTAATTCTTACCATACAGAAGAGTGTGAAATAGAGTCCCTCAGAAAACATCCATTGGAGTTGGTAATTACACATGGCATGGTGCAGTGTAGGTGTACCTCTCTGGACTGGGAATCATAGCGGGGTCCGTGTGTCATATCTGAGGTGTAGTTGGGCTCTGCCTCTCACTAAGAGCTAGATTGGCTGTTTCTGCAGCTGCTGCGTAGGTCCTTAAAAGGTTTGCAGAATTCCAGTCCACTTTTCTGACATGCTTTCCTTTCTGCTGTGCACATGCTTCCATTTTTTGTGTTTTAGTTTTTTTATATATTTTATAAAAGCAAATATGGGAATGGTGCCAGCCTTTGACAAAGGGGAAGCCTTTGTTTTGTTGATGAAATTCTCTTAACCCTGCTTACTCTGCTTCTGTGCTGCCTTGAATGTAGTTAGGAGTGGTTATGTTAAGACAGGTTGAAAATACTTTTGGTATTTTTGGTGCAGATGTCTCATCTGATTTTGAAGTTTTGATATAGCTTTCAGAAAAAGCAAATAGCAGAGCATAAAATTTTTAGAAGCATTACTCTTTTAAATTCAAAAAGATAAGTAAATTCCACTGTCTGCATGGACTGTTTGTCTTCTGAATACCAAGGCAGTCTTACAACAATGTCTGGTTTAAAGGAATTTTCACATAATAGTTCAGTGGTATTTGAAATTGATTACTTTAACTTTGTCATTTAAAGGTAAAACCTTTGTGCAGCCTTATGCTTTTGCAGTTCTGTGCATATGGGAGTTTACATGAAGCATGATGAAGTTGCATTTTGTGGTCCATTTTTTTACATGAGGAAAGAGTACGTATAGTGACATGGGTAGATTTGTTTAATAGTGAAGCTAGTGTAATTTTGAGAAGTATGGTGTGCCCTTTACCTTAGGAACAAATTAGATATGTATGAATTATTACATCCTTTTCATAAATACCTGAAAAGGATACACGTTTAAATGGTATGATGAGCTATTTAGTTAATTTGCTAAAACTGATTTAAACTGTAAAGGTTACTGTGGTCATGGTCTTACTGTAGATGCTGATTTTTGGGAAAGAATTTTGAAAATATTATCTTTTGGTATTTTTCTTTTATTTCCTGCTGGTGTTAACTTTACTAATGACTTGTGCCATTACTGTACTTGCAGAACATAAAAGATATTTTGGATAAACTTGGGGATCAAATTGCAGTAATACATGAAAAGCAGCCTGATGTTATACTGGAAGCATCTGGACCTGAGGCAATACAAATAGGAGATGCACTAACACAGCTGAATGCAGAATGGGACAGAATTAATAGAATGTACAATGATCGTAAGTGGTAAGTCAAGCATGATTGGTCTCTGTGGCCATGTAAATACTTAACGTACATGTTTATGTAAGTGTTTTTCAAATGTACCTTAATGATGAAGATGAATTTGGGAGTTATCAGATTTTATTTGTTGGTATTACAAAATAATTTCCAGAATTATTGAACGTTGAAACTGTTAACATGGAAATTGAAGTTTGGCTGCTTTCATGAGGCTCATTGTTTCTAGTCTGTGAGATAGAATGTTTTGTTTATGGAATGTAAAATTTTGGTTTTGTAAAGGCATCACAAAGCAAAGTTCTAGTAGAATAATGTTGAGTAGGACATCTTTTTATGAAGAATTCAAGGCTGATTTTTTTTGTTTTTTGAAGGAAGGATGCAGTTTGAAAGAATAGGGTTTTTAAAATACAGCACCTATGACAGTTGTCAATAATATTTGTTGTAAGTATTTGAAGATGAGAGATGACCTGATTAGAAAATTTTGTTGTTAGGAAAACAAAAGAATACTAAAATAAGTGCTTAAGAAATATGCATTTCTAATTTCCTTGCCACAAATAGATGTAATTTCACTTGGGCAAAAAGTTTGATTTCTCCCCAACCCTTATAGAAGAGACAATAAACTTTTTACTTTATCTGAATCAGTTTTAAATCTTTAAAAACAAACTCAATACCACTAAGTAATTCTTGGGACAGTGTATTAGAGGAATATTTCAAATTGGAATTTGTAAAAGTGTCAAAGCACATGTTCCGGCAGTTACCACTAAGCTGAAGGTGCTCACACTGCAAGCAGGAGTGTACACCAAGATTGCTGCTATGCAGAAAACCCCTTAATGACTGAAAATTATTTAATAACATTTAAAATTAAATGCAAAGACGTAAACTGAAGTTCCATTGCTTTTACAGTATTTCCTTTTTAATGATGATGTAAGGTAATGGATGATGCAGAAGTTTTGTAGGGCATAAGGTATGCCGAACTGTGTTTACTTGCTTTGTAGCACCAGAAGTCTGATATCAAACACATGTGGTAGTGTATTTTGAAGAGATGTTTTTAGGAAGAGTGTGTATTACATAAGCAGGTGTTTCCAACTCTTTCTCAGAGAATATAAAAATCAGTTTGTATGGGGATATAAAAATCAGTTTGTGGTATCATCCAAATAGACACTTCCAGAAATTCTGGGCCCCTGGATGAGTGAAGGATCAAGATTTCTAATAACTCAGCAGGCAATGTTGTTTCACTGTGAGTTCTTAAATCAGAAAGCAGTGATGCCAGATATGTAGAGCTTTGTGCTCTTCCTGGGTGCTTGTGGTCACCTGCTGAATTTGGAGACAACTGCTCCCGAATCTGGTGCCTGTCCATATTTATATGCCTGTAGCTATAGTATTGTCCTCATAGATACTGTATGCACTAAGCTTTAGTTATGTCTTTTTTTCCACTTGAAGCTTACTTGGAAAGCTTTAACTAATGTTAACATTTTGTGAGTTAACTAATGTTAACATTTTGTGAGTACAGCTGAATTTGCTACTCAAATTTACTTTGATTAAGTAGCCAGGGCTAACCAGAAATCTAGTCGTCTTATTGAGAAAGGTAAGTGAATCAAAGAGTAAGTTCAGTGTTTATGAAGAAGTGGCAAAATGCAACAGATTGCCTCTTCAGTCACTTTGCTGATACAAATTAATCTTGACCTTCATAAAGTTTGTAAAGCTCTCCATATTAATGAGAATAATATTGGGCTTCATACAAAAAGGGACTACTGGGCTACTAATTTAGATAAATGATATGTAGCTTCTTGAATATATAAAATGCTGCAATTTTAATAGAAGCATGCTTTTTGAGCACTGAAGATGTTATTAATTGCAATATTCAAATGGCATTAGTATTTTTAAACCCTTTCTGTTACAAAGAAGAATTCATAGTCAAGTTTAAGCTTGCTTTTCCCAGTGTTACACTAAGTATAAGCTGGATAACTATCTCCTTAATCATCTTTGGCTTTTTTCTATGTCTGGAGTGGGTGGAAATTTTGACAAAATTAGAAGAAGCAGCATCTGAAGCCTCCGGCAAAAGATTAATTTAGTTTTCAGAGGTAGTAAAGATTTTGTGATTGAATGCCAGCTAAGTAGTTAAACCTTTGGTAAATGCTCTGATGAAGCCAAGCACAAGTTTAATTCAACTTTACTTATCAAAGCTTCTAAGTAGTCAACTAAATCCAGCTGACTGCATTTGCATTTGAACGTGTGTAGAGTAAAAAGTGTGGATTTTGTATGTATATATAGACTTAATGTTTGTAACTGCGCTGGTTTGCTAGGTCTGCTCATTTTGCTGTGGGTTTTCTCCCAGTGCTAAGTGTTGATGACTTGGAAACAGTGGATTCCTGCAGAGGAGGCAAATGATGGCCAAGTTTTGGTGTCACAGTCACAGGAATTTGATACTTTTAGCTTTCAGATGAGGCAGTCTGTAGGGAAACAGCAGCACATGCATGTGACTCAAAACTGGAGTGGAACTTTGCTCATTGCTCAAAATACTGATGGAGCTGTCGTCCCACAACAGAAATGGTGCAAGTTAAAACTTTGTACCTCAGTGTTCTCTGAAGTTTTAAATTTTGTATTCTGAGAAAGTCGTGCGGCCAAAACTCCCTGAAAAACTGTAATTTTTGAGGAAGCCTATAAAACCTTCATTTAATCTATTTTAAATGCTTAGAATATATTTTATTAAATGTGGAATGAGTACTGTTATGAGACAATATGCTTGGACTGAAACATATGTGAGAAATAAAGGGACATTGAAATTTGTGGTCAGTGGTTGGTCTAGGGTGTTAAATCAAGGTATGTGCTGAAACTGAAATGGTAGAACTAGGAGATAAGGTTAGAAAAATTAAAGTGGAGATTTTTAAGACTTCTTTGAATCTTAAATTTTAAGACTTCTTCCAAGACTTTTTAATTGGCTAATAATAATAATAACAAATAAGCCCTATATATGTCAAGAAATAAATAGAGATTTAATTTTGATGAAATGAATCTCAGTTAAAAAAAAAGTTGCAATGGTAGCCCTTTAAAGTTTGGTTTTAGAGATCTTTATTATGCTGCTAATTTCAGATTGTATCCATATATGTGCAATAACCCTGGAGCCTTTATGGTTGCAATTATTTGCAATTGTTTGCAGTAATGGGCTGCAAATGACATAGTTCCTCAGTCAAAACAGAGGGTCCTCTGATTAACAGTAGTCTTGGCCTCTTAGGTCTTTAAAGATGACCATTTTTATTAGTTGGGAATAGTTAATAATCAACAAATAGAAAACAAGCCACTCCATTCCTTTCTGACATGTTTTTCTCATGCTCTTACTTTGGTAGCTCGTTAACATAACAGAACTCTCATTTTATCAAAAAACAAATTTCTGACTATGGTTATTCTGTCTGTTCCATGCAAGAACATGTTGCCCTTCAAATTAAGTAACACATTATTTGAGGCTGCAAAGATGATGACAATGAAGTATCTCTTAAATTATTGTGTGATTAAATGCTATAAGACCTACTTATGTGTGCTCACTGATAATCAAATATATAATCAAAATCACCTTCACTTAATAAGTTCTGGGCACCAGCACCCCATTTTCTCCTCATGAAGGAGAAAAAAAATCTGAGCAATTAATCATATTTCATATTTTACACTGTCTGATAGCTGAATTGTTTCACGATAAAGGAGGGAAGGGTTCTGCAGACCAATTTGTTGTAGCTAATCAATCTTTATTTTTTAAGTGATAGAACAAGTTTGCTGAGGACTGCCCTTTCTTCCTTCAGCTGGAAGTTAATGACAGTCTGTGCTGTTGGCTTTCACCAGCTGCTACTGTGCCAGGAAGCCTTCAGTACTAGGACTTGGTTAGCCAGGCTGTGTGCTAGTCTTTCTGTTCTGCAAGGCAAATTTCTGCTCACTGGGGTGGGATTCCTAGCCTTCTAGGTGAAATTTTGGGTAATTTTTCCCTCCTGTGTTTTCCCACAGTTGCTTTGACAGAGCGATTGAGGCATGGAGGCAGTTCCACTGCGATCTCAACGATCTCTCCCACTGGATCGCGGAGGCTGAAGCGTTACTGGCCGATGCGCGCGGGCCCGGCGGCAGCCTGGAGCTGCAGGCAGCTGGGCTCCATCAGCAGGTACGTGGGACTGGGGCAGAAAATGAGCAAGCTGGAAACAGTCTAGAGTTTAGTCTAAATTTGTAGTTTTATAGATAGACATATGGATTTGCAGAGGCTGTGCAATTACACTTCAAAAAGCAGTAACTCTTAACATTTCTATTTTGGCTGCAGTTTAAAATTTATTCTTGGAGAAGAACTCAACTCCTGCTTATAGTATGGGGTTATATGATCACTCTTAGTATGGATTGGTTTGAGATAATTTGATAATTCAAATGTTGGCATGATTTTTCAGTTTATAAGTTTTGTTAAAACTTCAAAAATATTTTAATCAGATAAAAGATCCAGTATAAGATTTCACTTACTTTTGACTCATAATTTAAAAAAATGGACCCCAAAAAGGTAATTTATAACTTAGCAAATTATTTATTTAAATGAATGTATTTTGGAGATATTGCCATGTGTAAACAATCTAGAAAAAGAAGATTCCAATTACAGGGGTCTTAGGTGTGATTTTTTTTTTTTTTTTTTCAGGTTTTGGTTCTGGAATTTAGTTCCCTGATATTTTTTTATTTTACTTCCTTTTAAATAAGGAGAAGAAAGCATATCTTTAAGGATCAGATTTTTCTTTTGAGAGTATTAGGTATCAGAGTGTCAATGTGTGTTCTGAAAGAAAACTATGTTCTGTCTAAGACACAGCTTCTGTTTTATCCTTGTTGCTGCTTGAAGGTTTCTTCTAGCGCATTTTACTTCTCTTTTTTGAATTATCTTATTCCTAATCTAGTTGTAAATAAATTTTTGCTAACAGTGTAGGACTTTTGCAGTCATTAGGGATGTTTGAAGATTTAATCCCAACATTTTCGGACTTTCTTTAGTTTCATGGATTTTCCATGGTGTCTGGGACCATGGCAGCTCTGCCATAAATATCTTAGCTAAAATACTCTGAAGGTAAGGAAATATTTGGGATATAAATTATGAAAAGACCTAGTTAAAAGTCAAACCATCTGTTAGAACCACTCGGAAGTGCTGTACATAATGAGAAAAGGAATCAAAGAGGAGTGTTGATTTTAGAACTGGTGGCCTGAATGAATTCTTGTGATTCTTTGTAATATTCATAGCCTAATTTGTGTCACTATCTTCTTATGACACCTAGAAAATTGAATTACATTCAATCAAAGATCATTAATAACTTTGTCAACAGCATCCATTTGTAAGTAAGGTGGTTTTAAGTGCCTCTTTTAGTAAAATAATATGCATCCAGGATTCATCCTGCATATCATGAGCCAGATCAAAGTCACTTCAGGTCAGTAATAAAATTCTGTGTGGCTTTTATGTTTCTGACAGGAACTTGAAGAGGGAGTCACCAGCCATCAGACCAGTATTTCAGCATTGAACAGAACTGGGGAGGGGATCATACAAAAGCTGTCTGCTACAGACGGGAGCTTCCTGCAGGAGAAACTGGCAGGATTGAATAGACGTTGGAAAGCAATCACAACAGAGGTCATGGATAGACAACAAAGGTAATAAGTTAATCAAAAATTTGAGTGTCTGAACAGATGCAATAAGGAGAATTTCATTGAGCAGACGCTGGGAGAAAGAGTGCATTCTATTGCATGCTGTTATTAATCTGAATTTTCCTAATGTTTGGAGCTCTGCTTTGAACTGTCTTCTAGAACAAATTTCTCATAAATACACCTGAAGTTGACTGCTTAGTAAGACTTTGTTTAAAACAATTCACAAAATGACAACCACAAAACTTTTTTTACAGTTTCCCTTTGTTTTAAAAATAATATCCTTATAAAGCCAGACTTCTTAAAGAATAACTTCTCAGCTACTTTCTCTGACTGAAGCTGAACTTGTATGTACCTTACACTAAGTTTTGTTTTATTACTGACAGAGATACGCTAATTGAACCAATTTCTATAGTTCTTAGATTTCCACAATATTGTAAAGTAAAAGCTTAATGTAATTACACGTTTTTAACATCTCCTGATATGTTTAAGAATAAAATAGGATCTTGCTTAGTTATTTAGTTTGAGAAATTTCATTAAAGTTTTATGTGATTTGGTGGAAGTATTATGTATGTCCCTAAAATCTCCAGGGGAAGAATTCAAGGACCTTATAATGATTATGCCTGAAGGTGTTGTCATTACTATCACTTACATTTAATGTTTTCTGTAGTCTTTAAAAGTCTGTTTTATGACTTTGGAACTAAAATTTGTCTGGTTTTAAGGCAGTAGTATTTATTTGTAAATATCATGCATTTTAATGAGGGTGGTAGAATCTTTTGATGATAAAATGAATTCTTTAAAATTCTTCAAGCACTGAAAAAAAAGTTGACCATGACATCAGAAGTAATTTAGGACTGATGTGCTGGACTTCTTGTTTTGCTTTTTAAGGCTAAAAGGAGAGGACCAGCAGCTGATAGAGTACAGGAAGAAGCTTGATGAGCTGCGCTGTTGGTTGGAAAATGTAGAAAATGCTCTGGACACAAGATTTACATTCAACCATGAAGAAAACTTGCAAGAATTACAGGCAAGACTGATTAGTGTGTAAATATGTATGCATCGGTATGTCTTGTGTAAAGGATGGGGACATGGCTTTTGAGGAGAGGAGTTTTGACATTATGAACAGCCAAAGAAGTATTATGGTTCTCTGAGACAATTTTGTGAGATTTTTTACACAGGCAAGATGTACCTTGAAATGAAGTTGGGTTGAGTTGGTAACTGGTATGTAGCCAGAGGATGGTGTCTGTGTGAGAGACAGGGAGAAATAGATATACTGCTGATAGAATTTAGTGAGTAGAATTTCACTGGAGTTGATGTGTATTTGTCAACTTTTAAATTGCTAAAACCTATGGAAAAAAAGCTGATAACCCTAAATGGTGAGTAACAACATTGTCCCATTTACTGGGCAGTTGTAATAATCTCTTGTGTGTAAGATTTTATCTAACCTGTTTTTTACACTGTAAGGGTTTTGTTCCATTTTAAGTAAGTTGTGTGCATATGTATGTGTTTTTCCTGTTTTGTGTCTCGCTTTGACAACAAGACATCTTTGGTTTATAGAATGTGTGAAAGAAAAAGTTTATGAAATCCTAAAAGAATGAGAGGAGCAGTCAGTCCAACTAACCTGCTTGCTTGTTTCTTAAAAATCATTAATTTTAAAAAAAGGCAACAAAAACCCCAACGAAACCCCAACCAACCTCTTTTAGACCAAATCTAAGATGGAAGTCCTGAATATGTGTTTATAAATTATGTGAAGTAGTTGCAGTTGTGTTTGCCTAAATAAATTCCCTCATGTCAGTTGAATATTTCCTGCTTGTCATCAAAGTGTAATTTTTCTTGTCATCTGCCTTAATATAAATGCTGGAAGTGAAAGGTAATAAATGTTTCAATAATTTCTAGTTCAAGCACAGAAACCAAAACAGGAGCTTCTCTGTGTATGTTCAGGAAGAGGTCTAACATTGGAATTAAAAGAAAGCTTTCCTCCTCCTTTAATTAAGCATGTATGCATTTTGTTCCAGTCTATAACTCTTCTGTCCATTTTAGGTCTTAAATGAAGAGATGGAAGTTCTGGGTGACAAACTGGAATGGCTGAACAGAACAGAATCTGAAGTACTATTGGATAAAAATATTGATCTTCAGGAAAAAGCCAAACTTTCTGATTGCCTGCGGTCCCTCAATGTGAGGTGGAATAAGGTGTGCATTTCTTTAACTTTGGGTACCTGAGGTTGAAAACAGAATGGTGTGCTTGGAATGGTTGTTTTCCTTCTCATGTATCTCATGTGGCATGTACATAAAATGATTAGGGAACCATACAGGCTTGATCAGGAAATAAAGTCTGGCTCCAAATAAACCCTGGGGTTTATTTGGAAATAAACCCCAAACCACTTACATATGAAAATACTGATGGACATTTTTCCATCAGATTGAATTAATTTGGTTATTTGGTTAGCTTAGGTTTTTCTGTTTCCTTTTTTCTTGTATTGGCTCCCTTTTTTTTTTTTTTTGAAAGAAGGATCACAAGTATCAGCTAAATCAAAAATGTTTTGTTTATTTGAGTCAAACAGTAAGCATTAACTTGAAATTCAGAGTTAGAGTAAATCTTTGCTGTGTAGGAAACTTGAATGCTTGTAGCAGTTAAGAGGAAAATAAATGAAGGTGTGGTAGAGCTTAGAAAATCTTACCAAGTGTGTCTGTGATTCTTCTTAAACCTTACTGTAAATGAGAAACTCATGTGCTTGATCTCATTGGCAAGGCTGGTTGGAGTAAAGCAAGATTTTTTTCAAGCAAAGCCTGGAGATCCAAATGAAAAAATTAAATCATTTTAATTATTTTATGGGTGACAGATATAAGAATTTATTGAGGAAAGGGGCTTTTGATAGTTCAGGGAAAGAAAAAGATGTGTTTTACCAACTCAGCCATGAAAATAGGGACTCCCCCACTGCTCTGAGCACTACATTTTCATCACTGACTTAAAAACACTTAGAAAGCATATAGGCACATTTGCTTTCACGACAGCGGAGTTGTAACACTTTTTCTTTTGTCAGTTCTCTGTTTCTTTACTTTGTGTGACTGACAACAAATCATGCTTTGCATCGTCTTTTCTTCAAAGTATGTTCAAATAATGAGTTGTAGTTTTGGTGCTTAGACTGTAAAAACTATGTAAACAGCCTGTCTACAACAATTTATTTCTTTTCAATATCTAGGTGTTACACTAGGATGTATGGAAAAAACACTTTAGCATCTCTTGAAGTTTTTATTGTTTTTTAAAGAATACTTTCCAAAAAATAATTAAAATATATCTGAGGCATGGTGTAGGATATTTTGTCTTTCAATAATTGCCATTAATATAGGTTGTGTTACTGTTTTTATTTCTCTCTGCTGGGCTGTAGGTGTTCAGAGAAGTGCCTGACAAAGTGAGAGAGTTGGAGGCATTTGTTGGGCAGTCCCGTTTTGTTACAAAGACAAAGCCTCCTGGTGAGTAATTGATCCTTCTGTTCTGCTTAATTGTCTTGAGTGTAATCCTGTTTGCAGTCAAAAGTAATTAAAAAAACTCTCTATGTACTTAGACAAATAAGAAATGTTGAAACATTGTGCTGAACTTGAGGCAGCCTTCTCATTGCATGGGGGAGAGGGAATATTTGGGTAGAGAAGAAGTCACTCTACTCTTCAGGACGGGGGGAGTCTTTTGGAGTTTCTCTAAGAGTTTTGAAATGGAGAAATTTTTATAAAGCTTAAGCCTCCTAATCAGGACTAGGTACAGAGTAAAAACCAAAATAGCTGTGTTTGTGACAGCCTGCTTTCTGTGTTTTGTTTCCTGTGGATTTGTGTTCATGCTTTTTACTAATTAAGATCCACTAGAAGCTTTCCATGCAGCTAATTATTTGTAAAGTCTCTTGCATGTGGATTTTTTACTGTCTTATAAATAAAGACCATTCTGCTTCTTTTGGCTTGGTTGAGGGGGCCAGATGGATCTCCTTATCTGCTAGGTACTTAGCTTTCTGAATGTTTTAGGGAAAGCTGTCTAAATGTGTGTTCTTTTATCAGATGCTGACACTGGTCATATTTTCAAGTTGTTGGAGGCAGTTCAGCAAATACAGATTGTAAAAAAAATGCCCAGGTTTCCCTTTTGGAAATTTAGGCAAATAAGACAGCCCTTGCCTAAAAAAATTTTGCAACTCAAACCTCAGTCAATTAACTCTGTTTTCTTTTTAATTTCAGAATCATTAAAGAAAATATGAGGCAAACCAACTTCTGTTTAATCCTTTTAAAATCTTGAATTCAGCTTGTTCTCCTTTCATACAACATGTTTGTTAAACAAAACTCCTGTGTTTTGTTGTTTGAGGGAAATGTGAAATATTCATGCTGCAGTTTGATGTAGCTTAGTGTTTCTTGGAACAAGAACACAACTTCTGGAGTGAATCTTACTATTCATTCAGCTCATTTCTCACTTGTTTCTTGTGTCAGGTTAAAAAGAGAGGAAGATGTGACTGAACTAGTGGGCATCTGTCCTTTCTTCAGACAGTTGTGTAATGCCAAGTCCATGAAGCATCTGTTCCAGAAGCTTCACTTGTGCATCAGTGAATTCTGAGCCAAGAGTGGAGCAGACCTTTTTGCTACATAATACAAAACTGAGGAAGACAGCTTTAGATGTTTATCTTAAACAAAAATATTGAGCTTTATGCTTAATAAATGTCAGTGAGTGTTCAGCTTCTTTCCATTAGGTTTAATGTAACTTTGTCTTTGCAAGTTTTCATCTTGTTTATTTTGAATTTAGGCGGAATCATTTGGGTGAGTCTTTTTGGCATGCAGTAAGAAAATAGCTGCCTTAAAGGTGCATAAGTCTCATTACTTAGCTTCTGGTTGTTAAAATAGAATTTTTGCTGTGCTTTCTCTGTAGATGCTGTTGCATATTTATAGGAATTACTAAAAGCCCCTTGTAACTCTGAGAACTGCTCGTGTGGCCATGATTACTTGTGCTTTAACAGAACTCCCACACTCTGTTTTAGATATCCAAAAGGTGGTGCTAGCATCTTCTTCCTTGGAAATTCCTGTTCAGACTCAGCAGGCTTTGGAACTTTCTGCACCTGCTGATCTGGACAAAACTAGAACTGAGCTGGCTGACTGGTTGGTGCTGATTGACCAGATGCTCAAGTCAAACATAGTCACTGTGGGAAATACTGAAGAGATCAATCGGACTATTACACGAATGAAAGTATGTGCTTTTGTGAAGGCTAGTAGAAAATTGCTTCACATTTTAATAGTTCTTGCATTCACTAAAGAAGCTAAAAGCAATAAAATGTTTTTAAGGGGAAGAAAACCCTGACTGCAGCTAAATGCATAACATGAAAGTTACACTTTAAATGCTCTTATTATACTCCTTTCTCCTTCAGAGCCATTTTCTGTTTATTCTTGTGTCCCTATGTGAGCTTGGCTCACAGGTTTTTTTTGTTTAAAATGAAGAAATTGGAGAATACCTCCTCACATCTTTTGGGGTTTGTAGTAGTTGACTTACATGGAAAGCTTTAGAGCAGCTTCATGTCTGCTTAGTGGGTGATCTTTGATTCACTCTTTACTGGTTTCTAATGAGTTTTGTTTGCTGTAGTTACACCAAACTGATTTCCAGAGACATGCTAAGAGGATTAAAATTTGTAACATAAATGGTTATGATGTGAATGTTTATTTCTGTTGAAAGCTCATGCCATGTTGAACCGTGACTAAGGGCAGTATAAGTGAGATGTATGCTGCTGTTAAGGTTCATTTTATTTGACTTAATGTAGATTAACTAAGTGTAGAGTTAAAGCTGTAGGCTAAACAAGTGCTAAATTGTTTCTGTGAGTATCTCACACATAGTCTGGAATTTAGAAGAATAACATGATGTAGCTTTTGAAACTCTTTCTTTTAACTTGTAATATTCTGGTATATGTAGAGAACAATGTTTTATAGAGCAACATTATATAGTCTGATTATTCCTTCCAGTTTTTGTTTTTCACTTTCCCCTGCACCCACTGCTGCCTCTGATATATATAAATGAAGCTTGGTTAGGAGAAAAATAAGTTATAGAAACTTATTTTCATATAAGTCTATGAAAAACATATTGGAAAACATTGTGCAACAACAGTGGTAACAGTGTGGTTTGATAGGTTAACCTTCACCTCTGGATTTTCAGTAACTGCAATTTACAATATTTTAGCTTTTTAATGCAGTGCTATTATACTGTGACAGTTCAAGTGTCACAGTAATGATGGGACCAGCTATATAGTTGTGGAGACGTGTATTTTTTTTACCTAAATAATACAGATGAATTTAACTGTTTTCTACTTTTTGGACTTAAAAACAGATAACCAATGCAGATATGGACCATCGGCACCCTCAGCTCGATTCTGTTTTTACATTGGCTCAGAATTTGAAAAATAAAACTTCCAGTTCAGACATTAGGACAGAGATTACAGAAAAAAGTAAGTTTATCCATTCTGTGTTTGCAAATACATTGTTTTTACAGCAGTAAAAAAATCTTTGTGTCTTTTTCCAAAATTATTGATTTAGCATAGCTGAAGTTGCCTTCCTTGAGAAAGAAAACTTGGCAGTTAAGTGGCTTTCACTTAAACAGTCTAATGAAAATTCCTGGAACAAGAATTGCCTCTTGTGTTTTGATTGGCTGATTTTTCAAGTATGAAGGTCAATAATTTTGCTGGGACTTTTAAATATTTTGTGAAGAACTTGGGTTTCTTCACAGCCACAGACCCAGGGATGAGGATTTTATTTATTGAGAAAAGGAGTTAATGATGTTTCTTTTTTTGTTGAGCTCTGAGGCACTGGACAGTTAAAAACATGAATGTATTGACTTTAGGACAATGACTTTGTGTGTGTACTTTGAAAATTGTTCACTGAGAGTAGAGATTTTAATTAACTGACGTGTACTTGAAAATTTAATTTCCAATTTAAAGGTCTCCACTCCCTTTGAAAATTTATTTTACTTGTACCTAAGAAATGTACAGTTGTCATAATATGAAACTTATGGACAGTCTGTTTTTTTAAGTCTTAAGCTTTGCTCATTGCTAAGATTAGAAATTTCATGCAGCAGGGAATACCATAGTTAGAAGTAAAAATGTAAAGATATATTATATTCTCCTCTGTAATGTAGTTTTCCTTCACTCCATCTGCATTAATTTCTTTGGTGTCCATAAGACTTGACGGAGATGATGTGGTCAGATGGGAAGCCCAAAGATGAGTGGTTTTTCTGGGGATCTGATGAGATGACATCTGCCGTCTGAGGTTCACAGACTATATACTGGTAGGGGCAGTAAGATTCAAAGAAGCAACTTAGTTTTGCAGTCACTCAGAACTAGGGGCGAGGTGGAAACTCAGGGCAGGATAATAACCATGGAGTCAATCAACAAGGGGACATGGGGTCATTCACAAAATGTTCAGGATTCTTCAGAAAAGCTGAACAAGAAGTAAAGGACTGTGTGTTGAAGTTTGAGTTCCCCTATAGTCATGCACATCCAGAGTGAGAAAAAAGAAGTTGTATGTGGTGCCATGGATTAAGCTTCCAGTAGATACTTTAGTTGTGTGTGAAGACTTTCCGCCTGTCATGAAACATGAAAATTGAAGGTTTTACCACTGACATTTGTTAAGAGAAGTTTGCTCTTTGAAGAAAAGTGAAGCTCTGGCCTGCTTTTGCACCTCTTTGTTTAAACACTGAGTATGATAGACACTGAATATATATCAGAATGTATCAATGCCCTACAACCTTCTGGGAGTCTGCTGTGTGTCATCAGATGAAGCATAATTACTCAAATTGGTAGGAGCAGAGAAACAGCAAAGCTTCCTTCTCTGGAACTTCGCTCCCAATTTTTGGGACACTTAGAATTGAAACTTTATTGACACTTAGAATTGAAAAAGTCTCATCAGAAATTCCTTCTAGTTTTTCTGTCTGTGATATCAGGCTGGTGCCCATACTTTTTCAAGTATATTTTTCAGAACAACTTTTTCCAGGAACTTACCTCTTAAACCCACCAAGTTCTGAGGCTACCAGGAATGTCACTATTTTTCTGTCCTGTTTGCAGGAGGTAGAGAAAAGGGTAGATATGTCAGCAGTTTAGAGAGTAAGGTTAATCTGTCCATTAATAAGAAAAAGTATATAAATATTTGTTCTATAATACCAATACTACTATGTGAACATCAAATATCTGTGCTTGAAAATTAATCCACAAGCTGCCTGGGGGTTGAAATGGATGAATCTATATTGCACAAATCATTAGGTTTGTCTACCAGTTCGGTGTAGTGATATTTACTCTGACAGGTGGGCTTTGCTGCCCCAGTCTTTGAGAGCTTTGCGAACTAAACAGAATATGGTTGAATGTATTAAAGTTAAGAGATTTTTTTCAAGCAGATGAAGCACAATGGCTTTGTTTAATTGCTTAAGGTTAGAAAAATGTAAACCACTTAAATGGTTTCAATTTTAGTGCAACCTTTAGCTTTTTGCTTCATGGAAAATTGAAGTGACTTGAGCATCAAGATTAATTTTTTGATAAAATGGTGTACTTACTGTTAAAATAAATACATTGGTTTAGTCTTACATACTGTGTACCTGTTTCTCATCAGAGTAGTGAGATGCTCAGGAAATCCAGCTTAGTCTTTTTTGGTTTTACTTTTTCCCATTAACTTTTTTACAACATTCTTTTTTTATCATACTCTTTAGTGATATAATTTGTTCCCTGTAACTGTCACAACAGGTAGTAGAGAAACGGGTTTCCAGCTCTATAGACTTTCAAATAATACACTTGCTTTAATGGTCTTGTAAGTATCCAGGAAAACGTATGATGCCATGCATTTCTCTCCAAAGACAGATTCACTGCTTTTGTGATGCACTATTGTTGTTCTAGGCTCTTATGTTGTGTTTTTCACTCCTTGTTTATTAAAGGTTAAGTGTATTTATCCATCATCTAATGAAACTATTTATTGAGAAAGGAATAGAATTCCTTCCACTTGAAGGGAGTGGGGTGTAACCAATAACTTCTCTCTTCTGCTGGGTTATCTACTAAATTCTATAGAAACCTGTGCTGGAGTTAAATTGCCAAAGTAGTTTGTTTACCTTGTGGAATGTTTCTACATTGGCCAAAATTGCAGTGTAGGTGCCATGAGACAGTGGTCAGGAATGCTCAGTTTGCTTTATACAAACTGTCCAAACAGTATTTATTTATTTGTTTCTACTGGTTTAAGTTATAGATGCAAAAAGATGACTTATTGCTTCTATTATCCTAAAATCACCCTAAAATTGTGCTCCTTGGAGCCCTGCTGCTGGCATATCTCTGCTGTAAAGTTTCCTATATGTGTGGACTTTAAAAGTGAATAATGACTCTGAAATATACCAGAAAAAATGGTTGTTACTTGTATGGTGTCTTACTCAAACAAGAGGAAGCCAAACACCTGATTGTTTTCATTTACTTATGTGAATATGTCAACTAGACGACGAACTGAAATACTGAATATTGAGACTATTGTATTTGAGAATGTGTTCTATTATTGCCTTTTGCCCTGAAAAGTGGGAGGTAGTTATGGCTAGTTTTTCACTTGCCTCATATTTTTCACGTTCTGTGTTGTCCTCTGCAGTGGAGAAGCTGAAGAACCAGTGGGACAGCACCCAGCACAGCGTGGAGGTGCGGCAGCAGCAGCTGAAGCACATGCTGACAGACAGCCTGCAGTGGCACGAGCAGAGGCAGGAGATGGAGCACCTCATGGAGCAGTGCGAGATCCGCCTGCGAGTGCTCCTGCAGGCCCCAAAAGAGATGCTGGCCAAACACATTGCAGAGAGCAAAGTAAGACCACTTGTGCTTACTTTTTTCCCATACCAGATTCCTGAGTCTGTGTAATGCTACTACATTCAATTGATGAGTGGATGTGCAATTTAGTTGTACTATTTTCTGGTTCTTTTTGGGCATGATATTTTAATTGTCTGTGTTTTTCAATATATCAGACTACCCAAGAATCCCATTTCGGGAAGTAAATGGGTGGCATGTGTGCCTTTTAAAGCTTAGTTGAAATTAGTATAATTTAGCATCAAAAAAATGATATTATACAAAAAGCTTGAGCCCCAGACTAATTAAAATTTAATGATACTGCTACAGAATTGACTTCATAGAAATATTTGACAGCAGCTTAGTAAGTCAAGGGATGGACTAAGGTATTTAAAATTGTCCTGAATTTCACATCTGGTGGATGCCAGGCATATCCTATGCTTTTTTATTTTTATTTTTTTATTTAATGCAATCTTTGATGCTTTTTATGTCATATCAAGCATGCTGTGATAAATCAGTAAGTCTAGCATCCTTTGTCCTGGTGGCTGTCAGAAAAAGGGCGAGCTGTAGGTGGCACAGTATGCGAACTAAAGGCACAAAGCAGTGAGGAGAGGCTCTTGCAGTATTTAGAATAGGGATATACTAGCGTTTAAAATACATATGTGCATATATATATATGCACATATATATATTCATGAAGGGGCAATGTAGAGATGCAGCTGAGTAATGGAAGAGGCAGGAAGTATGATTGTGAGAATTGCTTACCAATCCATAGCTGTTTAAGTAGACAGTAAAGTTGTGTGCTTTGCACAGCTATCTGACTTATGTCTATCTCTGCATAAGCAGGAAAACAGAAATGGACTATTAGGTCTACTTTGTTTCCTTAAGTGAAAGCAGGTCCATGCCCAAACAGAGGCCATAATGTGCAACTGGATATATATATATATATATATATACATATATATATATATATATGCAAATACTCTTTTTCATTTTGAAATAATGAGTTTAGATTCTCCAAAGTCAAGGCATGTTGTAAATATCTTGCCACAATAAAGAAACCTTTCTAATGTATTTCCTTAATTTAAACAAACAAAAAACCAAAACCAAAAACCCCAAGGAATGAAACCAAATTCTCATATTGTACATTTCATTTATGCTGCTTTTAAATGCTGCTTATATTCCTATTATAGTAATTCAAACTTATTCATGCTACTCAAAATACAGAAGTATTTTTATTTCTGTTGCCAGTAGACTATAAAAGAGGATTTCTCTAACCTTTGGCAGTTCTGGCAAATACAGCTTTTTCTCACCTATTTATGCTTTGATTAGTTCATTATCAGGACATTTAATATCTATAGATTTTCTCTGTAAGGTTTTACCCCTAGATGAAAAATGTGAACATTTTGCTTTTTAGAAAAGAGGAAAAAATGAGAGGTTTATAATGTGTGATGAAATGCATAATATGAGAAATAGTCTCATTTTAATCTGTCTCATTTGGCACTGCTTTTTAGCTCTTGGTACAGGATTTGCATAGAGGTGACATCACAGTAGCAGCATTCAATGATCTTTCTAATAAACTACTTCGAGAGTATCGTGATGACGACTCAAGGAAGGTGAAGGAAACCACTGACCAAATGAACACTTGCTGGGTTAATCTCAACCAAAGGTAACTACAAGGTTTCACTCTATATGTAGTAGCTTGTGCCTTAAACTTGCATTCTCTGTATACATGTGTATTGTAGCCTCTTCTCTGTGTGCTTTAGTGCAGAATGTTGTGCTGCTGGGGATAATTAGTCAATTGCAGTCAAGTTCTTTTGATGATTGAAATTCCCACAGTTCACAACGGAAAGCTTCTGTATGAATTCCCATTTATGTGGTATATTTTTAAGCAGAAAAAGAAGGGACTTCCCATGTTTGGTTTCAGGTTTTCCTGTGGCTATTATTCTCTAAGTGTCTTTCAAAGTTCCTCTCTTATTCTTTATTACTGGTATGATTTATATATTTGTAGTTTGTTATTGTCCTTCCTTTTTGTAAGGCTGTAAGTGTTCAGCTTCATCTTCCCATCCATTAATTGCTTATGGCCTTTCATCTAATGGAAGCTTCCCCAGAATGGGGCTGTGCTTTGGGTTCTCAAGTGCAATCCTTCCAGTACTCCCATCTAGAAAATACTTGTGCTATAGTAATTGAGACTTAATTGAAACTTCTTTTTATTAATCCTCTATTTAAGATGTATCTGCAGATATGTCTCAATGAAAATGTGATATTTTCCTATGCATAATTTTTTTTTCCTGCAGGATAATCTAATTTCTGCAGAAATTCTTTTGAGTATTTGGTATTGATAGACAATTAAGATTTAGAATAGCGTCTGACTGAAATCTAAAAGTCTATATGCATTGTGGTTAGATGGAGAGAAGGAAAAATTGATCCTCTTTATGTGGGAGTGGGAAAGATGACAACTGAAGTCTGTATGTATACATGTGTATGTGAAAGAAGCAGCTGCTTTTGGAATGGGACATCAGTTAAAGGAATGAAAAGCCTACTTTGTAAAGCTTAAGGAGATGTTATCTCTTGAGGAGTGAGAGGAGGAGAGCATTATAGAACTTGTGAAATTAGAGAATGGTTTGAATTGGAAGGGGCCTTAAAGATCATCCAGTTCCAACCCCCCTGCCATGGGCAGACCACAATCCTCTAGATCAGATTGCTCAAAGCCCCATTCAGTCTGACCTTGGACACTGCCAGGCATGGGACATTCACAGCTTCTTCTGTTCCAGTGCTTCACCCCCCTCACAGTGAAGAATTTTTTCCTAGAAGCTAAACTAAATGTGCCCTTTTTCAGTTTAGAGCCATTATTCTTGTCCTGTGCTTATATACCTTTGCAAAAAGTCCCTCTCCATGTTTCATGTAGGCCCTCTTCAGGCTCTGCAGGGCTGCTACAAGGTCCCCTGGGAGCCTTTGCTTCTCCAGGCTCCAACTCTCTCACCCTTCCCTCATAGGAGAGGTGCTCCAGCCCTCAGAATGTTTTAGTTTTTCCTCTGGATCTGCTTCAACATGTCCACATCCTTCTTATGTTGGGGTCCCAGAGCTGGATGCAGCACTCCAGGTGGGATCTCACCAGAGTGTGGCAGAGGTGCAGAATCCCCTCCCTTGCCCTGCTACCCACGCTGCCCTGGATGCAGCCCAGAACACAATTGGCTTTCTGGGCTGCAAGCACACATTACTGGATCATGTCCAGCCTCCTACCCACCAGCACCCCCAAGTCCTCCTCAGCAGGACCATTCTCAGTGAGCAGGTAATGAAGGAAGCAGAGTAGAATGTCATCCTATCTTTCCTTGGAGGAAAATTGTTCTTCTGTCATTTTGTGCTTTGGATGTGACTGCTTGTTTCCTAGTTAATTAGAGGATGAGGGAAAACAGCTCCTTGTTGGATTAGCATTGACAGTAGACTAAAACTCTGTATTAGTCTCATTCACATTCAGGCTTTGCAGTGCTATGGCTAGAGCTGGCATAAAACTGCCCACTATTCAGAGAAGGTGACCAGAAAGAAGGGCTCCTGCCTGGAAGCCTCTAATTAGTTTTGAATCTGCTTAAAGTCTAAAATAATAAGCTACTGCATTTTGTTGTGTATAACTGAAGCTCCTTAATTATCACTGGGGCTACTGTTTGAAGTCTGCAGCCTAAGGAAGGTGAATATCTGCTTTGTTTATTAACTAGTGGCAGAATGTAAAGGACAACTCTGAGAGCCAGTGGTCAGACAGTGTGGAGTTGCTCAGTGTAACCCCATCTGAGCAGCACAGTAGAATTAAAAGGGGAGACTGTGCAGTGAAAGCACCTTTTCAACAGGATGAAGGTTTTTATACTTGCTTTAAATGCAATAAATAGAAGTACCACTGATGAGCCTTACTTTTTGTGACAGATGTTGGGACATTTAGGACTTATACATAGAGTGACATGTAGCCCTATGGCTTCCATAAGAATAAATCTGTATTTATAGCATAATGCTTTAAAATACCAGTTTGTTCCCCCCACCCACACTTGAAGGACCCCTATGGAAATGGTCCTTCATAGCATCTCCTGGAAAGATTGTGATTCTGGTCACCATAAGAACGCTACCAGGAAGACTATAGCCATGGCATGTAAAGTGAAGAAGCTTATTTTAAACTGATGGCATTAAGAGATTGAAGATCCTCAGCTTGACATTGTGTAAATTGGATACTTTGCCCAGTGGCTATTTATGTTCTACTTTTATACTTTAGGGTGAAACCATAGTCATTCTAGGTGATTGTGCTGCCTTGGTAATGGATTATAGTTGCTTTCTGTACTGTATCAGATGTTAGTTTCTGAATTTCTTTTGATCACACACATGTATGCATTGCAGATTTTTAGTATAAATCTGGAAAAATAATTGGGTGGAACAGAAACCTGAAACAGAGCCATGAAAACTTTGAAATAACAGAGTAACAATTTTTTCTTGGGTGTATGTTTGCCAGTAGAATCTGTGTAGACTTTCTCCAATATCACTGTATAGGTTAGCTACATTTGAAAATAATTCTCCAGCTTCTTCTCACATTTAGTTCTTGCAGCCTGGAAGATACACAGATCCTCTGTCTTTTGAGGCTGCTCTAATTGTGTCAGAATTATTTGAAAATCAGTTATGTTTTTATAGCATGGGGTAGTTTTTAAGCTGCAGTACAGAATTCTCCTGTAAAAAAAATTTCTATTTTCTATTTTATGCTTGAGGTCCTTACTAGCAGGGGAGGAAAGTATTTCCATCTGCTCTTTTGAAGTGTTGGTCACTACTGCTTGCTATGCATTTCCTCTTTAAAAAAACCCATGTAATCTTAGGAAATTAGTTGTAAATTTGTATGTATATAGTGGCAGGATTGTTTTTCAGCTTTAATTCAAATATATGGCAGCAGTGGATCAGTAATAGGATTTCATTCTTTCCTTAAAGCTCAACCAAGCAGAAGACTTGAGAAATTAAAACTTTAGGATGAAGACAATATTCTTCAATGAATGTTGTTAACTTCAAAGTTCAGGTTGTCTCAATTCCTATCTAATACATCAGTACTTAGACTTAGAGATCTGGGTCACTTGGTGTTTCATCCTTTGGGGCTGTTCTTTTCCTTTGAAGGTCACCTTTATTACCAGTCTGTTCTTCCTGCTGTTCTTCCACCTTTGGCCTTAACCCCCTGCTAAGAAAGAAAATCCCTGCAGAGGGAGAGGATTTTGAAGTTAGAGCTCATAACTGCTTTTACTTTACATTTTTCTCACAGTTCCTTGGTGTGCTCTAATTTTTTAGCTGGTGCTTATTATCTTTTCTGGACAATATCTATCAAACTACTTGTTTTCCCTAGCATGCTGCATATTTTTTTTTCTCAAGACTGGGTGAAGCATTCCAGCTGCAAGTGAGAAGCAAGAATGAAAGCTTCTCGATGTCCTTGTCATTTGCTACTCACCAAAACTTGGGCAAGCACAAAGTCAGAAACAATTCTTAGAGTCTTATTTTTGGCCAAAGCAATTAGCAAGTGGTGTAAGACCACAGCTTCTAAAATAGGGGTTGCAACACTATCTTTGTGCAAATTGTCTCTAAAAAGTTCAGTTGGTTATGCTAAAATTTAGGAATGTGAGCCTGGCAGAATTGGGGTTGCATGAGATTTCCTCACAGTCCTTGAAAGAGGGCAGCTTTTACTTGTAGCTGTCTCATCTGATGTTCTAGTAAACCAGGCTACTTGCTTTGAAATGTCATCCTGAATGGTACTGAACACCCACTGCTTCTTTTCTAAAAGGAATATTTTAACTAGTTTTGAAATTCACAATTCCAAACATAGTTATTCCTTCATACTGCTGAGCAGCACAGCATGAAAAGGAGGAAAGAAAGCTGAAGTAGATGAGGGATGGGGAAGACACAAGTTTGGGCCTGCCTGCAGAAACATGGAAATGCCAAATGCTGAGTGTTTTGGCATTGTCTGTCTTAAAATTAAGTATATCACTTTACTCCTAAAATATTATAATACAGCTAGTGCTTGATGTGAAAATAAAATTTAACTACTAACTCAGCAGAAGCATTCTAGCTGTTAACTCTGTTAGAGGTTTTTCTACAGTGTTCTAGTATGGGATAGCTTGTTTCTTTTATCCTGATTTTGGGAGAAGGAATGCAGCAGAATAACAGCTTCAAATGGGTGAAATTTAGTTTGTCTAAATTTAATAATGTTGCTAATCAGTGCTTTTAAAATTGCTGACTATAACAGTTTCTCATCTGAGTTTCATTTCAATCACTAGAAGACAGTACTGTTATGCAGAACTATAAGGTGATTTTTTTTGCCTAGGAAATTATTTGAAGTTGCTGATAAAATGTTTTGATTATATTGTTATTACATGAAAAAAATCCTCATACAGACACAAACTTTAGTGTTTGTATCAGTTAGAAATCTTTTGGATGATTTGAAAATTATTTGGACCATATTCTGCCTGTCTTTTTTTAAGTTCGTTGAGCATATTTTGGATGGCAGTGTATTATTCTGTTTGTTTGAGTGATTGTGTCAAAAGTCTTCTAGCAAAAAGAACCTGGTATCTGACTTTTCATCCCTTAGCATTTTAACTCTTAAGAATTTATGGCAGTGTTTCTGCTCACTGTGAAAGTACCCCAAGCACTCAGTGCTTCTACTCCATATGTTTTTTGTTGATGGGGTAAAGCCCATTTTTCACACATGGCAATAACACTTCTACCCTTTGGACTAGCATACGTTGATGGTGGTAACACTCTAAAAGGAAAACCTGGGTTTTTAATTAATAACTGAGTTTTTACTGCATACCTTTTAAAAAAGAATACAATCTGTCAAACATATAACCAGTTCAGGACATCTGTGGATAGCTATAGATACACTAAAAACAGTGATATAAATTATGATAAAACAAGCTGTATCTCTGTTCTTACTAGAGATGTGTTTCAGATTTCCTTTTAGTAGTTTCATTATTATGTATATAACGTTGTATCTTATGGGGGAATATTCTGACACTTGTCTTGTTTTCAGAGCTGTTGATAGGCAGAATTTCTTGGAGACAGAGATGAAGACAATACAGGCCTCACACAAGGATCTGGAGAGCTTCCTCAAGTGGATTCAAGAAGCAGAGACAACAGTAAATGTTCTGGCAGATGCATCCGAGCGTGAGAACACTGCTCAGGACAGTGTCTACATAAGGGAACTCAGAAAGCAAATGCAGGTGAGAAACTAAATAATATTGCTGTTATTGAGGTTTTGTCTCAATGGCAAATGTTATAAAGAAAAGCTGTCTACTTGCTTGGAGAAAGCTGCAGCCTATTGAAAGGTGTTTCCTAAGACACAGTGTTTTAGAAGTCAGGTGTATGAAAGAAGCAGATTTGTCTTCTTAAGGTTTGAAGCACACATTTTTGTGTATGTCTTTGGCACTGAGGGCTCTTAAATGTCCTTGGAGGGTGACTGCATTCAGGAAGTGTATGCTTCATTAAACCAAGTCATGTTGTGTGATTGTTCAACCAAACAATTTAATCTACTTCCCTCCAAGTAAAGCCCTCCTGGGCTGCACTCTCTCCTATTTCTGTCTGTCACCTTCCTCCTGCTTTTTTAGCAATCCAAGAAGTTGTTGTGCTTGGGTTACCTCTTCTCCCTCTCCTACTGCCCAGCAGCTCCCCAGCTGGCCTTCTTTCATGTTCAGGCCCCAGACTGGAAAGCTTGGAAATGACTGAGGAGTTTAAGTGACACCACTTATTAAATCCTGCACTCTGTGTTTGGATTAATGTCACCTGTGATCTAAGTGGGTTTGAGCAGCTTATAATGAAAAAAAGATGTTGCTTGTTGCTTTTAGTATTGCTCTTAATCTGAACATATCTACGCTGAATTGAAATGAAACAAGACTCTTAAAAATACCTGATAGCAAGTTATACTTGCTAATCATAGTAGGAGCACAATGTTTTGTGGAAGCTTGTATCTGTTGAAGATGGCATGTCACTCACCAAATTATTTTAGTCAGTCAGGTAACTCATCTGTAGAGATGCGGCTTTTTGTGAAATGCTGAGCCTAGTCTGTAGTGGTGACACCTAGAACTTAATGTTACGATTTATATTGGTGCCACTGCCAACTACTCTAATGTAGTGGAGGTGGAAGAGCTAAAAACAGGGCACAGAAGAACAGGAACAACAGAAGGCAGTGCTATGTGTAAATACACTTATTTCTGCATTGCCTTGCATTCTGTGTAGTCTATCACACCAAGATACAGCTGTTATTTCACAGTTTGTTTGTTGGCTCTGTGTGGCTGTGAAGCACTGTGTGTAGAAGGTTGTTTGCCATTCTTTGTTGTGCTGCAATCTGATTAAAATTGCCTGAGTTGTGCTGCATGAGGGGAGAGCTGTTGTGCAAGACTTCTGTGAGAGAAGAAGGTCTATGACCAACTCCTGACTTTGCACGCTGTCCTGGCTTGTCACTGCTGAAAAGGCAGGTGGAGGTGCTGGATCGTGACCTCCCCTGGTTCAGCATCTGGTACCTGATATTGTCCATATCTTTGAGACTGTGCACATGAAGTATCATCACTTAACTCACCCATGACCTCACATAACATGGTAAGCCTTTTTGGCTACCCTAGGAAGTGGAGCATGTCAAAGACTGTGATAGGATAATGACTTCCAGAATGAACTTTATCCCCTACCATCTTACAGTCTTTAAATGTAAATGAAGACGTTCATATCATGACTCCAAAATCACTGTTTATGTTTTCAAGTATTTGTTGCACTTCTGAAAACGAAATGTACTTCCAACATCTTGCTGTACCTCAAAAGATCAAGCCCACTCCCTTGCAAGTTCTTAAGCTTATTATCTGATTAGACAAAGATAATTTCCTTTTCTTCCCCTGTTATGTGGTATAAAATGACAGTGTTGTTCTCTTGGTGCCTTGTGGAATATGTAAAGAAGTGTTGGTTTTAAGGTTAGTGGTTAAATGGTTTCCAGAAGAATGCAGGAGTTATAACCTTCTCTGCTCTGTGTGAAGATGCCCCTGCTCCAAAGGCCTGTGTATTAAGTAAAACTTTTCTATGAGTTCAACATGTGATAAATTCTAGGTGAAATGAGCTGAACTTAGACAAAAGGTGATGAATTTGTTGTTGTTGCTGCTGTAACATGTCATGCATTTTCAAATCAGGATCATCTGTTAAGCTGGCATCTGTGCATGCATGGGAGGACTATCCTCCATTACATTTGGGGCCTAACTTATTTGGCTGCAGCTCAAGTCACTCTACAGTGGAATCAATGATCTGAGCCCTGAAGCCTTGTTTTGTCTTTCATTGTGATACCTGAAGCCAGCAACAGTGCTATGCAAATAATGAAAACTTTGAGTGTGGTTGCAATGTCTTTTTAAAAAGCAGACATCTAAATTATATCATCAGTCAGTTCAATTAATTCTCTCAGTATCTAAACCTTCTAGAAGTTTTTCCATTCAGGTTAGTGCCAAAACACTACAGTCTGTTTTGGAAAATATTTAGCAGTGACTTGGAAGAGATTAAAACCTGATTTGAAAAAAGATGCAGAAAATAAGCTAGGAAATGGTAAGTAGTAATGCAAGGTATATGAAATCCTGGTCCTATACGTGTAAGGGTGTTCAACATAATTTAAAAATTTTGTTGTATTTTAAAAGAAGTTACCATAAGTAGTAGCTTGCTGTTTTGTCTCACTGCTTGATTCCAACTCGTAAATTGAAAGATCTGGGAAGATAAAGAGTAGAAGGAAATAAGGAAGGTGTGGACTGTGGGGTCTCTCTTGCACAGAAGAGGTGTGAGCTTTTGCACAGTCATTTCTAAATGCTTTCATGGTTTCAGAGTTCTGCTGCTTCACAGGTTTCCTTAAAAGATATTTGGTAAGAGCATGCCAGCTAATCATGGTAGGCTCAATCTGGAAAATTAAAGAAGCAGACTTCTGGTGGAAGGGATGTAAGCCAGGAGCAGTGGCATGCAGAGGAACAGTTCAAATAAGTCATGAAGATGAGAAAATAGTGTTTCTGGCAAGGTGAATACAGATGGTAAGATTTGTAAATATAGTGTGGAATCTGTGTATCTGTTTATCTGTTCAAACTGATGTTGTTATTGTTGCAGATGCATCAAGAAAGCAGAGTACAGGGAAATGGGGTTTATGTGGAAGAGTGGTAGAAACATTGACTTAGTCCTAAAAGTAAAGATGAAAAGGTTTACACAGAATTAGATGGGAAGAGTTTTTAAATGTCCTGAAGAACCTGAACCTTGCATTCATCTCCTTCCTAGGAAAGTGCCTTAGAAGAAGCAAAGCAGTGTATAATGCACTGACATCTAAGCTGTGCATTATTTTGGATCATACAAACTTGTCAGGATAGCTGTTGCCTGCATATTGTGCTGATTGATGTGCTTGAAACATGTAGGGACCTTTTCATGTGGAAATATGCACTTTAAATCATATGATTGGTACTTCACCTACTGTGTTCAGGCCTCCCTGAACCTTTGCTACAGCAGCCCCTCTGATACAGGTTTAAGTAGATTCATCAAAGCATCTTTGGAAGCAGTGAGTAGCTGGCTTTGGCGATGCTGCAGTTTTGCCACACCTAGGGGTATGTTTGCTCTATTGCACTGGCAGTGCCTTGCTGGTAGGAAACCACTTCCATGCTCTTGAACATCTTATCATCATCCTTAGATGGCTTAAATAATTCTGCTTTGTCATGGGAAATACATCAAAATTATGTTAGCTCTTTGGATTCAAGGATGACTTAGAGAAGGGGTTGATGATGCAACTGTATGCTTTTACTTTGTCAAAACCCTATCTTTTTCTTGTCTAAAGTCATTTTGGAAAATATTTAATTGGAAATGACTTGTGAAAAACATTGCTACTTTCTGATGCAAGTGGGATCCTTTAGATCCCTTTGACTAAATGTGCTTTAAAAGAGTTTTTATAAAAAGAGGTTTACCCCCTGCAATTTTCCCTTTTGTGTTGGGTAATCTAGTTTTGAGAAACGTCTGTGTGATTTATTAGCCTTTAACGTATGGCTGATATAATTAGGGCAGGTATCCCTGTGCTCCTCTCTCAAGATTTATAACACAATCTGTTATTCACTCACTCTACAGCTCTGCCAGAGCTGCGTTTAGTCTGAGAACGAGAGCATCCTTTCCCAGAGTGAGGAAGCAAACACTCTGTCTGCTGATAGAAAGCAGCTACTAGGGAGGAACAACTGTTGTGATACGCTGGAGCCGTCTTCCTGAAGGAATTCCTTTTTTGTTCCTGCAGCTTTCAGGCTTAAATTAATAACCTTTTTCTGGCTATTTAGTGCACTCCTGAACGGAGGCATACGATCGGCTGCTCAACTTCATTTGCCCTCTGCAGAAGCAGAGCTGAGCAGCACCGATTAGAGGAATCTGTGAAGGCTGTTATCTTTCTGCATTTGTTTTGTGGGGTTATTTTGGGAGAAAAACTTATGCTGTATCAATCTTCTTTGCCTTTGAAACGTATAAAGCCTGTAGCTTGCAAAAGCAGTCCTGGAAGAGAGCATGCTCAGAAAGCTGGCAAATCATTGTCCAGTGACCGGGAGGAAATGATAGTTGCTCTTCATTTATAATGCAAATTCTGAGGTATCTTCAGAAGTGTGGCAAACTTAAAATGATGGCTGTGGTGAGAACCTCTCTTCAGAAAGTTGTGGTGTTGTTGCATCGTTTACAGAGGATGGCAGTTTCTTCTCCCCGTTACCAGAAGCTTTGTAAGGTAGGAAATGTAAGCCCTAAATGTCGAGTGTGTGTATTGCTAACTCTGTCTTTCTGAGATAAAAAGAAAAGAAAGTGAGCATGGGATGAGTGTCAAAATCATCTTGGCTATCTGGTGTATTTAAGCCTGTTATGCTTTCCATGTGTGTTTTGTTAAAAAATACAATAAGAAAAAAAAACAACTCGGAACAAAACAACCCTGTGCTTGTCCGAGTGATACATTTTTTTTAGAAAAGTGCTCTCTTGCCCATCATTTAGGTGTCTGGGAGGAAAATTGTTATGTTCACTGAGATTTTTTTTTTTTTTTTTTGTAAAATGCAACCAGTTCTTTTCCTAGGGAGTTAGTTACTTCTTGGTATATGTGATTCTTTAACTCCTGTGTACCTATTATGTAGAATAACTGTGTTTTTCCATGCCCAGTGTTATTTTTCTTTTGAGCTTTATGAAGCTTTTAATTAGGAATGAGTTTGGCAGACTTAATACACAGCCATTTATTTCTGCCTTCACCGACTGAGCTCTTTCAGTTAAGAAAATCAAGAAAAGTTTGAGGAAAAGCATGTTGACATAGGCTACCACTTATTGCTGGTTTTGATGGTACCTGTTTTGGTTGCTGATTATTTCTGTTTCCAAAGATGGTGTTTACATTTTGGTTTTTTTCATGTGCTCACTAGTTCTGAACCTTAATACTGTGGTGATAATCTAGGATACCTAGTAAAATTCACTTTTAAAAGTAGTTTTGATCACTCACCAGATTAAAATAAGTGAATAAAATTAATAAACTTCTAACTCATCTGTAAACTCTGTGAGTTAATAGTGTTGCAGTGTTGATGCCTGTGTGAGGTGGTCATACTGTGCTAATATTATTGAACTTCTAATATAAGGATTCTGTCTTAAAACTTTGCAAAATTATAAAATTTGATAGGTCTTCAGCTATAAAGATACTGACATTACATAAATTCTATTTGGCTGCCTTTGAAATTGTTTTTCTCTTCTTGCTGCTTATGATACTTTAAAAGTGTCTGTGTTTTTTGATGAAAATACGTCTGTGTTTTTGCATACAAGGTGTGCGAGAACCAAAGTCTTGTTCTGATGATAGAGCAAAGCCACCTTAACTCATCCTACCTGCTTCAATCTGAGATGTGCTTTGTGTTGTGAGGAATTTAAAAATGACATCAAATGAGAGGGAGCCCATCCTTAGAGTAGGGTTTAAAAGTAAGGAAAAAGTATCATGCAGAATGTTGTTCAGTGAAGCTTGTAGATGAAGTTCTGGCATATGGGGCAGAACATTTTCTTCAGATGGCAGTTTCAGCATGCTTCAGTTTACCAAGCTGTACCAATAGATGCATCTTCATTATAAAGAATGAGAGACAGTAGTTTGTGTACATACAAGCTGCTTTAACAAACGTTCCTCAGTTGTTCTTATCTATCAGCTGTCAATAAACAGCCTGTTTGCTTTTGTGAATAAGGCAAAATTTTTTAAATAATGTAAAGATATAGGTTATAATTACCTGTTTAGTTACATTATTTGTATAAACTTGTTTGTAAAATGTTTGTCAAGCCGCTATTTAGTGACTCCTGCAGTTATAATTATTTGCTAATTATCCTGAGAGCCTAGTTAATGGATGTATGCTTAATTTGTTGAGTTTAAATCTACCCAAGGGATAGTGAAAAAAATCTTCTAAAAGGCTGTTATGAAAATACATTTTCTGATTGAGAACCCATGCAGTAATAGCCTTGGGAATTACATGTTGCTTAAAATTACACAGTGTATGTTTGTTTTTTTTTGCTTTTGAAAAGTCATGTGGCTTAGTTTTTCAGATATCTGTGTTTAGTTTACTGGAGGTAGAATTGTTAGTCTTTTTGTAGAGTTAAATCAGGCACTAATTGAGGCAGAAAAAAGAAATGGTTTACGATCCCAGTCACTTCCAGCAGGTGTCAATGTAAGGCAATGATAGATGGAAGTCTGGTGATGGAAATGTTAATGCTTAGATGAGAAAATGTATGGAAATTACTAAGAGCAACCATGACAGCAAGTCAGGAAGGATTTCTTGTAGTGCCCTGTGTACTCCTGTCTTTGCAATGTCAGATGTTTGTACGTGTCTTGTGCACTGTCTGGATACACTGGTATAGTTCAGATCTGCAGAAGAAAAACTATTTACTGTAGTGTGTAAATTATTGCATTGTATAGGTAGGTGCTTCATGAACTACATCTAAATGTTTCATGTGAAGTGTCCTCTGAATTGCAACAGAAGGCCAATAAAGTATTTAAGACAAATTCTTGAAGTTTAGAGGTTTTTTTCTTTAACTGCACTGGTTATTAAAGAAGTAGTAAGGCTTTATCATTTAACTGTACTGAGAAAAGTCATGATTGTTCCTTTTAACAACCTCATATAATAGTAGCAATCAGCTTTTCATAGTCCACATTTTTCAAATTTCTTTATAGCAGAAACAAAAATAAACAAATTGTTGACATACTAGAGCATGGCTGAAAACCACAAAATCCAAAGTTTAGGATATTTCTTCTGTTGCTGCTTTTTCTTTCACAAATCATTTTCTTACCAAGGTGAATTTTGCCAGATAGACCTTTTCACTTGTTGCTGTTTGATTCTTTTACCTTGAAATTAGTGGCATAAGAGGGCAAAATGTCTGCACTTGCCATTTTGTAGTCAGTATGTAATAAGTTTTGCTTTATTGTTGCTAGCAGCTTTGTTTCAAAACTCTTGTGTAAGACTTTGATGCTGATAATGAACAATTAGAAAACTGTACGGCTGTCATCTGCTCTATGTTCTTGCTAATATGATTGTTCCTTAAAGAAAGACTTTTATAATAATATGCAACTAGCTCAGGCTAGAATGAATTAATAACAGAAAAAAATCATTTTGAGGTACAAATTGATACATCTTTTCTGAGAGACCGGAGCTACAACATTACTTACAAAAATAGAGAATTGTGAAACTTTCTCTAACTTCCCTGACGGAAGGTAAAGAATAGTGCATCTCTGGCAGACAGCTAAATGATTATCTTGAAATATGTATCCTGCTTGTGTAATTTGACTGTGTATTTTTAAAACACACTGCTAGCATTCAGGAACTGGAGCATTCTTCCCCTGGAAAACAGGCTGAGGAACAAACCTAGTTGCTGAGAGGATTTTTTCTCTTTTTTCTCTAATTTTTTTAATTCTTTAGAAGAACCTGCTTAAAAAAATAATAAAATTCAACTGTCTTCATGTAAAATACTCAATTCTCAAACCTGATCCAACATGAGTCTTCATGTGGCAACTTAGGTGAGTTCCTGACTTCCTCAGCTATGAAATGCATCAGAAACATGTCTCCTGAGGTATTTTTTTAAGAATACATAACTTAAAATGCAGTCCTCTCATTTTATGCTGTTTTTTTAATGGCCAGTGTTAAATTTGTAAAACTGCAGGAAGTTACAAGCACAGTGAATGCTGGGGTCAGCCAAAACCTTTTTTTGCTCTGATACTGGTGATGCATTCCAAAATACATTTACATCATGTTGAATTTTGAGAGTAGCAGCAAAGTCTCTGTTCCTATGAAATTTTCAAAAAAAAAAAAGAAGTTCGTGGAGGCAGCCCAAAAAAAAAAAAGCCTGGGAGGCTGTGTTGAGAAATGTGTAGGCTCATCCTGATTCCAATGAAGTCAACAAAGATGTAAGGTTTTAAATGTTTACATGACTTCAAGTTGATTTAGAAAATAAATCATTTACACTTGACATATTCAGGTATAAAATACGGTTAACCAAATGTGGGTGAGGAGGAGCAGCAATGTAGTACATTCATTGGACAGCAGAAGTGAGACCTAAAGTTAATTTTGGAAACATGTTCTGAAGTAGGCTACTGTATTAAGCAGGTTGTTGATTGGAAAATGGAGCAGTGTCGTCAAAAGCATTGCTAAATTATGCAGACGGTTTCTTTTTTTAGATGAGCAAGTTAACTCCAGGCTGCTTGATATGGTTCTAGTTGTATAAAGGACATTCTAATTAGATTTAGATCTACAAAAAAGCCTCCTTGAAGGGAGGAGGTGAGAATTAAAGGGAGCCTTGGATAATAATGACTATTATCTACCCTAATACAATAAGGCTAGGAGTGAACTGATAAGAAACAAATGGCTATTTTGAAAAGGAAATGTATTAAGTAATATCTAATGATCAGCCTCTCAGGAGTTTAGGATTTACCATTTTAGAAAACAACTGAGCAGTGTAACTGGAAACCGCTCCACCTCAGAACACCCACAGCTTGTTTGCAGTGGAGTGATTGTAGAAGTGGTTTTCAGTGTCATTTCTTGAGACAGAGTATGTACAGGGCTGGGACAAAACATGACGTGGGTTCTTGATAAGCAGAATAGAGCTGGCATACAGCTAATCAAGGGCAGCAAGGTACCTTGATGGTGTTTAGAGACAGAATATAAACCTTATTTGCAAGGAACGTGAACAGGCTAGGAATGAGTGTCAGTCACTGATCATTCAAAATGAATGAGATGGACATAATTTCTTCGTGGATTTGGATTAAAAGTTGTAAAGATGAAGACTGGTGGACAATACTTGAAATGATAGGCATCTTGAAGTCTTGGGAGGTCACAGTTGATTTACTTCTGGCCTTTATTATAGAATGATCACTGCAGCTAAAGAAATAATGGAAGGCTGAAGGGAGAAAATTTTTAATAACTTTTAAAAAATGAGGTAAGTGAAGGTTGGAAATGACTATCCAGTGAGTCAAAAGCTGTGAAAACAAGAAATATGGGCAAGAAATTAAATTCCAGTTGGAAATGTAATAACTATAATGGAATTCAGTTCTCCGTTGGTATCAAATTGCACCTTTGTGTATACTCTGTCAGTGATGGACAAGCACTATTAGGGGCTTTGGTGTGTAGGCAAGATGCTGTTAACTGTTAGCATGTTATTTACTGATTGATTTCCTTTGGACTTTCAGAGGGGTCTAGTAAAAAAAACAAAACAGTGGGATATTGGAGGGATATTTTTATGTTTTGATAGGTTAGAGAGATATGAGATCCTCTGAACTTCCATAGACATTCTGGCATAGTGTAAGTTGGTTCATGAAGAAAGATGTGGATTCTGGTTGTGATTGGAGTTGGAGTGTAGAAGAATGAGCAGAATTTCAAAGGAAAACTTGAAGTTAAGTTACTGGGAAAACCTTTTAATGGTGAGACTTAGGAGCTTATTGTCTTTCCCCAAGGACTCCTGTGTCCTCAGTGCTTAAAGAAAACATTTCCCATTGCAGTGTTTTACTTCAGTAAGGCAGTTCCAAGCACAAAAGACAAGATGGTGACTGTGAAGAGCCATCCTGAATTTTGAGAAGGGTACCCAAGCTGTTTGCTTTCTGTGAGAAAGTTGTCACTGTGTCTTTGGATGTAGGGAAAGCAGTGCTGTTCCCTGATCATGATTTTTAGAAAGACTTTGAATGCAATCTTTCACAGCCAAATCAGAGATATGGACAAGACAGATGACCCAAAATGTGGGAAGAAAATGTCTGGAGCATTTGTGTTCCTCAAGGGATAAAACAGAGACTGGTACAGTTTATGAATTACAGTTTATGAAACAGACTGGTACTGTTAGGAATCCAGAGTGGGACAGAGTACACTCAGCAGGTTTGTGAATGATACTAGACTGTGGAGGAACGCAGTGGAGGAACAGTTCTGTTCCCATTCCTTGGGGTCTCAAGAGGGAGGGATGGGCTGACAGGAACCCCATGAGTTTTTTCAAAAGCCCCAAAAAAGCTCAAAGCCAGTTTTTGCACCTGAGAAGGAGTGATTCAATGCATTGGTACAAGTGTGAGAAGGATTATAGCCAAACAGGAAGAAGTGTTTATGTTTTTCTACTTAGCACTCATGAGGTCATGTCTGGAATACCGCAGTTGGCTTCAGGCCCCCAGTTTGACAGATAGTGAGAGACTGGGGGGGAGAGTGCGGTGCTTGGAGCACAGGACATGAGTAGAGCAGCAGGGGAGCTGACTTCATTTAATTTGGAAGAGAGAAGGCTCCAGGAATTTCCAGCTGCTGTCACTGCATACCTGGTGAGTTGTTACTATAAAAGATGGAGCCAGGCTCTTCTTGTAGGGGCCCTGTGGAAGGAAAAGAGCCAGTGGGAATATGCTGCAGCAAGGGAATTGGGTGTAAGGACAACAATTCTGCACAGGAGATGTAACTGCACACTGGAGTGGGCTGCCTGAAAAACTAGGCTGTTATATTTCCATCTCTGGTGGTATTAACACTTGTAGTGGATAAGGCCCTTAGCAGCACACCCAGCTTTGAAATTAATTCTTGGAATTGGCAGGAGGTTTGACCTCCAGAGGTCTTCCAACTTGTGATTTTCTGTGATTCTCTGTGCTAGTGCCCTATTAGCTTATAAGTGAAGACTAAAATAGTCAAAACGATAGAGCAGCAGTTTTCAGCTGCGGGCTGCTCACTTCCTATGAAAAGGAGCTTCATGATTTTACTCCATGTGAAAAAATTCTTCCTTCTCTGCTGAATTTTGATCTAAATTGGGGCCTGCTATGAGTCTGCTGAACAGCCACAGCATGTACTCATTTGCAAATCCTTTTGCTGTAGTCTAACCTCAATGGTGGTAATGCAGTATAGTCAGGCACTTGGTGCATATCTGAATTATGTGCCTATGATTAGAAGGCATTTTAATATAGCATAAAACTTTGTCATCTAACCTTCCCCCTGCTTCTACATTTTCAGATAATGTTTTCAGAACTAAAGTAGAAGACAGAAAGGTTTTGCACATCTTGAGTGATGGGGCTGACCTAAATGAAACCACTTTGTTTTGCCATTTGTCTAATTAGGATCAGTGCCAAATAAAACTGTATAATAAATGGGTACATTATTGTAAACCCTTGTGCTCTCTAGTCCTTTATGTATCAGGGAGCTTCTCTAGAAATAGAATGGTTTCTTTAAGGTGAAATAAGAAGGAAAAACAAAATGGGAGAAGACATAAAGCTTCAGAATTTCAGTATTCTTAAGTGCTGCACCAGTCATTCCTATTTGGAAACAAAATGCAGCTTAACAAAAGTTAAGATCGGTTCTAGGATGTAGTGCCTTTTTTAATAGCATTTTGTAGTAATGTGTAAGGGAGGAAAGGAGAGAGGAGATGAGAGAAATATTTCAGGACAGGCTTCTAGAATCCTCTTACATTTATTTAAAGGCAACTCTGGTTTTTAAGCTGAAAATATTTTGCTATTGCAGCAAAAATAAATCTAAAATATAAGGTAGTTCTATTAAAGCATGAATGTAGCATTAATGAGAAACTTGACTTCCATGAACTTCACATGTTTACAGGAGCTGGATCAATATTTGATATGAGACCCTCTTGCCATATCATTTTGCCACAGTGCTTTTTGATTACTGCTATTTTTCAGGAAGCAATTTCCCCCCCCCCCTCTTTCCCTTAGGGCTTAATTACCCATCCCAAATTCATGAAGTTGTGAAGCAGTAGCTGCCTAGAACAGCATAGTCCTTCACCAGTTTGAGTCTAGAGAACTGACAGTTTTTTCTTGTCTTCTTCAGACAGATCATTTGAGCTTATTTTTAAGAAAAGCTGCTCTCACTAGGTAGCTGGGAAAATAATGCTGTTTGAAGATGTTCTGTCACTGTTAGTCGTCAGGGACTCTGGAAGAGTTCTGGCCTCCTTTTTGCCTTCCCCTCTGTTTTTAATCAAGACAAACTGTAAGAGACATCATGTTCCAAAGTTGCCCTGAGAGTTTTCTATTTCATATCCACTGCTTGCAGACCTGCGTTGGATTCTGGCTGCTCTGTGATGTTTTCATGCTGGGCACTTTTGATATACTTTGGTGCAAAGGATTTTACTTCAAAGCAAAAGTGACTTGCTCAGCCCTGCATAGTTGGGTAATTGAATGTGGGTGGAAGATGTCAGTGGTGTTTTTGATAATTGATATCCTGTGTTGCACTAAGAGAGCAGTTTTTCATAGTCGCAGAGTAATTCTATTTACTTGTGGCTTATGGTACATGGTAAATATGGTAGGTGCTGCAAGTGAAGTAACAAAGTGAAATGCTGCTCAACTCAAGTTGTGCAAGGGGAGGTTGAAATTGGACATTAGGAAAAAGTTCTTTATGAAAGGGTGGTCAGGCATTGGAATAAGCTGCCCGGGGAAGTGGTGAAATTAAAATTCCTGGAAGTGTTGAAAAAAATGTGTAGATGGGTTGTGTAGGGACATGGGTTAGAGCTGAACTTGGCTGTGCTGGGTGAATGATTGGAATTGAAGATCTTAGAGGTCTCTTCCAACCTTAATGATTCTACGAATCTGTAGATGCTCCTCATTTGCTGATGAGCACTGTATTTATGAGTACAGTGTTGTGCTAATAGGGCAAGAGTTGGTTTTGCTGCACTGGTGTTCCAGATTTCTGACCTGAAGAAAGCATCCTTTCTGGGGAGAGGTGGAGACTTGGTTTTCAGTGCTTGCTCAAATCTTGGCATTTTTGCTGAGACTGCTGATCAATTAGTGCTAATTGTGCTGGGTTTTGGGATATGATCCTAGAACAGTCATCTGAGGTCAGTCCTTTCTGTCACCTGCTGTTTTTGGACTCAGTTCTTGAACTATGATTTTTTGCTTTCCTAATTTTTTTTTTCTTTTAAGAAGGGATGCATTATTAGCCCTGAAATAATCACTCACCCTTCACATTCAATTTTGGATGTTCCATATCAAATATTGGAAGTCTCTTGGTTATTATTCTCTCTTATTTTTTGCTACAAAGAGGAGTATTCTTTTGCAGCAAGTTCCAAGACAGCAAGCAATTTGAAACAAATGTCTTTCTCTTCTTTCTGTTACTGAAATTAAACTTTAAATTTCAGAGGTTAAATGAAAGTTACTCAATATTTGGGATTCTTGGGCACCTCTGAGAAGGATGGAAGCATAATAAAAGTCACAGATTACACAAACATCTCCTTTCCCTCTTTTTTCTTTATTAGTAAGCAGGGCAATTTTCTCTTTTGGAAGAGGGGGAAATGCTTTCAGAAAGAGAAGAGGGAAGCCTACCAATGATGTTTCACTTCTTTGCTATGTGTTTGCATCAAGAGTTAAAAGCAGTCCCCCAGCTATTTCAGTGAAATAGTTACATATCAATTTGTAGGCCATTATCTTTCACTTCATATAGCTCAGCAGTGTAATGATAAATTAACTCTGACTTTCTTTCCATAGTTCTCAGTAAGAAGAATACAGTCTTAAACTATTCAGCTTTTATCTGTAAGCAGATAATTTAGCCCAGTTGTGGGAGACTTTCATCCCTCATAACATTGTTCCCTCTATATTAAGGGTACTTTAAAATGAAAATAAGAGAGATAATTAAGAAGGTTCAGTTGAAGAATTTGGGTCTGGACATGACCTTCCATGAGCATTGTCTCTAAGTGAGCTGATGTGATAAGGCACTTACACAGGATTAACTAAAATTATTTATATTTAGAAAACAAGTGGATTCTAGAATTTTTGCACTGGGCTAGTATTTTGATTAATACTAATTTTGTCTAAACTTCCTTTTTACTGGATGTCTGAGTTTGTCTTACTTTTACATGAAGTCTTGAAATTTATCATTGCTTCTCAGACTCCATAGGATGAGGAGACCAGTTTTGTTTTAGCTGAAAACAAGTGTGTTTCCTCTCCTTTTTTTCAGTGGCAGAAGTATGGTAATGATCTCTTCCATAAGGAGAAACTGTCACTGCCAGCAGAACCTGAATACACATTTTGCAAGTGTTTGGTTGTGACTGAAATGGGGGATGGAGGAGAGTGATGTTCTTTCAAAAAGCACTGAAAGTATGGGTTGCCTTTTAATTATGATGTCAACTATTGTTTTAAATGGAAAACAGTGCAAAGCAACCCCAAACTAGCTTGTGGATTTTGTGATTGTGGAGAAATTTTTAAAGTTGTGAACGGGTTCTAAGGACTAAAGCAGTTTATCCATTGGGAAAACCTCTTGTTTAAACTATCACTCCACAGCAGTCCAAAGTATAGCCTAGCTTTCTGCACTTCAGGAGTGCTTTTGGTTGGCTAAAGCAGCCTCACAGATTGACAGTACCAGATAAGTTTCCCACTATGGATTAAAGTCAATTCAAGGTAGGAAAAGTGTCAGAGGGGAATAGCATTGCTGGAACTTGCAACATGGTTTAATTTTGACATTGCTAGTAAGTGCAAGAGGAGAGTAGCTTCTCTTACTGGCTTGGGTAAAATGGCAACCAGTTGAGGTTGTCTAAAGCTACTCACCTGTTCCTGTGGCATAGAAGGTGATGTGCATTTGGGAACATAAGTAGTTGTTGGTACACATGCTGATGTTAGCAGTGATCAGAAGGGTGTCTCACTGCAATATCCTATGGGGCTGAAGAGCAACCAATTTTTTCCATGCATTTATAATGAACCTTTGGTTTTAGGTTAACAGATAATCTTCATACAAGAAGAAACATGAAAGAACAGTTGTATGGAGTAACAAGTAAGGCAGAGAAAATATGAAAACCAAAGGAAAGATAGCCAATGTGTGGTAGGCATCATAGAATCACAGAATGGCCTGGATTGGAAAGGACCTTAAAGATCATCTAGTTCCACCCCCTCTTGCCATGGTCAGGGACATCTTCCACTAGACCAGGCTGCTCACCATCCAGCCTTGACTATTTTCAGGGATAGGGCATCTACATCTTCTCTGGGCAGCCTGTTCCAGTGCCTCACCACCCTCATAATGTAAATTTTTTTCTTAACTAAGCTTACTGTCTTCTCTTTCACTTTATAACCATTCCCCGTGTTCTGTCGCTATCTGCCCATGTAAAATGTCACTTTCCCTCTTTTTTTGTTATCCTCCTTTAATTTCTGGAAGGCTGCGATGAGCTGTCTCTGGAGTATTTTCCAGGCTGAACAACCGCAGTTTCTTAGTCTGTCTTCAAAGGAGAAGTGTTCCAGCTCCCTGATTGTCTTTGTGTTCCTCTTCCTCTGGACCTGCTCTAACAGGTTTGTGTGCTGAGGGCTCCAGACCTGGATTCAGAACTTGAGATGGAGTTTCATGAGGGCAGAGAAGAAAGGGAGAATCCTCCCTTGACCCACTGGCCACACTTCTTTTGATGCAGCCCAGGATGTTATTGGCCTTCAGGACCTTGCTAGGTCCTCTCCAGCTTTTCATCCACTGGGTCCTCCAAGCTCCACAGGGCTGGAGTCAGTCAGCTCTTCTCCCGCTCTGTAGTCATATCTGGGATTGCCCTGACCCAGGTGCAGCACCTTGCACTTGGAATCTTTTATCTTTTTAATGTTCTTGTGGTCCCACATCTCAAGTTTGTCCAGGTCTTGCTGTATATTGAATTTAGGAATAAGCCAAGGGTATGCTTTGGCCCAAGACTGTAGGATTCACTGGGTTAAAAGTATGTTAATATTTAAAACTCAGTGTTCCAATTCAAAATTTGAGGAGATAATGAAGATTTTGTTAGTGAACAAATAGGCTTTAATATTACTGAGGTCCAGTACATTATTGAGAATGTGTGTATTCCCTGGAGGATCATGGTGGTGGTGTTGAAATGTAATGAACATGATTTTAGAAAAAAAGAGACATTTAGGCTGAGCAAAAAAATTAACAGCTGTAAGGGAGAAGAAATTAAGCCATATAATGGTGTTACTTTTGCATATTTCATTAACTTGGCTGTCAGCATGCCCACTGTAAGTTTCTTGTGCCAGGTGAGTGCTGCCAGAAGTTATGTCAATCTGTGTGTAAACAACCTATCCCATTTTTGAATCAAGGACAAAGAAACCATATATGCATAGAATATACCTATCTTTTTCTTGTAGGAAATCAAGGGAAATGAACTTACCTGGTAGTTGTTTTGATACTTTTTGAATAGCAGATCTAGAACAGCATGCAATAAATTTTAGAATAGAAATGAGAAGGTGTAGGAAAGCTCCACACTATATATTTTCTAGGCTTTAGTCCAATTGCATAGGACATGTTGAAAGGGAGCTGTGATTTAGATCATCTTAGAAAGCCCAGGGCATAAAGCTAAGTATAATAATTTGTCTTGTTTAGCATTGTTTAATTTGATTATAAAATATGTTTAGATTTTATGACTGTTTTGGTATTGTCCCAGCATCTTTCAGGAGATAAGTCTTCGGCAGTGGCATTTGTGTAGTGACTTAGGGAAAAATAAAATGAGATTAAAGACACTTTAGAAAGAGAAACAGCTGGCTTACAATTTGTAATGATGGTATGAATTTCATAGTCTTGTTTCACCTAATAGTGATTTACTGGGATGGTTTTTGAAGTCAGAGTCAAACACACTGAAAGGGAGAGCTGGCAGTCAGTCATGGCTGCACTTTAGAGTATTGTGGCTTCAGTTTGTAAGGGAGCCTGGAACTTGTACAGGCAGGGTGGCCAGAATTAATGAACCTGTTAAAAAGACATAAAATAGCACAACTAGGCACTGAGCTACAGAAAACACCCATCTCCCCAGTTGTTGCAGCACTGTCTGGTTTCTTCTTCTGATGCAACATTTTAGTAGATGCTCTGAGGTGAAAGTAGAATAGATTCCTGTTGCTACACAAGTGTGAGAGACTGGGTGACATGAAATAAGAGCTCTGCAGAATCTCTCAGTGCAGGAGGCAAATGAGCCAAGTGCTGACACTTCTGTTGATTTTTTTTTTTTTTTTTTTTTTTGTTTAACCTTTCCCCCTTTCCCCAGACCCCTAAACATTTCACCAACAGAAAAGGAATGCTCCTTGCCTCTGATACAGCCCCTTCTAAGGCTTTGCTTTATTTCTGTGATTTGACTGCTTCAAGCAGCAGGACTGTCAGGGTTTGCACAAAGTGCTAAGAGATAAAAGAAGCTACACCTTCTTTTTGTTTGCTCTTGTGCTGTAAATCTATGCAGATACACAGGCCATCACTGCCTGTGGCTTTCTTTTAGTAAAAGAGAGTACATTTTAATTTTTCTCAGTGTAAGAACAAAGGGAAGTAAATAAGGTGCTGTTCCTTCTGATATCTTGTGGCTGATTTTATTCTTTATAATTTGATCACAGCTATGGGAATTCTGATACCATGCTGATATCTCCTGTTACTGTAGCTGCTTTTGGCAACTTCCTTTGCATTATCATTTGGCATTAATTTTCATACATGCTCCTGAGGAAAATGATTACTTCCTCTTCCCAACTTTTTTGTGAAGTTCTGCGAAGTGGTCACCTGTCACTTAAAATTCAGTGCATTGAAGGGCCACCTACTGATTCCTCTGTAGTCGGCACCACAAATATTTGATGTTTACGTTTTGAGGGAGGAGGAAGCCCTCTTTCCTCTTCTCCATGAGCACTTTCTCAGCTAACATAGGCTGAGATGTAATTGTAAACAAAGTAGAATTAAACATTTTGTTGCTGTGCGTTTTGGAGAAACGTATTTCTGATTTTTCTAATGAAGAAAGGCCATGGCTTCAAAGTAATGTTATTCTATATATTGTCCACTTGCTATATTTGCTACTGCTATCTGGTTTCACTAATAATAACTTTGAGATTTGACAAAGAGAATACTGCAAAGGCTTTTCCTGTGGCACCATTGTTTTGTAAGTTCTTTAAGGGTTAGACTGTCTAGAAAGTATAAAATTGCACCGTGCCTGTGATCACAGTGAAGCTGTGCATGGAAAGCTGGTCCCTTACTCAGTCTTGGCTGTTATAGATGTGTGAATGAGGTGAGCTATGTAATTCAGCCTGAGTGATAAAATGGATTTGATTTAAAATGAGACACATAGTGCTGTGGAGGTATGTGATATGACTACACCCAAAAGGGCCTTTGAAATTACAAATAGAATTTAGCAAGCAACCTTCCTAAGAACATCTGTTCCTGATGATAGGCAAATACCTGCCAAATTTGCTACTGGAGTTTAGAGAGAGGTATAAGTTGGGTACTTGGGGTTCTGCCCCAGCATTTCCTTTTGAAATTTTAATGTGTCAAAAATATTTTTTGTTGAGGTAGAAGCCCCAAATTTTTTGGCTTGCATGTGGAAAGATGAGCTATGTATCCAAGGGTTGTGTGATACTATAGATAGCATTGGAGATGGACAAACTTTGTTTCAGATAAATGAATGATTCTGGAAGATGCTTCCCTTGTACTTGAAGACACTTGCCTTGTATTTGGGGAATTCAGAGAGGTACATATGAATTCAGTACAGAAAGATCTAGTAGGCATTTGAGGTGACGTTATCTTCATGTTTCTAGTACATAAAGAAATAATCTGAGTGGTGAGAAACAGTGCAGATAAAAGCACAGAGGCGTGCTTGTCACCTAGTTTTAGTTCAATGTTGAGGTCATCTCTTTCTGTGTTACTTAAGAATGTTTGTCTGGTCTGTTTAAAAAAGTTTTTTACAGTTCCTTTTAAGACAAATCAAGTCACCTTTTTCAAGATATTAAAGCTTTTTTTTTAGTATTTTATTCTGATGTGCAAATTAAATTTTATTCCTTATAATTGAAAGAAGTATAAGGTCCTTCAACTCACCAGAAACCTGAATTTACAGTTCAAGAATGTATTCCCACCGTAGTTTGCACATATTTCAATATATAGTGAAAGACCATTGTGCTTTCTCCTTTCTCATTTACTCATTGGCTAATTTGCAGCTTATTTAACTGTTTCTGGGAACTAGTGAAGTAAAGGTGAATGACACTTACTACCATTCCTATATTCCCAAGGTTTGCTATCCTGTCACTTAAGGATATTAAGTTAGCCTGAAATGATTCATTTTGACAAATCATGTTGACTGATGCTAATTTTCATTTTATATATGGAGTGCATACTACTTTCTCTTCACAGAAAATGAAGTAAAGCTTATGGACAGAAAATTCTTAGCTTTTTCTTTAATCCCTAATTTAAAGAGAAGGGTTATATCTGCATTTTTCTGCCATCTTCTGTTGGTGCTTGGAGATAACTACTAATAGCTCTTGGACACTAATGGCCTATTTCTAAGTATTATTTGTCAGATTTAATAAGTTATACATAATTTGCGAAAGCTGCACTTACTACTTTTGGCCTTTTCTCTTGTTGAAGCTCAGCTTTTTGCTGCTTCATCTGGGTGGTTGAATAATTATCTGAAACACAATATTCCTCATTAGTGAGATTGGGAGCAGAGGAAAGTATTGAACATTCCTTCCTTCTCAGCATAATAACTTAATAGCTTCCCTTTGTGGTCTTGTTAGTGGCTTGAATAAAAACATGCTATTTTCAAAAAGTAACGTCATAGATATATACAGGAATTAGGGTATCATTTATTGAATTTGTCTCTCTATAAAGGAAATTAACTATTTCCTTAGTAGTATGTTTAATTTTAAAATAATACAGTAATTTTGTTATTGTTGTTGATAAAAATAACAGCTTGTGTATGTATTAAGAAGTTGAGTCTGCAGGCAGTGAAGCAAACTTTGGCAGGATGGTATTGAAGTGAGTCTGGAAATAACTATGCAAACTGTATAACTATGCAGTCTGATCCCAACCTTAAACTTCAGGATGTGTGTTCCTACATGAATGCTTGAACTAGTGTGTATATCAGACACCTTTGCCAGTTTCTGAATATCTAGTTAAAAAATAACTATTTTATGATACTAGGAAGCAGGGACCTATTTTGGACAAACACCATCTATATCTTCGGTCAAGGATTTGTCAGTGTCTTCATACTTGAAGGCAAGTGTGGAAATGAATGATATCTAGTAGTAATGAGACCTACCTGTCACTCTGCCAAGGAGGGCTGGTTACATAAGGGTGTCTGTGTAGATCTTGCTGAAATGACAACATGTCCAGTTGGCACTGAGAAGAAGGCAGGGATTTTGCCTCAGTTACATTCACAATGGAAAAGATGGCATTTTTGGAACGTTTTTTTGCTAATTGGAAACTGAGTATATTGTGGAACATGTTTTGACAGTGAATGGTGTGTGGGAAGCAGGCATAAAGAAGACTAAAACCATAACAAAATCTCTTTTCTGATCACTTTAAGCATGGATAATTTAAGTGGACGGAATTACAAAGGATTATGAAATTGTGCATTTTTACCTTTAAAGACTGTGAAAGACTTCCTACTAAGTAGCAATTTTTTAAGCCGATGGTGACTGTTTGAAGGCACTGTATCATCTTTTAGGTCTGCTTAGAGAAATTCCAAAAAGCTCCATAGTGGCTCACAAACTGTGTTTTTCTGGAATACACAATACAGATTAGACATGTACAGCTATTTAAGAAATTATAACATGAAAAAGTAAGACGCAAATGACCTTTCAATAAGGAAACTGAATAATAATGAGGAATACTGAAGGCTAGTTTAATGAGCTTTTTGATAAGAAGAATACTTGTATGTGCACAGAGAATACTTGCTTCTTCTGGGATTGGCAATGTATCTTTGGTTTGGAACTTGTTAACTGTATGAAATCTTTGTTTGGAGGTCCAGCAGTGAAAATAAGGGTAAAGGAATGGATCATATATTTCTAAACAATGAACAGCAAGAAGATCCAAAAGATTTAAGTAATTAATCTGACTGTACTTTTAACCCGATCATGCTAACTTGAAAATGCTTTGCTGTTTTTATACCTTCCTGTTAGTTGTTTTCTGTTGTCATAAGTTTCCTGCTTCACAAGCTGGAAGATAATTTTTGGTGCATCTCAGAGGAGGGTAGTCTTTGGGTTTTTTTTCCAACATGTATCTGTTTTATAAAGGATTAAAATGCCTCAGAAAAGCTTTTTCTGCTGAAAGAAGTTTGCTGCTTGTTACTGCTGCCTCTCATGCTGACTTGTGTTGAGGGTCTCTCTTTAGCCTCCCAGTTGTCTGTGTTTCACTTTGAGCTTGGGCTATAGACTGCCTTCATCCTCTGCAATTCTTCCACCGCTGCACAGTCTGTGCTTGCTCAGTGCTCTGCTTGTTGATATTCTTGGCTCCAAGCTCCTGGCTGACAGGATAACACAAGTAATTAATCAGAGGAAGTTGATCATGCTTCACTAAAGTCTTAGGCTTAAACCATGAGGTGGTACCCATAGGAAAAACTGTCAGAGCCCTTCAGTTGGAATTCCTGGCTCATGCCTCTCTGTGGTCTCTTTTTTATTTTTCATTCTGAAAGTGGATTGATGTGTGTGGATACTTAGTGTCTGAGCAGGTTTAAAGCAGTGGTGTTATGGAGTTTTTTTCTGTGCTTTTCCTCCCACATATTCATGTATCCATTTATAGAATGCTCATTTGTGTTTTCTGTATTCTCAACAGGAGATGACATTTTGCAGACTTGAAACAAATGCCATCTTTCTCCAGCTTAGCGTGGTCATCATTTTCTGCCTATCTTATTAATTGGCCTTGCTGAATTTTTGGTGTCTCTTGACATTGTTTTACAATTGTGATCTGTGAATGCACAATTAAAAAGCTCTGCATGCAGCAGTAAGATTCCACTATGGACAGCTAAAGAACTATTTAACTCTCCTCTCACTTTAGGCTCCTCAGTTTATGTACTAAGAATTAATTATTAATTACTGTTTTTCTGTTTTGAAATAACACTATTTCTAGTTGGTAATTATGTCAGAATGTATTGAAAATGAAAATAATAAAAACAAGGCTTAAACTTGTCTATCTTAAAGTAGCTCTATGATGAATGCATGGGGTGTTTGCCATCTAAAAAAATGTTGATTACTTCTGTGTGAGGTGTCACTGGAGGTCACTTTTTAGCATCAGGTAAATGAAATTTACCTTTTTTATAATCATTCTGACTTGCTTGGGAATAGGGATTTATATTTTTGCAGCTTCAGTAAAGAATAATAAATTACTTAAGTGTTTCATATTTTAGGGTGAAGGTAATCTGTAAGTGAAAAGCTTTTTCAAAAAAATAAGCAAGTCACTTAACATCATTAATATAAACTAACTGTTTGTCTCCATTTTTCCACTTCTATAAATTTTAAACATAATGAAGAAAAGCTTTTTATGAAGATGGAATGGCCTATGGGTTGCCAAATGTCTGTGATGGCTGTGCAGGTTAGGGTTTTCCTCCCTACTGTGCTATGAAAGGTGGTGACTAAATTCACAGAGCTGTGATACTGCTGTGGATTAAGGTGTTCATCCTAAAAAAAAAAATCTGAAAAGCAAAACCACTCCCAAAGGTATTGATAATGTGTAAATAGTGGAAACTTCTCACATTTTAAGTAAAAAATTACTTTTTTATCATTTAGAACTATAGCTGTACAATTCCTGTCAATGTGTGACAAAAATACTGACATATGGTGTTAAAGGATATGAATGGCTGATACATCCACTTCCAGATTCTCAATTTTCCATGCTTTTCTATGATTCCTGGCTTATGTAAGCATATTTCTCCTTTTTAAAGCTCATCCTTGGTCTGTTGTATGGTTTGATGTGTGATAGGTCATCTGCAAAAAAGCAGGAGTTGGATTGCAGTCATTCCATAGTGGGTAACCTGCCAGCTCATATGGAGTTGATGATGAGCCACTTCAAGTCCTGGATTTTCTGGTAATTTATTCCCAGTCATAAAATAGTAATAGTGACACTTATCTTGGATGAAAAGAGATGCTGAAGTGAAGAACTTTTGATAGATGTTATTTTTCCTAAATTTTCCATGAATGTCCTTAATTAAAGTTTAGCCCAATTTAATGTTTTTTAAATAAATGTGGTGGCATGCAACATGTGTCTTAATGTAGAAAACTTAGTTTAGATAAAACAGTAAGGAACCAAAGAAAGGTGATCTAAAGGTGACTCTTTCCTACAGGCCCTCTATTTTGTATTGTTCAAGGTATAACTTTACACAATGATTAAACAATTCTGAAGACTCACTGAACTCTGGCTTTGGTATTTAAGTACTCTCATTTTTTCCTACATTTAGAAGGTTTGTGAGGAGCAGTCTCTGCAATATTTAATAAACAATAAGGCAAAAGAAAAATTATATAAATACCAGTTTATCTTGATTAATGTTGCCTTTTATCTCATGGTCTGCTTGATTCTTCAGGACCTTTGAATGCAGGAAAATCTGTGGGTGGGAGATTGAAATGAGCAAGATCAGATGTGAAAGTGTATTGCCCAGGAAGGCTGGGTGTGGGTAGAAGCAAGTAAGCAGAAAATGAGATTGACACTTACAAATGGTGACCAGCTTAATGCCTGGAAGTCAGCTTGATTCAGGATGTTTTTACATCATGTGAGGACCAGAACAGTGAAAGGGCCCCTGAAGCAAGTATTCCCTTGCTTGTCATGGGCATTAATATGCAATGATTTTGTCCTATAGTTTAACTTTGTCTCAGATTGTGTAATACATTGAAAAGAGGGAATTTTTAGTCTTCTCTCTGCTTGTTCTTTATATTCTAATAGCAAATAATTTTTAATGTATTGCTGTAGAGCCAAGGTTGTGTTAATTCCACTTCATGATTGCAGTTGTGGTTTAACATCTCAGCTGGGAACTAAGCATCATGCTGCCACTTGCTCTCTCCCTCTCTGGTGGGAAGGGGAGGAGAATCATGGAAAAAACCCAAACATTTGAGTTAAGAACACTTTAATAACTGAAAAAAAGTAAAACATAACAATGGTAATGATAATAAAGTATACCTCCTTCTATGTGGAGGTATAGAATGTAAGAAAATAAAGAATAGTGCAGAAGGTAGTCTCACACCTGAGGAGTTGCAGCTGTACTAATCACCAAAGATTAGGAGCAGGCCTGCCCTTAACAGCCCACAGCTGTGTCCAATAAGAAGAGGAGTGCTACAAAAGAGTGGGTTAGCTGGGCAAAGAGGGAGTTGGAATTGGTTGGTTATGCTGTGATGAGAGCTGGAGTTTGTTGGCTATGCTGTGAAGGAGTCAGTGCTGTGAGGAACTGCCCATGAGACATTATTGAGAAGGTATGGGAGCTTTGCAATTAGTTGGCAACACTACTACTATTATTACTAACTATACAAATACTAGTAATGGTAAAAAAAGACCACAGGGAAAAATGAAGCACAAGTGATGCACAGCACGATTGTTCACCAGTTGTGGACTAATGCCCAGTCCATCTCTGAGCAGTGATCAGTGGCTTCTCTAAAGTAAATGAAGATGTAAGATTTTAAAAACATACTTTATGGTTGACATATGTATTTATTTAGAAAATACATGGCCTTTAGAAAAAGTGTGCAGGCAGCTTAATGCAAGATGCCAGTTTCTGCCTAGAAGTCTTTATTAAGTGAATTATACATTTTGAAATAAAATTAATAGATTTTATTTCTTCCCTGCCCCCCTGTTGAAAATTAATAAATAAGTACAATAATAATTTGAATCACAATATTTACTTCCAGAAAGATAATAGAGGAAATATCCTCCATCTCATATGGTTTAATGAAGATTGGTAAGATTCTGTCACCTTGCAAAGGAAACTTTATCGCTCCCTGGTTTTATCATAAGTTTCATCACTAAATAGTAAGAATTGATTTCTTTGTCTATTTCTTAGGTTCAGCAACATACAAATGTTACTTTTGTTTTTAACACAGAGCTGTTGTGTTATTTTTGTGGCTGTGACCCAAGTTAAACTGTAGGTCATCACTGTGTCTTAGCTGACAGAAATGTCAGGTCTGATGCTTGTGCTCACTTTGGGTGGAAAGTTTGTAGCCTGCTGTCAGTTAAGCAAGTTTGATCTTTGACCCTTTTTTGCATAGTGTTGTTGGAAGTTGAAAAGACCATGCAAAATTGAGTGCTGTCTATTCTAAGATGGGAGAGCATGGAGAGAGTCATTAAAGGCAAGAGCTGTATCTAAATGGCAGAGTATGTCTTATGATGATGACCGAAATGTTCTGCACTAGATTAAGGGCTTCCATCTGCAAGGCAAAGTAGATCTTAGTGTTGCCAGGCAGGTAACATCAGTTCACATATCCTGTTCTCTTCCAAGGAAGTAAGAATAACTTGTCATCTTTTCGAGTTTATACTTTGCCTGTTACATGTCAGTGTTTTAAAAAGAAAAAAAAAAAAGTTGGCCTCTCAGCCAATGAGTTTGTTTTTGTTTGAAGTCTCCATAAAGCTTTAGTCTATTCCCTGTTCCTTGAAGTTTTCACTAGCAGCGATGTCTTCAAAATGGTATTCACTTTCAATGTGTTGGTATTACATTTTTTAAAGGCAAGACTTGCCAAATCTGTTTTTCCTATTCCCTACTGCCCAATATTTAAATTGCAACCATAGATTCTGGATTTGGATCGCAACTATTTTAACTGTGAAGTTACCACTCCTAAGAGTGGCTGGAAATAAGGAGTTGTTAGCATTTCCGTGGGTTTTTTTTTTAACCTTTTTTTTTACTGCATTCGGAAAGCTTACTCCTGAATTGAGTGTTCTTCTTCCTACCTAGTGTTAGCACCCCAATTTACTGAGTCCTTTTGTCATTGTGTTTCTTCATTCTTACTCTGCTGCTACTTCAGCTTGCTTTGGAGGGTGAGACTGGCATAAGAATCCTGTGTGTTTTTCACAGCATCCCAGTGACCTGGATTGTGAAGAGATTGCAGACACCCTCTTTCTCATAATTTTCTCTTTCAGTACAGGGTGGCTGAGTATCTTGCTGTGTCATTACAGATCAGCTGATAAAAAGGTTACTGACAAACCACAATAGAGTTTCTGCAGTAAGTTCAAGTGCAACAGACATGCATAGGCTGTTCTCCAAAGAGTCCTGATCTCTCTGGGCAGCAGATGTATGAAAGAAATCATGATACCCTTCAAGAACATTTGAACTGGCTCACAAAAATAAAATGGCTGTTTTAAATTACTGTGTTTACCTAAAGGCAAAATAGCTTTTGAGTAGATGTGTGTGTGAGCATATATTTTTCTTAAGTGTGGGGGAAATTGACTTTGCATGCAAGGCACCCAATCTCACCTGCTTTAGCCCAGTGCTTTGATACAATCTCTCTCACTGTGCTGCAGCCTCAGGCAGATGTGTGTCCTGATGTGTGCTGCTGCCCAGGAGGCAGGAGGGCTCAAGCAGTCTCCAGTGAGCAGTGTGCTGCCCGGCAGTGAGTGTGTGCTATGGATTCTTGCAACGTTCTGGTGTTCCTGGGGAGGAGGGAGGCACATTTTGTGCCACCCCAGCCAGTCTGTGGTGTGACCTTAGTCAGGAGGTCATCTGTGCTGAGATTCAAGAGATTGGGAGATCTGATTATGGTGAGCTCTTGAATGACTATAAACAGTGTAATTATTTTATCACTGTTAAATATTTTTGCAGAGTCAATGAGCTTATTTTACTGACAAATCCCTTCTTTCAGACCTTGGTAATGAGTCCAAGTAAATACAAAATTTGAATACAGATCTGTATGTGCAGTTCTGTGCATGTCTCTGTAAGACAAGATTGTCAACCTAGCGTTTGTGTTGGAAAAAAGATGAACAGCATCAAGGTGTCTCAAGCACACTTGAGAACTACAAAATTTAGTACTCAAGCTGTCCAGCTGGTTATTAAAATCCTTCTCTGCTTAATTAGTCTTTGATAGCTTGTCACTTAATAGCTTGGAAGAATTATTTACAAAAAGTGATAGAGTTTAAAGGAAAGCTGGAGAGGACTGGAGACTGCCTTGAAGTTGAATGTAAGAGGTGTAATCAGCTGTCAGCAGCAATGTCTGCTTGTGGATTCAACTGCTGATTTACTTTTTCCTGAGATTCAGCAGAGGCACTTCAGTGTGCTTTGGTACCTTCCATGCTGACACCAGTGTCGGCTGAGACTTTGTCAGCTTTTTGAACCTGAGCATGACCTGATTTAAAATCAGCTTAGAAGCTTGGCATTGTGTTATTTCATCAGTATTGTAATGATGCTTTTGAAACAGGCACTTGCAAAAATATATCTCTGCTCAAGAATGTTAATGACATTTTAGATGCAGACACTTGTGAATAATAGGCACATGGGGATGTGTAAGTGCTGGGCAGCTGTACCAAAAGATCCTTGTGTATTTTGGCTTATTACACCATATGTCTTTGGAAAGCAACACAGATCAGTATTGCTGAAGATGTAGTGCTTAATCTGCTGAAAAAAGCTAATTTATCATAAAATTGAGTTCTTGTTGATTCTTTACAAGAAAAAACAAAGTACTACTATGGGAGCTAGTCTGTGGGACAAGGAGAAAACAAAACAAACCAACCTAGAAAGACAGCAGCCTTCCTAGATGTTATTTCCCACCAAATCAGACTGAGGTTTAGAACAAATTAATCAACTTTAATCCAGTTGCATTTTTTCTGTTGGCAGTAGATTAATGGGTTTAATAATTATTTAGCCCTTGTAGTGCATTATAAGAATGACACTTTACAGAAACAGAAATTAAAACCTGAAGAATTTGCAGTCTTAAAGCAAGTGATAAATACTGTGAAACATGACCAGAGAGAATCTGTTCTAAACAAGCAGTGTCTGTTTCTACACTTGGTTGCAAACAGATTGTTGGCAGACTTCTTAATTATGCTCTTAGCAAGAGAACCAAGATAGGTGATGCTAGCAGTAGGAAGCAAGCAGTTGTAAGTAGGAGAGCTTAGTGTGCTGGAAGGGGAATCCTTCCCACATATCCATGTAGGAAGCAGGTGTAAGGCATAAACTGGGGATTGAAGGGAGTCTCCAAACAGTCTGTGAAAGTACTTTGAAAAGAACATTGAGACAATCAGTGGTCATGCTGCTTGGAGCACTGGAAGAAACTGTTTTGTGCCAGATATATTGAGTAGATTGATTTTAAATATGATGGTCTGAAAGGAAGAGGTTCTGTAGCTGATAGGAAAGAAAGGTAATGTAGGATTTTTTCCTAGCAGCTTGTGAGAAATATATTCACTTCATAAATATCCTAGAGGCATGAAACTATATTGATTTAAAACAATTCATGGTGTAGTCACAGATAACTGAGAGGATAATGAGATTGTTGTTTATGGAGCTGCTGGATGGAAATAAGGTAGTTTGCCTGTGCAGTGTTACTGAAATAGCCTTTAGCCACAACCTCTGGTAACTCAGAAATTCAAAAGTAGTAACTGCTTGAACTATAGCACTTATTAAGGGTAACAGCACAAGTCTTGGCAAATACTGTGTGTTATGGAATATAGTTCTCAAGCCATTTGTGCTTGAGAAAAGAAATTCAAGTTAGTGGTACCCTGCTTTCTTAGTCCTATTGCAAGTATTCTACATCTTGCAGCCTCATGTGGTATTGCTATTTTTCACTCATTTTATGTGAAGAGTAAATTATAGGCTATTATCTGTTACCCAAATAATTCCAAATGCTGCATGTACAAAGGAACTGTGCTATGCTATGAATGAAAGCATTTTATTTATCTCCCTCAAAGTGTCTAGAAGTAATTACTTCCAGTCCTGGTCAGCTAAATATTGAATTCAGATCCTCTCTGGGAGTAACCATCTTCTTAAAATTTAGAATGGTATAATTGCTGTGGAAGTAAAATCTTTGCCTTTAAAATATACCCACAGAGTTAATGTCTCCATTTTTGTTCCACTGAAATAGGGTGAGGTTTTTTTGTTGTTTTAGCTCCTGTCAGTTTCTGCAAGTAAACCCAGAACTCTTTCAACATTGTCTCTGGTTTTATTTCCCCTTTTGATAGCAAAGTGCCATCTATTCAGTTGGGGAAAAAAAAGAAAAAGAAAGGAGGATTGCATGTTAACATCCATGAAGAAATTTGCAATATAGGTAGATATAAAGATAGCAAGAGCTATTATTTATGCTGTGTTATTTATTATTAACTCAACACATTTTCCCCCATACAAAAATGACTCTGACATTCAAATGGCTAATTTTACAAGTACTGCAAATTCCAGGTAGAAATGAATCAGTTGTATACAAGTGCTGCATATGCATAGAATGAGTGTTCAGCTGCATGTGGGGTTTTTTCTTCTGATTGTTCAACATTTAAATTTGGCAACAGAAGTTTAATGAGTTTCATATACTGTGCAAAGGACTTCACATTTTACCTGCTTTATCAGCAGAGCAGCAGAATCTGAAAGGTTTCTAAAGGGAAGCTTTAGAAGGAAGGGAATGATCCTTCCGCTAAAGAAAGGAATGGTCTTGAAAACTGCAGGAGGTTGGAGCAAGACAGTGCTGAAGCTGGTAGCTGCTGTTCAGTGCCAGTGTGATGTGGCTCTCTATTCAAGTCAGAAATGGTTTCTTGAGGGAAATTTCTTGTAAAAGGCTTGTCCCTCCTATTTGAGTTATATCATCAAGTGCAGAACTTAGAATACAGAAACTGTTATGGATGAAACTGTATGGAGGGATAGAATGTTGGAGAATAAGGATAATGCAGAAGGTAGTCTCACACCTGAGGAGCTGCAGCTGTACTAATCACCAAAGACAGGAACAGGCCGGCCCTTAGTAGGCCACAGCTGTGTCCAATAAGAAGATGAGTGCTGCAAAAGGGTGGGTTAGCTGGTTGTACTGTGAAGGAGTCAGTGTTGTGAGGAGCTGACCATGAGAAATCACCAAGAAGGTATGGAGCTTTTGCAATAAGATGACAACCAAACTGCACTAGAAGTCCCAAGGCACACCAAAGCATGGTCCAAAGGCACTGGTAGGCATACAGTCTGTAGGGTCATTTAAGAATTAGCCTGAAGCCTTGAGCACTGACAGAGGAGCCATAGCAAGTGTATGCATACCCCAGGTCTGTTCCTGTTGCATTTCTGTGCTTCCTGATACAGATGTGGCCTGTATCACAGCCTCTCCGCTACATTCATGTGCAAGAGCAATATTATAGTTGAACAAGAGAAGCACTGCTATTATGGTGCTCTTAATCAGGACAATTTTCCAGGATCCTCCTTCAGTCTTACTGAAGCAGGTGCTGTGCAAAGAGATTAAAAATATTTTCCATGCATTGATTAATCTAAAGTGCAAAGTAGGAGGTGGGTGGATAGACCTAGGTATGTAATCAGAGTGGTAGGGGACAGGGTCACCATCCTCCTTGTCTAAGAAGCTGAATATGATAAACACCATTTAATGATGTCATTGTCATACAATAGGATGCCACTTTTCCTAGTACTACAGTGGTACAGCACTGTTCCTCAGATTTGAATATGAAGTGTGCTTCTTGATCACTTGGGGGAACTCAGAAATCAGCTGAGAACATGTCTGTGTATTCTCTGTAGAAATACTGGTGCTCCCTGACTTGCCATCTCTCCCTGTTGTGTGCCCCTTTGTTCAAGATTTGTGTTAATGAAGCAGGATAAGCTTCGTAGGTTAAGTCTGAGCATCAGCATCACTTCTTGTGGCTTTGCATTTGAAAGGTAAGCTGGAGGATTGTAGAGGCCAGAAGACTGAGTCAATGTTTTTCTTTCTGATCATGAATTTTTAGTGAAAACAAAATATTAGGAAAGCATTATTAATACTGTCTTGTTAAATAATAAAGTTAGGACATGCTGGTTAAGGTATACCATATAATTTTAATTTGCCACCCTTGTATATATGCATTATGATTCAGTCCTTAATTACATGTTTTTGCTATCTTTCCACTCTCTTCTTGCTTTGTTTAGTGGGCAAAAGCCAATACTTACTGATGAAATACCTGCTCAGATTTTTTTTCCCCTCTTCCTTGTAGTTTTATATGGGACTCAATTCTTTTTTAGATCATGCTGTTTGAAATCTTTTGTGAGAGTATTTTTTGTTAGACACATTTTTTGAAATGCTGTAAAACATTATTTGTGGCCCTGTGGTACTCAGGTGTTTCAAATATAGTGAAGTTGTCTGCTAAGCTGAGCAGTGTACCCTTTACTCAGTTTTGCAATTAGAAACAAAGTAGATAAGCCATACAGCAGCTTCTGGATCCTTGAAGATGCTTTTTCTTGCTTATCTGTGTTGTAATGAATGCACTTTTTAAACCTTTTGTTGCTCATGGAACACCTTTCACTGACTTTATCTGAGACTGCAGGCTCCTGGCAGAGCCTTCAGACTGGTGCTTGCAGTCCAGCATCTGAGCACAAGGAAAGGGGTTTTGCTTCTTTTGGCAACTGTGGGACTTTGTACAAGGTGATTTTGGCAAACATCCTGCCGGATTTTTGTGACAGAGGTGAAACTAGGTATAGACAAGGAATCCTGTTATTTTAAATATCTAGTCCAGTTGTTCTAGAATAACCTTCCTTTCTGTTGCTGACAGGAAGGTGACTGAAGGATAGGTTCCCATGCTGGTCTTTTGCTGCGGGCTTTGTGCAGTGTTTCTTGTTCAGTTGCTTCTGCAAATGTTGATCTTTCCAACTGTACCCTCACAGACCGATTCTCTTGCTCCTCCTGTCTTCTCTCCATGGTGGCTTGTTCCCATCCTTATTCCTCAGCATGTCCAGATGTTACTGCTGTGCCTTCCTAACTCAGTCTGCTTTTCTGCCAGTCATACCTTTCTCTGTTTCTCTTTACCCTCTGGTAAACAGTTAAGGTTAACTGGATTAAAGTCCCAGGTTCTCTCCAGGGTCCTTATCCAATTTTCATTTTCCCCACCTGCTCTTTCTAGTTTTCTGTTGGAGATTTTTCCACAGTGTGGTTCAGTTTATCTTCTTGTTGTTCCCTTCTTTGCCAGTTACGTTTGTTTTGGTATTCTCAACTCCACATGGAAAGCCTGTCACCAGGTTTGAAACATGTGCAGATTGGGCATAAATCTGGGGCGTTTGGGCTCCTAAAGCTTTATTTTCTCCTGTTTTCTCCTGCTGGCTTTTACTTAGGCATTAATTTGTATGCACATCTATTATTAATTTAAATCGTCAGAGAAATAGTCAAATTTTGATGTATTTTGATGTTGATTTATATTTTAATTAGGTGATAGAGAAGCATACTGCTTCTGACGTATGCTGCAATAGTTATTTTAAATATTGCTTTTTTTTCTTTTTTCTTTATTAGGACAAAATGAAAAAAAAAAACCCTGACTACAATAATGCATAATTCTAGCTTGAATGTTGAAATTTTGCTGAAATGATGAGCAAAAGCAAAGAGTTTATAGCTAATGCAGGTAACATTAAAGACTGTGCTGGCTTTATGGCCACCTCTGTTACATTAAAATATTGTTATAGAACTCCTCAGAGAACATAACTGAATGTAAATCTGGAATTAGTTGTTCTGTGTCAGGCTTCTAGAGCTGAGAACTTTATTCCAAAATCTATATGAGATGAAAATATGCTGTCTCAAGGAGAGATAGTATGGTTATTTCACTAATAATTTTTATTGTACAGTATTTATTTTTATTATTGCTATGTAGGTTGTTATTTAGTCCTCAGGGTATGTACAAGACCCGGGTATAGACTAAGACCCTGGGGTAAATAAGTTTGAAGGAAAATGGATTTGTGTATTTTTGCTCTGATAATGGATTTGGGAAATAATTTTTAAAATAATTATTCCATAAGTTAGACAAAAGTTAGACCTCTGACTAAAAAAAGCCACAAAACCAAAAAGCCAGTCTATTTGAGTATTTGAATTTTATTTTGGAGCAAGTAAATTGTATGTGTATAGAATGAGGTGTGTGTAATTGGGTTATGTCTTTCATTCTGAGCAAGCCTGAGGGGCTCTCCCAAACAGGTCTCCAGTAGAAGCAATTTTAGTAAGTTGGTGCTGTGCATTAAAATGAGTAATAACCAAACTACTATGCTGAGGTGTTTTCATGCAAACCTTGTAGGGCATTGCTGAACTGATGTTTCTGGTGCGCAGCATTTGTCCTTCACTGGTCTGCATATACATTTGTGAAAAGGTGGCAAATGTTATGGTTGCTTAAAAAAAAAAAACAAAACATCCAAACAAAGAACAAAAAAAAGCTCCAGTTCTGGAAATCACAGACCAGCAAATCTGTATTTGGTACCAATAGTACAGCTAAAAATGATAGAAATAGAATTGGTAGCTATTAAATAACTGTTACATATTAAGAAACAGCTACCAGCTTTTGAGAAGATGCTACACCACAAAAATATTTCAGAATTCTTTAAATTTAGAGTAAAAAGGCCACCACAGAGTCAGTCAGTCGGCATACAGTATACTTATATTACCGAAACCTATTGATGGATCCCTATATGTATATATTAAAGGGAGAGGAAGCTACTGTGGTTGATGTTTTTGTGGCTAAAAAAACCAAATCCCTTTGTGCTGTCATGGTGTAAGAAGGAGTCTTCTTTTAGGTTAGGTTTCTTGATGAACTTTTACAGTTCAATATATTAGTGAATGATTTGTGGAAAAAGAATGAATAATGGTTTTCTGAAGTGTACTGCCAGTGCATATTTATTAAAGACAGCAAAACTAAAATGTACTGTGAAGAGTGGCAGTGCTTTCTAAGGTGATTAAAATGGCATATGAGAGACTGTGCCAGAAAAAACAGTCCTAATTACATATGAACAGTAATTGGTTCTTAATTGGCTACACTTCAAAAAAGGATCTTCAGGGTAATTCTGGGTTTGAGTTTAGTGTTGTTTTAGACACAGATTATTCTAAACAAAAACAAGCAAAGACAGTTTCAGGAATTGAAAGTAATTAATGGTTTCTAATAAAAGAAGAGAGAACAGAATGAAAGTATTATTTATACTACTGCATGTCCTTGGTAAATGGTGTTACTGAATACTATGATTTTTGGATTTGCCTTATCCTCAGGCATTCAGTATAGTGCAGTACCGTTCAACTACAAAAGATAGTGAGAAAAGTAAGGAGAGCAAATGGATGCCCTGGAAAGCTTAGAATGGGATGAAAGTAAGTAAATTATGATTCTTGGTATGGAAAGCCATGGGCCCATACTCATCTCATTGAAGTCTATAAACTCTTTGAAGAGCAGGGAGAAGATGAAGAAGGAATAATTTGTTCCTTATGTCTCCTATCATGGGAATGAGGAGGTACTTAATGAGGCAGTAAGTTATTAAATAAAAGGAAATGCCTTGTTATATGACAGATAATTAAAATGGAGGACTTACTTCTGAGAGATATAAAAATGAACTTGGAGTGTTTGGACAAAATCATGGCAAAAAAAAGTTCATCAGGGTTATTAAGCATGATGTTTAGATTGTGTCTGATTCATTATGTCCCCTGGCTTACTGATAATTGAAGACAAGGAGAGTGTATCAAAGGAGGGATTCCTGCCATTGTACAGTGTTGTACTCTTTAGTCTGACCTCTTGCTGCTTTTAGGTTACATTCATGACTGTGAATCCTGTTCTTTGTCTTAAACCAGAAGGGAATCCAGTCACCGGTTCTGCCTTTATTTAGAAGCAGGAGTAAAATGTAGATTCCTTCCTTGCAAAGAAGCTGAAGACCTTTTTGGGTTTCACATTGTTTGTATTGAGTACTTTTATTTGATAGAATAGCACTATTGTCAGTTGCCCTGTTTTGATCCTCTGAAATGCAGGCTGTGGTTTTGGTTCAAAACTGCATTCTGTCTTGGAATAGTAATTGGTCAAGTTGAAGTCTTTTAATGTTTGGGATTTTTGTTTTTTTTTTTTGCTCTGCTTTAGGCTGGGGAGTGATGTTTTGTCCTTTGCAGATAAAAGGTATTTTGATTGACATCAGTGAGCCAACCCCTGAGAAACAGTTTGTGACAAGAAGAGGAGAAAAAGGATTTGCAAGGATCTAGACATGCATTTGCAGGTTAGGTGTATAAAATGCTGGCACAGGCTCACACAGATAAATGAATTGTTCACTTGCTAGAGCTGCTCCATTCGTTCCCTACACACTGACAGACTCTAAAGTTAAACAGAAAAGCTAACAAAAACTGTTCAAACTCATTCAGTTGTTTGCTTTAGCTTAAATGTTGTTTATTTCTACCTCTTTCTGTCCCCTCTGCACCATATAAAGCAAAGAATTTTTTAAGCACTCAGTTGCTAGGTGGAAGTCAGCCTGGTGTCTGTACATCTCAGAGGACTACTCAGCACAGAAGGGAGGGAGGAAGTGTGGATGTATGCATGTGCAGATATTTTCAGTTAATCCCTTCCTAATTGGGTTACTGTTGAGCTCAGTACTGCCAGCACCATTGCGAATTTCCAAACATTTTTACTTTTCCTCTGAGAGCTTGGTATTAGAGGTGGTAATCTCTCTTCTTTTTTGTATTTAGAAAGTGTTAAAAAAATTGTAAAGGGAACAAAGTGTATCCTAAAAGCCCTTGAAACAGACAACTATTAGGCTTATATGTTTGACTCGTGGGTTTTGAGTCTTTAGCCGTACTTGACATTTGCAACCTGATAGAATAACCTCTTCCACAGAATTCCTGGAAATCAAAACTGAAATTGTGGCTGCTAGAAAGGGTATTTTAGACTCAGTTCTGAAACTGCCTGAGACCCAGTGCTCTCTTATGCATGATTCAGCCTTACAAGGATTCCCTATCTTCCATGTTTTCAGTAGGATATCTACTGACTTCTTTGATAAAGGCAAAGCATTGATTACCTGCATGGGAATTTTGTAGCTGTTGTTTTCTTTGTGGTTCAGACCCAGGGCTCACTTTTAATGAACAAATTTTTTTCTGATAATCATCCCATTACAATTCACTGAACGGAGAATGTAGATTTTCAAACTCCTCATTTTTCTAAATGACAGCAGTTTAGTATTTGGCTAAGATACAGCTTAGGAAAGGAATAATGCAAATTAAGTAGATAATCTAAACAGAAATTTTCCCCTGGCAAGTGTTTGCATGTAAATGAAAACAAAGTCAGTTTTGTTTTGCCTTTCTGATGAAACACAGCAACAGTTTTAATGTTTCCTCAACTGTAGACTGAAGTCAGAGTCTGCATCACAAAACTTTGCCAAATTTTGAAACTTGCTGAAACCTCTGAAACTAAGTAATAATATTTTATTGAGCTTTGTTCCTATTTTGTTGAGATTTGAGCTACTAAGGAAATAAGTATACTGACATATCCTGTATAGTAGAGGATTTCTTTGTGCTTGATCAAATATGTTCTTGGTGAAATAGTATTGCTTTTCTTTAACAGTTTTCTTGGTTGTTTGTTCCTCTCACTCCCATCAGAAAATTGTGCTAGAATCTCGTTCTGATATATAGAATCCCTTGTCTCTCCTATGTAGTTAATGGAAAGGAGCAAGCTCCGTGAGAGGATAATTCATATTCAGTCTTTAGGAAGAGAACTTAATTGTTCTGAGTTGCCTTTGAAAAGATTGTGTTTCCATTGATGAAATAAATGGTGACTGGTTCTGGTTTTCAGTGTAAATCCTCTTGTTCTAGCCCAAACAAATTTACGGCCATTGTGTAAAAGTATGGAAAGCAGAGCATGGTTTCATCAGACAAGATTCTTTTTTTTTTAAGATGGTAGTGGTAGCTTTTCACCACATAGACTTAAATACAGCTGTGAAAGTATCAAAATACTGGTATGATTTTGTTATATGGATAATTTTCATGTTCTGTGTTTAAGAAAAATAATCATACTAGTAATAATATAGAGAAGTGTTACTGAGTGAATGAAAGGCCTTAAAACCCCTGTTTGTATGGAATGTTGTAAACAGGAACAAATTGACAGAAAAATATTAGGGATATTAGTGAGGGCAAGCTATTGAGGGGTTTGGTTTTTTTTTTTTTTTGTTTGTCCTTCAAGCTATCAAACAAAAACCCCCCAAAAATTGAATCTAATATGTAAAGGTGATCAATCTGCCTCAAGAGATTAAAATCCAAGACTCTAACCAAAGAAATGCGTGTGATTTTAAAGTTCTAATGGGTGTTTCAGTTGAAGGGTGTGCTCTTACTTCTTCTGTTGAAGATCAAATTCTGATTTTTAATGTGAGCATGGACTCCACATTAGGCTCATTCTTATATTTACTTAGTTATTTATTGCAGAATCACATCCTTTCATTGCTACCAGGTTTCTTAGGAGCAGTGGTGGGAGAAATGTTGTTCTAAAAAAGAGTGTGAAATTGTTGAACTATGAACAGAAAAGAGATTGCAAACCAATAAAATATGTATTAATTTGAAAATATTCTGAAAATGTACTTTTAGACTAAATAAATGATTTAATGAGATTGAAATGTCACTTTAGACAACCTCCTCTAAGATGGAAGTACATCATAAGATGTTTTTTAAGTCTGGGTTCTGTGCTGATGTGAGCCAGTTATGAAACCACAAAACTCTGTTGCATTAACCGTACAGAAACTGAGGTTTCTCCTGCAGTAAGAATATGTAAAATGCATCAAACAATAATATGAAGTACTCAAATGTTAATGTAATGGCCACATTTGGTCAGGGCTGAATCTGTTTTTACAACAGGACAGAATGTTGTCTGTCAAAGGGCCAGGCTGGTTTATTGGGCCCAGTCCCCCTCCTGTCACAGCGCTGTGGTTGCTTGTGGGAAAGCTGAGCCCAGAAAATGCTCTGAAAGCTGCAGTTTGCCCTCCTCCCTTGGGAATGCTGCCATTAGCAAAAGCCCTGCTATAGATTGCAAAGCTGGCTGGCTTGCTTGATGCTTGCATCTGTCAAAGAAAGTTAGTTTGAAGTCCAGTGTCCACTGTAGAATTGTTCTGTCCAGCCGAGCAGCGATTGTCTGGTGGGACCATCAGTGCTGCCACACAGGGCGGTGGCAGCAGTCACTGCAGTGTGAATTTTTGGTCCTTCTGAAGGAGACAAAAGATATGCAGCAAAACCACTAATTTTCTCCTGTGCTGCTTGTGGGTGAACCAATACCCATCACACTTTAAAAAATGTATGATCTATAGATTTTTTGTTGTTGCTTCTTTGTAATATATGATAAAGATGCAAATTTCACTGCAGAAGAGTGGAACAAGTCTCTGTAGTAATGGAATAAGATTTGGGACCATCCCATGAGGGAAAAGAACCTTTTCCTTATGTGGCATCCAACTATTAGAAGATACTGAATGCTCACAGAGAAATCTTGAACAAAAATAAGAGCAAATATATAACTGTCCTGAAGTTTCTGCAGCTTCCTTTTTTGACAATTCACTATAGAGAAATTGTTTTTCTTGAGAAAATAATCAGGCAGTGCTTATTAGACAGTTGTGTTTAATAGCTCAGAAAAAAATTGTGTTGATCTGTATGGCATTGTTTCCTTCTCATGATATACATAAATTTTTTAAATTTTAAGAGCGAAAGAGAAGACTTAAGTATTGTAATTATTGAAACTAGTTTCTGTTTGAGGTTATGACACATCTCTGATGTAATAAATGCATTTTTCAGTCTCTGCCATGCTTGTTGGAGGTGTGTTAAAGTAACATTTTTGAAGCATACAAAATGCCACAGACTCTAAACAGCACAAAGCACTTGTCCAGCACTGATGGCACCACACTGATGAGGAAGCATCAGATACAAGGTGCACTAAGGACAGTGTTTCAAATTTGCAGGCCTCCTATTGGCAGTTTGGGAATTCCATGGATTAAGAGGATTTTATAATCAAAATGTGTGGTTGTAATAGTACACTAATGTCAACCCCTCACTGGTATATATGTAATGATCTAAAATAAGAGAATTTTTTTTCATAAAAACTAAGTTGTAGGAGAAGCAGCAAAAATAGGAAACTTTAAATACATAGAGCATGTATTACATAAATGGACAAAAACATGAACAGTTTAAATATTCTGTTGATTTAGCTACATGCTCATATCTGTAAGGTGAGTTTTGGGGATGGTACACTGTAAGTAGCTTATTAGCTTCAGAAGCTATGATTGCATTTCAAGCAATACTTATTTAGTGGAATAATCTTCTAAAACAGATTTTTTTAAATGTATCACTGGTGGTGAAGACTGTATTTTTATGTTCTAAACCAGGTATTTTCTTTTTAATATTATTCATAAGCTCATGCATGGCATTTCCTCGGTGACAAGGAACAATTGTTTCTATTCACCTCTTGCAGATTTATTTTAAATGCATTAGGAGTATTCAAAATACTCTTTTTTTACCTTCTCATCTGCAATGCAAACTTTGTTTTGCAACTGTTGTCATTTGCTCTGGCTCTTGACTTCACTCAGTCCCTGGTATGACTGTCTGGGCTGCCTTTGCAGATGCTCGTTCCTCCCCTCTACATCTCATGTTAGCAATAATGTTTTTCCCTCTCAATTGAAAAACTACTTGTAACTCCAAATGGCATTCCCTCAATGATCTGTAAGAGTGCAAAATATTCACTCCTAACAGTTCATTTATGCCTTGATTGTTGGCAACATTTTCACAGTGGAAACCACTCAATAGAGTTGTTCAACTCCTTGCAAATATTAGCTTTTCTACTCTCCTCCATCCTTTACTGAGGGCAGAGAAGGGAAGGAAAAGTTGTCTGCAGTGGGATGGTTGTGTTCCCAGGCTGGCAGTGCCCTTGGTGTGGAAGTATCCAAGTGGTGGTGGCAAGGAAGTGGCCAAAACAGAGTTCAGCTCTGGGCATGTTAAGTTTAGTGATGTTCAAAATGAAGAGGGAGGCTATTTTTTTAAAGCTGCTGTAATTAATATTGTTCCTTCTGAGACAATACACACAGCTGTTTCTTTGATGATGCTGTGTGCTGTTTTGAGTTTTGTTGAAAGTGCTTATTCCAGCATGCATCTAATGTGTGCAGAGTATAGAAATTACTTAATACATGAGCTTGTCTTGCTGCAGTGAATCACCTTTGTAGATCTTATTGTAAATTCATCCATTTCCTAAAAATGCTGATACATGATCAGTTGGTTTGACAGTAGGCTTATGGCATAGGTAAATCCACTGCTTCTTGCCAGGCTATGTAACAAAATTTTTCAGCAATAAGTGCAGTAAAAAAAACATACTGGAGCAGGAATATATTTTTCTTTGTGTCTTCAATCATTCCTATAATTCATTTTTATAACCTCCTGCAGCAGAATAACTTGGTTTATAATGCTTTGCAGTGCAACATTTTGTAAAGGCTTGAATTTTTTTAAAATTTTAACCCAGTAGAAAAGAATAAAAAAAACTACTTCATCCACCACTTCTTGCCTTTTCTCTCTTTTTTCCTTCTTTGCCATTTGTCTTTAATCCATAAAAATGCATGCTAACTGTTGCTACTGCTTCATACTTCATAGTTTTTTGCATCTTTCTTTTGTGTTACTTTGGTTTTGCTTCTTTGTCATTTACTTGTTAGGGTGCACTACTGGTACTTCAGGAAATAAATAGCTTGTGGATATGTGAAAAGGATGATTTCCTCTCTACCTGTGACACACAGGTCCCTGAGATGTCAGTGCCCCATCTAGCCCAGCTTTCATGCCAGTACTTTTCTTGTTGCATGTAGCAGTGAGAAAGATTCCTGTGTCTAAGGCTGCTGCGTATCTCCAATCTGCAGCAATCAAAAAAGTAGCCAAATATCTTTGTTATATTGTGATTGGAGGAGCAACCTGCCTGTCTAAACTCCTTTGAAAAATTGGTTACTTTGTTGCATGAGTAATTCCTTCTCCTTGTTTCAGCACTGAAGGATTTCTTTCCTTAATTTCCAACTGGAGCTGTTGGCTGAGGCCTTGGGCTCCTGCCATCTGGTAATTTTCCTTTCCCATTGTGGCTGCTCCTTAAATGTCAGATTGCACTGCTTTTTCTGAATATAAGTGGAACAAGTTCCTCCAGAAATAGTTTTTCTTTTAGTGATCCCAGGCCCTTGGCATAAACTCAGCTGCATCTTCTTATTAATTGATCTCACTTCATCTCCATTGTCTTGCTCCCATCAACTCTTGAGTGCTGAAGCTTTTAGGTTCTCTTGGCCTGTGCTTGCCAGATGGCATTGCAAGGGATCACCGTGGGTGTGTGCAGTGCACTCTTCCCACTTCCAGTCCAATCATGCTGTACATCATTAGTTCTTAAAGAGGCATTTGTATTCCAGTTGGAGTTTGTAAAGTTCCCCAAATTCTGCAGGGTCTGTCTCACAGGGTCATTCCTCACTGTGGCTAAGCAGGGAAAAGGACAGCCAAGAAAACTCTGCCCAGTGGACATTGCACATAACAATTATGTGGGGCTATTGAGACTTTGAAAAAGCTTCAGCAGTAGCTGCTAAAGGAGACAGATGCTTCTCGTTTCATCACTAAATCAGAGCTTAAGTGCACTAATTTGTACATGCCATTCAGTTATCTCTGTGTCTTTCTGTCAATATCCGTTCTTTTGTCAGAAAGGCGCTTCCTGAACTTTCACTTGCTTCATCCTCAAATTAAGCTCAGATTTGATGTGCTGCTTGGCCTACAGTATCCTCACTATGCTAAAAAGAGGGAAAATTTGCCCATTGCTCAGAGAGATTAGAATACATCCTCCAGTTTGTATAAATATTTTCTTATTTTTTTCAATTGTAATATGTTTTAGAGATGAGTATTTTCCAATATTCACTTCCAAAAAGTAGGACTAATAAATGAAAGACTGCAGGAAATCCTACAGTATCTTAAAAACTCCTATAAAATTGAAACCATCTCTGGTAAGTACATTTGCGATAAAAATGGTACTTGCATACTGGAGTGGATCTCAAATATAACTTTTTCCTTAAAATGGCTATAAATTTCTTCTCCCTAAAAGACATTTTTGTGTTGTTTTAGAGCTTTGAATGCCCATATGTTTAGTTAATACTTCAAGTTGGGAAATAAATATTTGAAAAGCAAGTCAAATACAGCATCTGGCATGGCTTAAAAATTTTTTAATCCAAATAATTTTGATAAACTAATACATTTACTTAATTATAGTTGTGTTTACTGTATTTGAAAGAATCTTTTTTTAATTAGGTTTAATGTTTCTTATACTATTCCAGTAATTTGTCACTCTAGAGAATTTCTACAGAGATTTCCAGTTAGAACTTCCTTTTTCCAGTGCGTCTGGCAGCTTCTGTTTTCTCAGAGGGGAATGTTTACAGGAGGCTGCTCTAAGTGATCACTGTAAAGAGCATTTTTTCCATCTCTACTGGGATTCACCCATCATTTGTGCTTTCTGATAGTATGAGTCAGTCTTTGTCCTTCCTTCTCTGCTGGAAATGATGGGAATTAGTGGCTTCCTCAGACATTTCTATAATATTAAGTGAACAGAATTGGATTGGGTATGTTTTGGGAATTACAGTATTAAAAGGAAACTTTTGCATATCTCAGAAAGAGAAAATTTAAACTGTATTATAAGGTGTAGTTAAAATTTGATCCAAAACAGGTTTATTAAATCCAAATGCGCAGATAAGGATATCTGAGACAAGTGTGGTGACACTCTGGAAGGAAAAAGAAGATGAATAAAAATCCTATAGGTGCAGCTACCCCTATGTGATTTATTAAGTCTGTGAATTACTGAAAAAAGTCTCATTAACAGGTGCTATTGGGAGAGAGAACATTGTGAATCCTGCTGCAAATAATTTGGAAGGCACAATTTGTATTCTTTCATTTCTTCTTTTCATTTATTATGAAACCTTAGCACTTCCAGATGGAAGTGGTACATTTGCCAAGAATAGAAAAGCAGTTGTTTAAAAAAAGAGGCTGCAGAGAAGGGAAGACTCCTTTCCCAATTTAAATATATGAAAAAAAATTAAAAAACAAACCTTACTCATTTGAAGTGTGAGTTCAACAGCAGTTCTGGAGGTCCATGCTTCTGTACTGGTATAATACCATAACTCAAGTCAGTAGAAATTCTAAGTACAAAATGATGAAAATGGTACCAAGATGATGTAGGTTACAAAAACCCCCACACCTGTTTGACAAGATTACCTCCATCACAATTTCAAAGTTTTGGATGTCACAATTGGGTAACTTTTTTAGATTAGGAGTGTCCTCTATATTTGAGATTTATGATGTAAAATATCAAGCAACTTAGAGCAATGAAGAATTGTGTGCACAAAATGCATCTTTCCTGCAAGTGTAATTGCATTTCAGTAAGACCAATAAAGATCTATTGTGACTATACTAAAATGTCCCCAGATGTAGTAATAATTGTTTTTATTTTTAGATGCAAATCATCTGGAGATGTTCAGAGAGAGATTCTTATAATGCCAAGTGTATATTTCAGTGACTACTTGTATCATCCACTAATGCTGCTCCATATCAGTACATGCCACTTTTCTTTGATTGATAGCATTCCTTAAAGGATATCCTATTTCTCTTTAGAATAGTAGAAGACAAATACGGTGCAGCTGATCACAGTTTCTGCATCATGTGTTTGATTATTTAATTTTCTAAATGAGCATAAATACTTCTTAGGGACACAGTAGTTTTAAAAATTAAAAGTTAAATTCTTAGCTCCTGTAGCAAATTGATATTATAATTTTTTTTCATTATCTGTTTGGAAAACTGCACTGTTTTCACTTGTAATTTTGAAGTAAGTATCATTGAAAAATGTATAATACTTTAAAATACTTTAAAAATAGTTAAGCTAAGATTAATCTGGTTAGGCTGTTAATTATCAGCAGAATTAACTTCAGCTAAACTAAGATACCTTTAAGCAGAGATGAATAATGAAAACAGTACTGAGAAAGCCTCAGGGGTGAGTGAAAGGATTTTGCATAAACAAGATGATAATTTAACCTCAAATAAGTTTTGAGATGTAGCATTTGAAATATATAAATGACTTTGTAAGAGATATCCCTTTAATCCTCTTCAGAATCTCTATGTTGTTACAATAGACTGAAAATGTGTTTCTTATTTTGAAATAGCAATAATTACTTGATATTTTGCATATTCAAGTGTATTGCGTATAAATGAATCCTCACAACTTGTGCTGATCACATGTCAAATAATATTGTCATTGGTTTCTGCCTTCAATTCACTGCAGCAATTTGCTAGATTGATATACTTGTCAACAAGAATTAGCTTTTCAACTTGAAATACTGAAAGTCAGTCAAGTTAGCCTGCAGACCGTGCCCAGCAGAGGTGGTTTGGTCACTCTTGTTATGGAGACAGAAGCTATCAATGATTTTGTTTATAGGCTGTGAAGGTCTGCTAGCTACGTTTTGGTGCTTTATTTTCTGATGGTGGATCTGATCTGTATTTCCAGTCCTTGTGTTCTGAACTCATCTTTGGAACCTTAAAACCACAAATCTGAGTTTTTGGGAGGTTCAGTGTAGATTTCTTTTAGTCCTTGATTTACAACATCTCTGCTCCTGCAATGCAGTGGCAAATGAGAATTTTCTTCTTTCATTTGTTTCAACAGCTTTTTCCTCAGAACGTCCATTTTTAGTAAAGCTGCCATGCTTTATTTTAGATAAATCTGTTAAAGATGAAGAATAGTGTTCTTGAATTTTTGGTGCTTCTGGGTAATTTTTTGGTGTTTCCAAACATGTTCATACCTTGGTCTGCATGAGCTTTCATTTAGAAAGCAGTACCAGTTTTGCATGCATTTTGTGGTTTTTTTTGAAGAATTTTCTTTTGGTGTTGCTGGTGTTCCTATGGGGCCTTTTGGAAGTGGGTATTTTGAGAACCATTAAAATAAAAATTGAAAAAAAAAATCTTAGTGGTGTTTTAAACAAGGCCAGGTGCTTATCTAGGCATTCAGAACATCAACAGATGGTAACATGAGGAACACTGACTGAGGTTTATGCAGCCTGGGTGTGATGTTTGGGTGCTTTGATTGTTCCAGAACAGCTGCATATCAGCATAACTATCATTTCTGTCATGGAAAAAAAGGAAAGCAACAGTGAAAAGGGTCATGTACCTTCAGTGGGTATTGACTTTTGGCAAATTAACAGACAATGCAATGTTATGCAATACTTGCTAAAGTATTGCAATGCAAATTAAATGCAAAAGGAAATAGCTAAAAACTCTTTAAATATTCTGTTTCCTAGGAGTCAGGGCACTAAATTTTTGTTTCTTTTTTATTTCAGAATGTCATTTTTGAAATATAAAATGTAATTACATTGGGATTTTCTTAGATTTTGCTGTTCTCTTCCTTTGTTCTTGATATTACAAAAATCTTCTGGACTAATTTTGCTTTCTTTAGTAGGTGTTCTGCCGTAACAGCAGCCTCTTCAGACATACTGAAAACATTGCTAATAAACCTAAACTGGGTACCTGAGTCTTCATGAGCATCTCATTCCCTAATCTCCTGACTTAATGAAAGTAGGAATTAATAGTAATTCTTCTATCCACAGATGCCATAGTACATGTTTTTCAGGCATTATTGCTTTCTAACATAACGGCTGGTATAAACACTGTGTTTCTTTTCCTGACAACTTAAAGTGCTTTTTTTATTATTACTACCTGAGCTCTTCTGAGATCAGTGCAGTTTTTCTCCACTTTTTTTTTCTTTTGAAAGATACTGAGTCAACAGCTAAAATGGACATAGAATTCTCTGAAGTCACCTATCATTCCTAAATGTGCTTAATGTTCTTTGTGAAATAATGATGGTCCTTTTTTTTTCTTGTTCTCCTTCTTTCCCTTCAGAAGTTCCACTAATACTGTTATAGTAATTAAAAATAAATCCAAACTGATTTTAGGTGAGAATACATGTCTTGCCATTTTCTTCACTAGCACAATTATATACTGAAAGAGGAAAGAAAATGCTTTAAACTTACATTGAGGTAACAAAAAACATTACTTATAAAAAAGAAGTAAGATGGTTGGGGGGAAATGATTTTTATTTAGTAAATGTAGCCCATTTATGATGCAATGACCCATGCAGGTTTACTAATCGTCCTCATGCTTAGACTCCTAGGAAATGCAACTGTCAATTTCCAATTTTTTTTGCAACGACTGTTTTAAGCGAATTTCAGTACTAGTGTATCATTGTAAAAAAAAACTTGAGGTACCAGATTTTATTGAAAAGGTGATTGCAAGTCTGTAAGAGCCTGAAATAACAAAGGTAATCATTATACTCCCTTTATTTGGGGTATGCCTTCCTGATTCTTGTTTGCATGAAATAGAAAGGTAACACCCACCCTTTGTGCAAGGCTGCTCTGTCAACTTTTCCGAAGCTGGAAGAATTTTATAGCAGCTTCTGAGGCCAAAATTATTTCTGTGTGGTGATAGTGAGAGTCTCTGTCCAGTAAAGATGTATTTGCTTTCTATGCCACCCAGGCATGGATGTCAGCTCAAACTGACTAGTGAGTCCTTTTGGTCTTTGGGGATGCCTGTGGCATATCACTTAGGGAAAGGTGTTTGCTGCCTTAGCATGTAACAACTGTGTCTCGATAAAGGAACGTCCTCTTGGGACACTGTAATGTAACTGGACTACTGGCTGAAGTGGGGATGACTGCTAGAAAAAGTCGGTGCATATCGGTCAAGAGGTGAAAGAAAATCAGTGAAAGAAATCTTGTGTTGAGGCTGCAAGCACATGAGCTGATATTCCATTAAGACTAAGGGAAGCCAAGTGAAAGCTGGAGGAAAATTTATTGGGAGCCATGCATCACTGGGTCCACTGCTCACAGTTCACCTTTGTTTCAAGTGAGTTAGTCTGCAGGTTAAACGAAACTTCATAAATTCCTATTTTGGCAGAATTAAGAGCCCATTGACCCCGTTAGAGCATGGAATTTCAAACCTACTGTTTAGACCACTTTTTACACCTGCACTGAAAGATGATTGTGTTGTTGCAAGTGACACTGTAGAATAGAGCTTAATGAGGAGAAGAACTGTCCAAGCTCAGCTTTCCTTTCTCCCTTTCCCCTCTGCTCAAGGTGATTTTAAATGCCTTTTTGAGTACACTCTGTAATGGACAAAGCAGCAATTATTCCTTGCCAAATTTATGGTTACTTGATTATTTACATCAGCTGAAAAAGGCCAAAATCAATGGGAGCTCTTTTGTGCTTACAATGGAACTTCATTTTATCCCTGTCAGAGACCTAATTTGCCTCAGCAACCTCTATTGTTAAAGTAGGGCAGAGACTTTCCCTGAAGACCTTAGGCCAAATTGCTAATGCTGCTCTCCTCTCTGCTGTTCTGGACAGGCAGTAAACTGTCATAGAGAGAAAACTAACTCTAAAAATTGACTACTTGGGAATGCCTTTTGTTATTTCCAGGCCCTCTGTAGCATAGCTCCATCTCTGCGCAAGTGTTAAGAGTTTTAAATTCGTTGTCTCTTTTGAGTCCCTGTTCTGAGAAATGCCTGGTTTTTGTATTTCTATCACTGATCTTTTCTGCTACTCCGTTAAACACTGATGTACATTTTAAACATTACAGGCAAAAGGGCTGTCTTTATAGGCAGAAGTGATCTGGTGTTATTGAGGAAGCTGTTGTATATGTAATTTTATTAATGTACACGAAAACTGCAGTTCACCAACTGTCAGCATATATAATGTAGCTGAATGAAAACATAGAATGTAGCATAGAATGAAAGAGTATTTGTGATCATGTCTGACAATGTGGCCTAGGTACTACTTCAAGTTATATTTAAAAATAGCTGACCACAGTGCTAACTACTTCTTCTATGTAGCAGGGTTTGAACTACCCCATGTTGTTGTAATTTCAGTAGAATCCCACTGAAATTCGTTCAGTTTCAAATTCGTGTGTTTCTTAATGTGGGGAGGCCAAAGACACCACAAGGCTTACTTGTCAAGGGAGATGTGAGTTCAGAAAATGGCTTTTATGAAGTGCTGGAGGAAAATGCACAAGGTTGTTACAGGTGAGAGATTCCTTTAGCAGGTGTTAAGTTGCAGTAATTACAGTTGAGGATTCTTTGTTTTTGGAAGTGTCTGACACAATGAGAAGAAGCACATGTCATTTACAGTGACTTTTTGGAGCTATAGAATACTATTCTTTCATGGGCTTCATTTCCTTGCAGTCAAGCTTTCACTCATGTTTGCTTTAGCTTTAGTTGTATAAATACTAGACTTTGCTGAGAAGCATATTGCCTTTACGGTTCCACAGTCTCAAGGGTTGCTGCAAGTACTTGGCATCATTGACAGATGATCCAATGTTGTTTTTTAAAAAATCTGCTCTTTTACTAATCTGTTTACTCCTTCCATGCCCTACTACAACGTATGAATGAGAAGCACAGAGGGAAGGGGAAGCTGTGTATGCACAAATGTGGATATTTTTTATTCCTTGGTAGTTATTGGTAAGTCTCTGGATAGTTTCAGAGTTGGTCTGTGATGATGGCACCAATGGGAAGTGCCAGTGACCTGAAGAACCCATTTTGGGCTGATATCTCAGGATAGCCCTTGTTTGCTCTTCAAGAAAACAGTGGCTAAGAGTGAAAGGCCATAGATTTCACCTTGCAGTAGTATACAGTCAGTTTGGGGGATTTTTTGCTGCTGTTCTTAAAGTAGCTCTAGAATAGTAATATAGCTCAATATGCTGAAGCAGGCATATTTGACAGTGTTTTTGCAACACAAGCAACACGTAATGAAGAAGGGTTTTAGAGAGAGGCAGCTTGCACATTTGCTTGTGCCTTTCTGCCCTGAAGTTTTTATGGTTTGATTTTACTAAATATACCAAAGACATGGGACTTTTTAGCTGAATTGGCTTTAAGTGTGCTTTAAAATTTTATTTTATTTTACTTTAATTATTTTTAAATATATTTTTCTTTCTGTGTTGCTTAATTTTGCATATTTTACAGTGAGTTACCTTTTGCCATGTTGAACCTTTTTCACATTATCACTAAATGGCTGCCTAGGCCCAAGCTTCTTGAATGGAAAATGCCGCAGCAGAAGGGACCTGTTCTGGGAATACATATTGCTCTGGGCTGATCACATCCTAGCCTTCATCCAGCTGTGTTCCACAGGTGGGGGAATGCAAGGGGCCAGTGCCTCTGCCCTTCATAGCTGTTTGAATCAGTGTGTTTCAAATGGGTGTGCTCACCTGCCATGCCTTGCTAGAGCACTTACTCCTGCTCTTCTCTCCTGCTCCTTTGTAGAAAGGCCATTTTAGTGATTATTTATTCAGTACAGATGTGAGTGTGCCTTGGGTTTTTCCACCTTCACAACTTATTAGGAATTCTTGTTTTATGTTTTATTGTATGCATTTTGTCTCCTACTTCTGTCCTTGTTGGGACTTAAGGTGTGCAGAAACACCAACAGAATTTGATCCTCCAGGGACTCAACGTGGATGAAGTGCTAGTACACATATCATGAGCTCTTCTATTTCTTCAGCAGGATGACTGCCAGGTGTACTTTTTGTCTTTCATGCCTAGAGCTAAACAGTTTTTTATGTGAATTCTCAGGAATTGCTACTCTTTCTCTAAGTTTCCAGTGTTACATTTTTAAAAAAAAACTCAGTATGAATGAATGTAAAGCAGTGAATGTTTTAAAATTAATTTCCTCAAATTTTCCTTTATGCTGACCGGACTCTTTCAGTGCTAGTCATTTTTTGTGACACAAAAATAGCAAGAAAACCCAAAGCCTCCTTTCAAGAAGTCACTACCTAATGAAAAGCCAAGAATCGTTGAGTTGCAAATGCTGTAATGTGATCCTGTGCTCTTGTGTCTTTGTGAAGCTGACTCTAACCTTCATTTTAGGCTTTTGTGTGCAGATCTTAGACTTCTTTCCTCCAACACAAACTTGGGTGTTTCTCAAAAGTAGATGGAGTCCTTGACTTTAAATGAGAATAAAAGCATTCAATAATTCAATGGAAATGGAGCTCCTGACTAACATTAGACAATGAAAGTTCTGTCTGAATAAATTTGGAAAACCTATTTGTTTCCTGTGTAGTAGCCTGTAATAAAGTGGAGCTAGAGAAGCCTTAGGCGCGTTGTATTTACATAAGCTTCTTGTTCAAACCAGAGCAAAAGCTGCAGTTATGGATAATGCAGCTTACATTTTATTTCAAGAATAAATATTATATTATCATAATTTCAATTGTAAATGCTCTTTACTTTTGTCAATAAGCCAGTGATAAGATCTCTGTGAGAGCTTTCCATTAGCAAAATGACACAGAATGCATAAAGATTAAAAATCTGTGCGGAAATTCAGTTTAGTGCTTAGTAACTCAAATCAGATGGGGTATTTTGAAGGAAAAGCATGTTTACAGCAGTAGCAGTGGGAGCAAGTTGTGAGTCTCTCTGCATGAGTGTGGGGACAACCTCTTGTCTGCAGTGTCTGTTCCCCCTGTTTTTTGAGCTTAACTTACCTTATGCTGAGGGGTGACAGTACATGAGCACACAAGAAAGAATTTTTTTTTTGTTATTATTATTTTTTGCTAGTTTGACACTTCACTAAGCAAACATGAATTTGTTCCTAGCAATCACATATAACTACCTTAAAAGAAACATGATAGGAGCTGCATAGTGTGGTTTTGGGAGGTACATCTAAGTGTTTACTTCTTACAGAGACTTTACATTAGTTTCTTACTCTGGTAAATGCTAGGAATAATGTCACAGACTGAATTTAGGGCAAAAAAAATGAAGGAGGTAAGAGACCAAAACAATCTCTGTGAAGCAAAGACTGTAGACCAATTATTCAGGCACTGCAGTGGAGAGCACTTCTTGCTGTGGGAGATGCCAGAAAGATCAGCAGCATTACGAGAGAAACTGCTCTCAGCCGTCCTATTACTAAGAGCAAATGGCACTCCCTTGGTAGTCCTTAGATAATGGTTGTTGGAAGCTCTAATGTTAATTAATTTAATGTTAGTTAAATTAATATAGTTTGGCTAGAAAACATACAATGATTGGCTCCCTTGATGCCTTCTGATAAGTCAATCTTTTATTTACTGTTCTTTAACTCTAAACATGTTCAGAGGAGGCTTTTCCCCTCTTTGTGGTACTTTTTAACTGCCTTGGAAACTTTTTTTTGGTCAGAAACAAAGGTGTTTGAAAAGAATCTCTGCAATTTCTACTTTAACTTTATTCTTTACCACAGTGTTGCACTACAGTTTTTTGATTTACCTCACTGATTAAAGTAATATTAATTAGTTTCTGATTGCACGTGCATATAAAAATGTATGAATAGCAGAACTGGCTCTCCTGCACACAGATCTCTCATATGTACTTGCATGTGCTTGAGATCTAGACAATGAATGTGAGTATGATTCTTCCCACTTGTGTTGGCTACAAAATAGAATAATTTAATCTCTTAACAGCATTATTTGTTGACTTTGATCAGAACTTAGACTTTTAGTGCTTTTTATATTACCTGTGACACTTTCTGGTTTAATAAATACTGACTTGTTCAGTAAAAAAAAGTAATTAAAACTCTGTTCTCTTATATGTTCAGTAGAGATACCAGAATATAATTTATTAATTTAATTTATCTAACTGCAGAGTTGGAGGATCATTGTGCAGTTAATGAGAAGAATGAATACTCTTTCTGCACTACAACACTTAGACCCTGATCTTAAAAACAGTTTTTAAGGTTTAATTCTGTGGTTTGAAAATTAATTTAGATTAAGACAAGGTTGTTCTGTGGTATCAGTCATAAGGCCTTTAAAGTAAGCCCCCCATCAGATACTCTTCTTTCTCCACTCACAGCAAAAACTCAGTTTGGTGGTGAAGCATTGTGGGTTGCTGCTTTGATGCAGTTTCAACAGCACGAAAAGATTTAAAGTAAGTGTTAGTGTAATGTCCCTGTAGCCCAGGGTCATTGATCGTTTTTAGTGAACTTTGAAAACAAACAAAACCTTCACCTTTTTGGTAAATTGCAATGGTATGCTTTGGTATTTTATGCTTGATTAGGAAATAGACCTTCTATGGTTTGATAGTACCTCTTAGTAGATGGCCACTTGCTAAACTCCCAAGAGTTTTAACTTTCTTACTGTTCTTCTTTTGTGCAATGTTAAAGTTGATCTAGAGGCACATTTCTTGGTAAATGTTTTAAGGATGCTTTGTAGACAAGAAGTTCCTTGAAATCATACCAATTACATTACTTTTAACTCCTAAAATGCCTAGCTAATATTCAAATAAAGAAAAGTTGATTATTGAAAAGCTTACAGCTGAAGCATATTTTTATTGCTGTGAATAGAGTTTTCATTGGATAAGGACATTCCCATTCCCAGTGTCTGTCAAAAAGACCATAAAACCCCCAAATCAACTAGATCCAGGTAATACTTTTCCTTCTGCAAGATAATGCCACTTAGTTAACTGAGAATATTAGACAAGTTAGGGCATAATATATGGGCAGACTGAGTCAGAAGGTGCTTAACCTTGGAGTGTGGCAAAATAATAAATTACACAGGATAACTGAAATGACTCTGAATCCATGTTAGACACTTGAGTCTAATGTTATTGTTAAGAAGTGAAGTGAAAGGAAACTGCAATACGTTATTTGAATGAGATTTTAATCCACAGATTCTGAGTAAGTGCTCTAGAATTTAAGGCGCTCTATCAATTATTTATTATAAGCTCAAATGAAAATACATTTTTGTGGTCTTTCCACTACTTGGATTCAGTACTTGTCTAGAAACTACTAAATTAATCATCTTTTCATTGATCAGTTTTAGTATCTTGAGAGATGGGTACCCTATACTAAGTAATAAGTATATAAATAAGGCCTTCTTGTAGAAAATTCTTTTAAAGATGTAGAATATACATGGATTTGAGGAGCCTTTTATTGTGCATAGCTGTCAGAAAGCTATAAAACTGTTTTCATTGCAGTCAAGAAAATTTTTAAGGCAAACATTTTTTAGGTTGAGCCAAAATACAGGAATTCCCATTTCTAAAACTTGAGAAACTGGATATTTTCTTTGGGTGTGGGTTAATGCAGGGTTTCGAATCTTTTTTTGAGTGGTATTTCTTTGGCAGTCTATCATGCTATATCACCTCTAGGCAGTCACCCTCTTTTTAGTTCTAACCTTTTAAATAAAAATGTGAATAAGTACATCTAAGATAATGTATTTATTTCATTTTTGTGCAAAGGGAACAGCATTTAAAAGGCTATTTAAGACAGACCACAGGGTGCCCTGATGCTCTGTGATTTCCAGTGTGATTATTGCAAGCAAACGCGAGTATCTTATACCTGAAGAAGGGAAACAAGGAGGAAAGGCAACTTACAGTTTTAGAAGGAGACTTCCCCATCAAAGTCTTTATAGACAGCTGATAAATAGGAAAATTTCATTTAGTCACTATTACTAACTGGCAAGTGACACCCGATGATGAAATTTCTGCTTGACATAAAAGCCAGATTTTGTCCACACTGTCTGTTGCCTCCTTCATTCTGTCATTTAGTGTCATTGAAATCTTCATTTCCGGTCAGTCCCATAAATTGAATTTGAATCTCTGTCTCTTATTCAATAAAGTTTGTAATGCCCTATGCATGAAATGGATGTCATGCTGATGCTTTTCCTCTGTACCTCCCTTTGACATCTAATTTCTTTTTGGTATGCTCCAAGTATGAGATAGTTCTTTTTTTGCGTATATTTGAAATATCCAGGTTTTAGGGCTGGGTTCTTCTGGGAAGTTCAAGGTACACAGCAGTTTATATTTGAATCTAAAGTGTTGTAAAATCATGGTTGGTTCATAAAGCTTGAAAGCCATGTGTTTTTCAAACAAGTTAAGAGAGCATAAAAGCCCACTACCAAACCACCTCATCCTCCACAAAACTTTCATAGCAATATAGCACTGTATGTCATCAGGACTACATCTGAATTTCTACCAAATTTTATCTTTGAGATTTAAAGTCTGTCTTATTTGTTTCAGGAAGGCCACAATCTATCTCTGCTTACCTAATGCAGAACTGTCATTGAATGTGGCAGATACTGTACAGGGTAAATCACTGAATGTGACTGGTTGATCCTTGTAAAAATATCTTCCAAGGCAAACCAATGCCTTTATTTGTAGAGGTAAAAAAAGACGACAAATACAATGGTTGCAGTGCCTTGCTCCAGACTCTATGAACTTTCATGTAATTCATGATCTGCATTGCAATCACCCCTATAACAGCTACCTAACTATGTTGGCAATCATATTTGTGTTACTTTTGTCTTATCCTGCCTCTTGTAGCTCTTTATTGTAGGAATTTGATCTGTCCATTTGGCCTGATGAATTGCTAGTCCTTGGGGTACTGTGTTGCTTGAGTGATTTGACTTTTGACAGAGGTTATCAGTGAACCTCTGCTAAATTGAACCTTTTTGTTGGGTTCAATTGATAATAAGCCTCAGTGTAGAACTGACCTTGCTGGAGCAGTGTGTTAACTCTGCATTGTAAATGCTGACCTGCTGTAGGAAGGGAGAGGGCATCTCCCCCTCCTGGTCTGATCAGATTGACATCAGATATTTTTCAAGGTAGGTGAATACAGCACAGTGCTTTTGAACTGGTGGATTTTTTGTGTTCCTGCTTGCAGCTGCATGTCTTGAGTGAAAAAAGGATGCACTGACTTTCTGTAACCACCTATTGACCTCTGTGCTCTTTACATCTGAGTTACACAAGGCAACACTATTCTTTTTATCCTTCTGTTGTCATTACTTGCTGTTGTGAGTCACATAAGATGCATGTATGCTCCTAGTATAAACGGCCTCATTTATTTACACTTAAGGTTCTTACTGCACTATATTTTCCCATTTTTCTTCGATGAAAAGGAAAAAACCTTTCCCCTTTTAGTTTGCCTTCAAAAATCAAGTTGTGTTTAGCATGACAGTTTTCTTGAATATTTTGTACATCATCTCAAGTGTGAAGTAAATTCTTTATTGCATACATATTTAATGTTGTTTCACACAGTATAGTCTAAGAGACTTTTATCTTTCCTGATATTGAACTTTAGAGGTGTGTATAAGATCACCTCCAAGTTGATCTGGTATTTTTATTTCAAGTAGAAATGGAGTCATTTTTTTTCTCGTTATCTAGTTTTGATTTCATTGATTTTGCTGGTTAATTTGCAGTATCTTAACATTCAGTTGCTTCTGGATTTATCCTTCATAAAAGTAGGGGGCTTTTAGTTTATTCTTTGCAGCAATAAGGTTTTTTATGTAAAAGTCTGCTATTAGTTTTGTAATCTCTGCATTGTGCCTTGATAAATGATGACACTCTTAAGCCTGGATTTGTGGGGTGTGCACTGCAGAACCCACACCTAAAACCAGTTTCCAGCAGATATGATCGTAGTTGTGTCACAGGCTGCTGTGCTGAGCATCCTTTTCCTACCATTGATAGAAGTGCTTTTCTTTCAATGGCCCTTGCATTTTGCAGGCTGCCATTAGTAACATTACCAATGGCTATAAAAGGCTGTTTGCTGGTTGTTTTATTTTTATCCAGTTTTATGTTCTTATTTAAGACACTTGAGAAAATGCACCAAACTACTCTAATACCAAAAGCAACAAAAAGCTTCACTGCACCTAATCTTCTGCAGCTGTAGGTTATTTCCAGTGTCTTAAAGTCCCAGTTGTGGCTGTTGGTATCTACAAGAGTGCTTTGAAAGGATGCTTTGTTACAATTGGTAGTTTGCTTGTTTTCAGCTGTAGCTAATGTGCTTCCAGGAGAGCTTAAACTCTCAGAATGTGAATTTCCTTGGCCTCTAGAATTCAAATATTTCATTTGTGTAACGACTGTAGTTTCCAGTATACAAATGCATTTTTGTTGCCAATAGTGTATGCAGAGCTATCTTTGAAGAAAATTATGATGAAGCTGATCAAGAAAATATAAACTTTAGTAGCAAAAAATAATGTAAAGCTGTCTTAAAATGTATGTTGTACTTTTGAGGCTTATGATCTAATATTATTATAACTACAGAACTGCTGGCTGTGCAGAGGCTATATTAAATACGTGTCAGTGTAGAGCTCATTTCAGTTACTTTGACTTCTACATATTCAGAATTTCTCAAATACTGCAGTGTGCTTTCATGTGAGAAAGCAACTGAAAAAGTCATTATTCAGTATAATTTTTAAAGTTGTTTTGCTGGAAGCCTTGGTCCAACATCGTGTATATACATAAATATTTGATAATCTTTTATGAAATTATGCAAAATGATACCTATTCACCTTAGAGGGTATTTAATTTGCATCTAATAGTGTTGAAAGATCTAGAATATATGATTTTTTAAATGACAAATTAAAATTGGAAAACGACTTATCTAAGTATGAAGCCTGATACCAAACCTAAAATTAATGTTGTGTATTTGGATTCAGTCCTAGAGTTATGAAGCTTCATTATAATCCAGCCTGACACCCATCTTTATTTATATGCACTAACATCTCTGAGGTGGATCTAAAGTCTGTTTGTTTCTGGTTTGCAAGGGTTTTTTTCTCCAAGAGCAGCAGAAAGCCTTAGTGTGCAGGGAAATAAGATCCAAACTTTGTCTAGAGGAGAAGAAATGAAATTCTCAAATAGTGATTCTAGTTGTATCTCTTGCATAATGGTTTTACTTTTTCACTCTAATGTGTAATTTTTCTTTCTGTAAGTAGTTAATTTGGAAGTGAATAGTATGTGAACATGATAAATAGGCTTTTTGCTTGCAGAAGCAGTGAAATAAATTCAGACTGTTTAAGCTGATCTGTTATATGGGCTATAAAGCTAGTTTAGTTCTGTCACCTTTGGAAAACTTTCCTGAGTTTATTTTGCAAGCACTTCTGCAGTTTGTGTAATAGGCCCACATAAAAGATACAGACAGGAGGCAAAGTACAAATAAATCAAGTAAAAATCCTGCTAATGCCAATATTTTTTTTTCCTCCCTTCAGATTTATTTTTAAAATCTCAACCCATACCAGATATACCAGTATTATCCACCAGCTCAGAATAACTTTAGAGACGGTTTTTCTACTGGTGAATTCATTGGTACTTCATATGATGGTTGGGTGAAATAAAATAAAAGTAAAAGCAACATGTGATACCCAATGTGTTCATAGGAGACTTAGCTGTAACGGGTTTTGCAAGTGATGGGTTGCTGGTTTGGTTTTAATTATACATTTACTGACTTGCTGGCAGCTATTACCCAATCTGGTTTTGGTGGTTGAGTAATGTGTGTTTGTGCGGAAGGCATTAATAGCAGCTTAAATAGGCCTTCACATGCACACGGGTTTCCAGTGGGAGTGCTTGGAAATGGACTGATTTCCTCACAGCCACCCATGGGGTGTCAGGTTTCCCGCGGGCGAGCAAAGGCTCATATGGAAAACAATCTGGCTGGCTGAGCGTGCCCTCCTGAGCAGCCCCGGCCCGTGGTGGCTTTGTGCAGCGCTGGTTGCTTTTACAGCTCCAAAGCTTGCTCCGTGACTGAACAGCCACCTCTCCGTTCCAGGGAAAGGAAAAGTGAGGGCTTTTGGTCTGGGGTTCTGCAGCCTCAGGGGTGGTGGTGGTTTTCCAGCGGGAGGCCTCCCGGAAGGGGGAGTGTGCTTGGCTTCGGAGCAGCTCCAGGGCTGCTGGAAGGGAGGATGCTGATTACAATAATAAACAAATGCCGGGGATAGATTACCACACGGCTGTCAGAGCAGGCGGCACCAAAGGAGGAGATCCCCAGCGAAGGCTTTGGAGGTTGCAGCAGGATCCTTTGCTGGACTTTTTTTTGCTTGCACAAAGGAAGTTACTTTATAGACGACTTCTTATGGGCCTTGGCTTTTCTGTGGCGCAGCATCTCCTGGGCGAAGCGAAGAGGGCTGGAGGTGCCTGATTAATGCCATAGCAGCACCAGCCCATGGTGCTGGCTCTGAGGAAATCAGAAGAGAGATGGCCTCCTGCCTGGTCACACCATCACGTTCCCTGCGATGAACCATGTCTCATTCCATTTTAACTTGTCTGAGAAGCTGGTTTTTGGTGCTTTCTGTAGACAGAAATTTCTCTGGGGATTTTTTTTTCCTTTGAATGTAGCAGCATGGAAGGATGTGTTCCTCCTCTCCACCTGTCATACACCAGCAGGTTATAGCTTCTATCACTCAGGGTCACTGAGACCAAGAGCTTGAGGCCTGCCAGAAGCACTTGCGTCCTGCAGGCCATTGCTGAGGAGAGCTGGAGGCAGTCCTGGGGAGGTGTGGAGCCAAGGAGATCCCCACAGTGCCATGAGGTCAGGTCAGCCCTGCACGGAGCAGCACCCACTGTCAGCAGCTCACCCCTGGGTGCCCAGCCCATGGGAAGGAGCAGGGACTCGGAGACTGTGACGATGGCGCTGTGTGAACTGTTCCTAGAGGAGCACAGCCCAGGAGAGGGACACACACTGAAGTGCCTGGAGTATTTTGAGACTGTATAGGTGGAAAGGAGAGAAACTTTTTGAAGGCTACAGACTTGGCTTGGCAGACATACCAGGAAAATGTAGGCTTCAGGAGACGCTTAATGATGATTGGCCTGAACTTCAGCCTACGTGAGTTGCTGACAAAATTTGAAAAGGTATGATAGGCACTTGCACACATGCCTTTGAAAGGCTGTGTATGCCTTTGGAAATTACACAGTAAATAAAAAAGGCAGGTTGATATTTAACTTAGCTTTTCTGTGTTGCTGTTTATGTCCTCATGTGCACGCTGTTTATGGAAATCTAATGTTGCTTATCTTCCTCATTTCAGGTCCTACAAGATTACTTTTAGAGCATGTCCTCTGACTGTGGGCATTTTAATTGATTTATTTATTTAATTTTAAGTTCCAAAGGAAATGAAGATCAGCTTGGGCTTTGCGAAGTCAAGGGTATAAGGGGACATTATAGCTGCCTGTGACCTTGTTCCACTGTTGGCATAAAGCAAGTGCTCTGGAGTTTGGTGTTTAATGTAGTTGAATGTTACTTTAGTTGAATTAGAAGATCTCATGATGGCATTTAAAGGTACAATTATTTCCAAGGAATGTGCAACTTTCCCATTGTTTCATCTTTACTTCTTTTATTCCAACTAGTTACTCTTTCTCTTTCCAGGTTGTTTGGTAGCAGTAATGCTTAGAGGCAGGAGGTTTGGCTTTAAAGTGATTGTGCTGATGAGCAAGAGACATGAGAATGTTAAAGAACAGATTGTTTTCATCTGTTTGTCAGCAGTTCTAGGGAAACCTCACTTGCATGTTGTAACACTGTTAAGATTTGCTTTGTCTTTTTTTTTCACCATATGAACTTCCTGTATCCTGCAAGACCACAGTATGTAACAAAATACAAAGTAGTTTATTTATGAATCAAGATAAAACACCTTAAAAGTGTGGTCTCACAGTAGGAGAGCAGTTTGCAAAGCCTGATTCTGTGGTTTTTTAAACTTCAGGATGTTCTTCTTTTAAAGTGTAAACCAGTGGTGTTCTCCTCAGTAGTTACCAGTTACGTTTATCAGGGAGAAGTATGCTTGAGACAGTCACTATTTAGGATCCCACCAGCATGACTCTTCCAAAAGCAGCTAAGAGTAACAGTAAAAGGATTTGTGATCTGACTTCCTCACTATATGGGTCACTGGCTCCTCTCTTGCTTCCAGTCTGTCATCTGGCCTTCACTCTTCTCTTGTGACTGCTGCTGTGGTAGCCTGTAAAGATAAGGACACGTGCCAGACCCTGAGATGCTTCATGACTTCATTAAGAAAGAAATTTTTAACCAGTGTTTCTAATATTTTATGAATCATACAAGCCCTGGTATTTGCAAACTCCAAGCCCTCCCCTGTGACTTTGAATATTCCAGTGTTTATCTTAAAGAAATTGATCACAGCAATTCTCACCGAAATTTAGAGGTCTCACAGCTCTGCTGTATTTTTTAGCTTGAAGCTTGCTGTGAAGTTTTGTTGCCTACTGTGCTGAAATTTGTAATGCAACATAAAAGGCTACTTTGGTGCTGGAGAAGGTTAACGTTTTATTTGGTAGACTTTGATCATAGAATTTTAGTCTGTGCTTATTTAGCAAGTTTTCTTTTCCATTTTTTTTTTCTTTTTAACAAGCTCCCTTCCTCCCCTGCTTCATCTGTCCCTCTTATGATTCCCCACACACCCATCCTGTCCTTCCTGAGTTGTTCGTTGCCAGGAGAAACAGTGCCATGACAGAAATCCTGGCTCATAAGCTACTTTCAGCTCTCTGGATTCATTAATGTATGTTCTACAGAGAGAATGATGAGTGCTGTTACTGTGGTCGTAATGCAGAAGCCAGATGGCATTTGCAGAAGCTTGCACGGCACTCCCTTCCTATGCAAAAACAGAGTCACATTACACTGCAGTAGGCAGGGCTGCTTTGGCTTTGTTCAGTCATAAATATGTGACTGCTGGAATTAGTATTAACACATTTATGGTGCCCCTCAGATGTTGAGTCTATGCCATGCAATGGAGCCTCAGAGGTTGTTCAAGGCAGTGTGGTGTTCTCAGCCTTCCTGTAAGTGTATCATTATTCTTGTGATACAATGAATCTTTAACTACACCATATGTCACCTCTTATCCAAGAGGCTTAAGTGCGCGTCAAATCAACTTTTTAGAAACTTGATGTGTTGGTACAAGGCTCTTGGTAATAAAAGCCTTTGAAAATTAGAAGTGAAAAATATCCCAAAGTGGGTTTTCCCCAAAAAAGTTCTGTTTTTTCGTCATGAAATATCTGAGAGTTTAAGTGGTAAATACATTTTTGTCATATCTACAGCATATTGCTTTGATCTTACACTTAAATTGCAATGGCGGTAGTGATATTCAGTATGGTCTGTGTATGACACTTGAGAGAGGTTTGATGTCCATCTTTATGCACTTCTGGCGCTGGTGGAATTAAGGTAATGGCAATTCCACCTCAAAGTTTTCAATGTGTACAGCTACTTCTGAACGTGAATTCATTGTAAATGGATTGCTTAACAGCAGCAAAATAACACCCTTTTCAGAGGCCACTGCAGGCAGGCCTCTGGAAGGGCGGATGGGATGAGCCTTTCTAAAGGCATGACTGTTCTCTGACATCAGAGGAGAGACTTCCTGGATGAGATGAGAGTTTTATAGCCATCTTTTTACATGGGCATCCCTTTTTCACAACTACTCCCAGCATTTTAAGGCTGAGACCCATAGAAGTCCAGTTTCCCTTTCACAATGATACACCTTTGATACACCTCTATCCTGCCCTTCCTTAAGAGTCATCAGAAAGTGAAAAGCTCCAAGTAAAACAGAGGCTAAAAGGAATATCTGCCACAGCAGTTTTGCCAGATGCAGTTGGCAGAAGCAGGTAAAATGTACTTGGTTCAAGATAAACTAAACAATGTGATATTTAAAAAAAAAAATCCATACCTTTGCTACCTGCAGTGAGACCTCAAAGAGCGATGTTCTGGCTGTGGTGTGGCGTTATGTCTGTGGTGTGCAGTTATGTCCTTTGGTTGGCACTGACATTTTTCTTCCACCTATTCCAACTTGAAGATTTTTCTGCAGGTGCTTTGATGAGCAGTCATCGCATTTATTCATGACCTTTGAAAGATGCAAGTGCAGCATTTCTGTAACCATGTCTTTGCTGACTTGAGCGCTGTCAGTGAGGGCAATGGACAATCATTTTCATGAGACTTGCAATTCTGTTCACCTGTTTCACTCAGAGGCATCATCTGTACTGGGTGCAGGAAGTACAAAACTGTTCTGGCAAAGCAGCCTGGGAGTAACTTTTGCTAGGGAAAATGCAATTTTTCAAGCTGATTTTCATTTACGAAGAATCAACTTCAAGCCCACTAATTCCTTTTGAGATAAGCATGTGGTTCAAAAGCCACATACAAGAGATGGCTTGTATCTGGGGATTAAAAGGTTGTAGCACTCTGTGTGCCAACACAAAATGCTGCCAGACTTGTTGCACAGCATCAGCATTGTACCTGTATGTCCATTTCTTGCAAGCCATATGTGGTTTGCATGGCATAACTTGACATTCCTGATATGTGGTCAGATGTTTACAAAAATACAGTGTAATTCTGTTTCCTAATAAATATAAAAATAATTGGAGTGTAATCCCGAATTTTGCTGTATATAGTGGGTTCAAAAATTTTGTAGTAAAAGATTGATGAGTCCTTTAAACCCTATGTGAAGCTATGATTTGGTACAGAATGCTGTTGACTTTTCTGGAGAGACTAAGTTGAGTTTTGTGCCCTGTATCTAAGAAAAATTTGATTCGGGTTTCTTGATAAAAGAATCTTTAATGCTATGGGAACGTATTTCCCTTACAAATAAAATAACTTACCTGTTTTAGGTAGATCCTTGTATTATTACCCCAGAATTTTTAATAGTGAGAAATCAATGCAGTAACACTTTTTATATTTCAGAATGCATAGTTTCTTCTACTTTAATGTGGCCATAGAGTTTTCTTCCATTAGTTGTTTTTTTATCTTCATTATTTGCGTTTCTATCTTCTACAAAAGTATTTGAGCCCTGTAAAAAGGGAAATACTTTGACTGTGTTACCATCCTTACTGGTATATTGCCAATACAGACAAAACCTGAAAAAATGTGAGTAGAAGTGAATCTGTTAATAACTTAGAGAGTTGCAGAGTGAATTAGAGACCCTCTGGACTCATAATTTAGAAAAAAAATGCATCATGTCTGGGTTTGGCTTGGAGGTTTCTTGCCTTTTTTAAAGTATTGGTAGTTTCCAAAGGACAATTATGCCTAATGCTGTAACTACTTTTAACATATCTGTCAATTTATAAGGGGGAAAGAAAAGATAAAAGTTTAATAGCTGATTGAGTTGGTTCCTAAATTGGGTTCTGTTCCAATCTTTCTCATATACTTCATGTACTCTGGGTGTGTCACTCCAGTCTGCCATTGGGCTGTTCCAGTAGCAACTTGGTTTTGGGTCCTTTTCAGTATTTCCATCTGCAGCCTTATTGTGTGGCACATATTTATACATTCTTTAAAGACACATTCTCTTCAGTTGTCATTGCATGATCATTTAGATTTTATTCAGTAGGAGTTAAAGCAAGAAGGTTTTTATTATGGAGACAAGGTTTAAAATCAAATCCAAATATATAATGAATTCTGCAGGAAGAAAGGTAAAGAGGGAGAGAAGCAAAGAAGGCAGAGAAGATTCAGAATGGAAATAAAATTTTGAAATCACCACATCAAAATGGGAAAAGGCAGCAGTTTGATCTTAATACTTAAAAGGAATTTAGGGAAGTGTCAATGTTTTAATAGTCTGGCTAGGGTTAAGTATGTATCTAAATGCCAAGCTAGTTATTTCTTCTCCTTTCTACCTTTCAAACTTTGGAGCTTTCACCTTGATTTATATATAGATTTATTTTGTCCTCAAAAAGCTTTCTTAGGGCATTAATCCTGCAAGCACTTGCATGTGAACAAATATGTTGACCTCTACAATAAATTATCAGTTCAGTTTAGCAGCCAAGTGCACATAAATATTTGCAAAATTAGCAAAATATGGCATGTCTATAGTAGTGCCTTAAGTAATGTTGATAAAGCAAGAAGACATTTTCTGTTTATAGTGTATTTCTTTAGGATTTTGGTTTTTTTTCTGTTGTGTTTTTGTTTTGTTTTTCTCTTCTCTGCCCTTTGTTGTGTTTCACTTGCACTGGGAGATCACTCTGGTCCATATCCCTTAAGCACTGGGCTGAGAGCAGTGATGGAGTTTCACAGTTGTATCTCCCTCTTTATGTGGCAAAAACAACAGAATTTTTTCCTCTTCTCCTGCATTCCCTAGTGTATTACCCCTGTGACTCTGAATATGGGAACTTCCATGTCATAATAGGGGAATAATTAGAGTTTCTTCTAAAATATTGCAGAATTGAAAGTGGATTAACTCTAGAGTTAATCCTCACTGGGACCCAAGCAGGCATATTCAACTTTTTCCATCCCAATTTTTGCCACGTAGAGGACAATGGAGAGTCAAAGACCAAGAAAAAGGCAGGAGAAAGAGAAATAATAGATTAGGAGGAACATAAATGGGGGGGTTTACAGAATGAGAGTCCTTTCCACTTTGAAGAAAGAAATTTGAAGGTAGGGCAACCACATATTTACAAATAAAACTTGAAAGACTTGGATTACACTGTGAATAAAGGAGCTTATTGCCAATTGCTAGCAATTACAGCAGTCTCAGGATAAGGTGGGAGCCCATCATTCAGAAGACAGTGCCTGAATAAAAATCCAGATATTTTAAATCATTATTGGAGAATAACTAACTTATTGTGCCCATTTCTTGCTGTTAGTAAATTTTCACATCCTACTTTCCTCCTCTTCTACTTCCATGTGATGTGGGGTATGTTATTTGATTTTCTCTCCATCTTTTCTTTGCGGGCTGTGACAAACTCACATTCAATGACTTTATCAATCCCATTGGGTTATCTATCAGCTGGCAGTGGTTGGCTGGCTTTTTTTCACCTGGAAAATGGAAAGCAGAAATGAGAGAAAAGTTAATTATGAAACTTTATTCTTTGAACTGATTTGTCTCAACATGGTTTTTACAGATGGGACTCAAGAATGTGAACGGCAGATTTATTGTACCTTAATCAATGTAACTTGATGACTGGAAAATGTAAGAATCAAGCCCATTGTGAATGAAACATTTTTGAGCAGGCATGCAGAATTGTCCTCTCAAGTAAAACCAAAGAATGGTTTATGAAGGTTCTAGAATGAATGGATTTACAGTTAATATTGTGATTGTAGAAGGAAGATTAGAGATCAGTTTGTTTTCAATGAAGTTGTCATTTGTGACTTTGAAGAGGCCAAGAGAAATGTTTTGCATGACCTGGCTTTTGTAGCACAAATTCATTGCACTTGGAATTGTAACTGCTGTGCAGTGGCTGTACCTCCTGCTCTGTGGGATTGAGCTGGGTTTCACTGCACCTGTATGCATGCTGGAGTTGTAAGGATAGACGCTGCAAATATTTTTAGATTAGCAACTAATTCAGCTAGTGACTCTGCCGTCTTATTCGGGTTGGCTGATCATCAGACAATTCCATTTTGTTTTTTCCTTTTAAATGTCGTTTTTGTTTCTGTGTTTAGAATGGTGATTTTTATCAGGTTGTTTCAAAGACAGAAAAAGTGTCTTTTTACCTGCTTTAAAGAAGGGAACCTCAGTGCAAATAAAAGCGGTTGTCCAAAGTCACACAGTAGCTCTTCTGGCCATACAGAGCTTCACCAGTGCCTCCTTCCCTCTCTCACCTCCTTTCCCACTGCCCCATCTCTCCTCCCTCCTCTTTTTCACCTGTATCCTGACTTTTTTGTTTTCTTTCCTAACTCTAGAAAGCTTTCATTCTATCTCAAATTCATGGCTACATTTCCACTTCTGTTTGTATATGTGCCAGCAGGAATACATCTTTAGGATGGGGAGGTACAAAAGCCCCCTTCTTTTCTGCTTCTGGGAACAGATGGTGATTACTGAGGAGCTGATTGGAAGAATAAAAACCTTTAAGGAATTTCAGATATTTGATTTCCTCCTTTGCAAAAGAAGTTTATTTACATCTGCATCAAGTTCCTGTCATAATCTTCGTTGATTAATCCTATTGAGACAGCCAGTACACCTCCTGGCTTTCAACACATTTACATTGCTTTATTGGAGTACACATAGATGTGATGTATGGATGCTAGAAACTATTGGCAGTGGTGCAGGAAGTTTTGTTTGCTCTTTTTATGTGTTTTAAAAATAATACTGTGCTCAATTAGATGAAGACAATATCTGTAATGTGTTTCTTGAGGCAGATGGTAGATGAGAGAATAAAAAGTGTTTAATTTCTAAGGGGAGGAGAAATGAATCAACAGAATGGAAATCACAAGCTTTTCTTTTTCTTTTCAGTATTTACTATGAAAATCAGATTATAATATATCCTGCCATTTTATGTCTAACTCTCCATATATTCAGGCCATTATGTAAAGTAGTTTAATTGTAAAAATGGACTTTTGGTTGCTGTAACCATTTAGCTGCAGTTTAGGGTTTAAAGTTAAGATTTTAGTTAAATGCTTTCATTATGTGTGACCTAAAATACTAGGTAAAGGCTGCATTTCACTAGACTGTTTAAGGTTTCTGGAATGTTTTGTTTCAAAGAAGAAAGATGACATAGCTAAGGCTGAATCAATGTAATTTCTGGAGAGGAAATGAGTTTTAGTGCATTTGCAAATGCCACACTGTGTGAAATGCGTGGGTGAACAGGAGACAGTTAGTTACCTTCAGTGCTACAAAACACAACATCACAGAACTTGGTGTTTATAAATCTACTTCCTTTTTCACAGCCTTGGATGACTTTCAGACTCCTTTTCTCACACTTAAGAAAGCTAGACCTTTTGTAGTGACGTTAATAGGACTGCAGGTTTTCTCCTGTACATCTTTTATCAGAGACACCCAAGGAAGCTGGAATAAGTCCTCTGTCCTACTGTTTAGGAGCACTCATGAGAGTCAGCTCTCCCCTCCTCTACTTACAGAACTATGTTTGAACTTTTCTTGCTGGTATTTCAGGACATCCAAGCTGAGATTGATGCCCACAATGACATCTTTAAAAGCATTGATGGAAACAGACAGAAAATGGTGAAAGCCTTGGGGAACTCTGAGGAAGCTGCTCTGCTCCAGCACCGCCTTGATGACATGAACCAGCGCTGGAACGACCTGAAGGCAAAGTCAGCTAACATCAGGTGAGTAATGAAAACATCAAGGTGTGGTGGGGAACAGTTCCTTTCTTCTTAGAGGCTTGACAAATATGACCACAGCATTGAAATGATCCGTGTACTCTCTTTCATGAAGGACTCCTGAGTGGAAATATGAAAACTTGGTGAACTTTTTCACCAGGTAGGCTTAACTACTTGTTTTCTCTTCAGAGCTTTACAGTTGTAGGTTGCTGACCTTGTACCTAAGTTTCCAGAAAGTGCATTGAGCCTTTGCTTATTGCACATCAATGGCAGTGTCAGTGAAATAATTCTGCATATCTGCCATGACTTCGAGGAGAAATCAGCGGTTTGTTGATGGTTTTGTTTTTCCAAAATTTTTGCTTTGAGATAACTAAGTTACTAAAACTTGCATCTTAAGTATCTTGATCTATTTAATTTGTTTTGAATTATTAATTCAAATTAATAATTCAGTTGCTGCTATTCAATTGAAATTTTTTTTAAAGTACTTATATTAATCAAGAAATGCATTTTACAGCTTTTTGACCCTATCTGTGCCAAGCTCAAGTGTGGTAATTGTTAAATCTCAGTGATGCCGCTTTTGAAATAGATACTGCCATATTCATTATTGTATTAAATTCTACATGAAAATAAATAACATAGAGAATAATTTCTAGAGCTTTTAATTGCAACAACTTGCTTGTTGATTTGAGAAATCTGTTCTTTTTAAACAATGTTAAACATTCATATGAATATTCCAAAGGCCAGGAAAACGAGCCAACCTTGAAATTCAGGCACAAGAGTTTGGATGACTGAAATAGAGGGGAAAATTTCATATTAACTTTTCATGTCCACTTATCCTATCACCAACCTTCAGCTGGTGAACAGTTAAATGAAACTGTTAAATCAGCTTCTTGAAAGCCCTTGAAGGACTTGAACCCAAAGAACCAAGCAGTTTGGTGTGGGGGCTTGCAGAGACTGCTCCACCACATGCACAGTTCAACGCAAGAGCTGTTGGACTTGAGATGTTAAAAGCTCTGTTCACAAGTTTGTGTGAGAGAAAGACAAAAGCGTGCTCTTAAAATAGTAGCTTATCAATTGTGGAGTCCTAGCAAGAACCATTGGGTTGCTTGACCATTCCTGGGCTTGGTCATAATTTGGGAGAAATGGATGGCCATGAAAAAGGGCCTTTAAACCACTTATCCTGTACAGCTATGAGTTCCAAGGCTGTAGTACAGAAAGATTGATTGTGCTCAGAAATTGGGAATACATTTTCTGAATTCATTTTCTGTTCTTCGTAGTCATGGCATGTGTATCCATTGGGCAGCATTAATGTTGCTCTCCTGGTACCTGCTGTGCTGTGGAGCCAGATGTCACTGGAGATCAAAGTGTAAGATAGGCAAGACAGAGAATACTGGTGCAAATCTAAGAAAAGGAAATTATCCTTTCAAATCTCAGTCACTACTGAAAAGAGCATAGTATTTGAGTTAATGTATTTGCTCTGCTCTTTGATTGCAGTTCACTTTTCTAACTTGTGCAAGAGTCCTGAAAGCCTTCATAGGGGAGTAACAAAGCACAGAAGTCTGTTTGCCTTCAGTTTTTGCTTTCTTGGTGTATCTTTTTACAAGGATGAATTGGAAAGCAAAATTATATGAATGACTCTCAGTGAGAGCAACATGTAACTTCTAGATACTAGGACTGAAGAATTAAAAAGCTGATTGTTTCATAAAGGGTTTAGCTTGGCATAGTGCTTCTAAATTAAAGTTTCTGTAAGCTTTTTAGAATATTTTCAGGTATGCATACATTCCAATTATTCTGATTTTTAATTGCTGAAAATGATGCTCTCCTGAAGAGAGACTGCATGAGTTTTTCTCATCAATTCAGTCCTTAGAGCTGGTGTTGCTAGTCACTGTGTTGTTTACTTCTTTGCTACTGTAACTAAAGGGAGTTCCAAACTGGAAAAGCAGTGCTTTTCTGACATATTTTTAAATCCACAGAAGCTGCTTAAACCTGTACTTGGAGTTTCTATGATGCTGCACCTCTCTCCTTGATATTGTAGACTTAGCTTTTCTTTTTCTGTGTTTATCTTATTCCCAGGAAGAAAACAAAGCTGCAGGCTTGTGGGGGTCTGCTTTTTAAAGCCAAATGTTTAGGGGAGATTCATTTCTCCTGGGGCAGGAGGTGTGAGGATGTGTTTGGGGGAGGGTAGAGGTAAAAGCATGGGACAAATGGAAAAGGAGTTTCTCTCTGTTTCTCTATATTTAGACCACCCACCAATCTTTTTTTATTCCGTGTGTTCCCTCGTCACTCAGCAGGAAAAGTGCTATCTCCATAGCAGAATCGAAAGCTGAGGAGGTCTCCAGCTGTGAAGAGAGCCTCTCAGGGTCAACAGAAGGGGAGTTGTGTCAGAGTTGCTGTTTTTCTGGATTATTTTATTCAGCATGGGGGGAAGGGAAGGAAGGGTTCCTCTCAGTCTGGTCAGTTGGATGGGAGGATCTGTGTTCTTCGGGTTCATCCAGGATTCCCTTAGGAGTGTTTTGCATACCCAGTGGTTGCTGCTGGTGTATATTTGTGCTCCAACTCATGCCCAGACACAATCATTTATAACTGACCTCTATTTTGATCAGAGCAGATTCTTAAGCCATCACTTGACCTAGTAAATCCTGAGTTTGCCAATTCACTTGTCCCATGAACACAAACACCTGAAGCTTTCTTTGCAGGTTGTTTATCAATGAAGTACCAACCAAAGCTAAGGCCAGTAATCCCGAGAGAGAGAACAGTAAAGCCCAAGAAACATTTCAGAACTTCTGCATAATTTATCTTCTCTTTCTGATAATGTCTGTATGACAAATATAAACATGATACTAAAACTTTACACTGAATTGCAATTTAAAGCATATCTTGACTCTCTTGCTCCTGTGCAGCATTTGCTTTGAATGGGATTTACTGAATGTGTTTCTTTGCTCCCCAGGAGAATTGAATGCTTGTGTCTGCTTTTCGGCTGCTGCATCTTACTTTCACTTTCAGTATTGCTTTTGATAAGATTAAGAGGATAGTATTCTGGAAAAATCCAGGCTGATGTGATGAGTTTTTCCCTGTTTATTTTTTTCCCTTTTTAATGTCTTTCTTTGGGAGGTTTAAGTCACTTTGTACTTGGTGAAAAATTTTGAAGTCCCTGCTGGTGTAGCCATTTCCTCTCCAACCCTTACTGCTCTACCTCTGCAGGATTAACTTGCACTGGACTTTGAAACCATGTGCTTGCTAGTGTTATTTTTGGTATTGACATTAATTTGGCATGCACACAAGTACTTAGTGGTAAATTACAATGCATTTTATCCTGTAATATATGCAATATCATTCCCATTTATATCAGATTAGTTATTTTACTATGAATATTATTGCATTGTATGTTACAAAGTGGTGAATCACCCTTAAATTGTCCTTTATCTAGTTTAAAACAGGAGTTTTTCCCCTCCTTACAAAGCTCCAATTTATTTTGCATACAAGAATTCCACCAAATAACTAGAGCAGAATCTTGAAGCCTCAGAGAGTGCCAGTTTTGAGAGGTGAGAGCTGCTTATATATGCTAGAAACAGTAATATGTCATTATGAATAGAGATTTCACTATCAAATGTACAGAAAGCTATAAATCTGAACATTTTAATTGCAGTTGCTACTGGAAGTTCTCAAAGATATAGATATACTTTTTTTAGCAAACGGAGGCTAATAGCAACACTGTTAAGTTCAAATGTGGATTGCCTTGGCTTAGATGAGAGGGCAATGTGTCTCCTCTGCCTGATGAGTAAGAAGTATAACTCTTTTCATTTCAAGAAAGAAGGGCCAGTTCTGAGTACCTGAAGAAATATCAGGAGAGTGGAGACAATGCATTCCACTCAGAAGCTGCTGGCCTGCACACCAAGGCCAGCACAACTTGCTTGTGCTTCAGTGCATGGTGGGATGCTGACTCTGCATTTAGGCCTGACCTGCTAGCAGCTCATTGCAATTCAGTGTTGAGATAAAGGTATCAGTGAGAGCAATAAGGGACAATAGAAACCATAACACACAAAACTGTAGGCAATAAAATGTCACTTGTAGCAACTACTTCAGTTTCATATTTTTTCCCAAGTAGTTACTCTCCTTCACAGGAGTGAAGAATAGATTCCTCTTCCTAAAGGTACTTTGTTTATCCTTTTCAGAAATATGGATTTTTTTTTTCTTTGTATTTCCCTCCTTATATTCTCTAACTTGACTGCTTTCTTGTTTCATCTAGTATTGGTGGGAGATCTCAGTATGGCCAAACTTAAGCTTGTGTTGGATTTAACCTTGTAGCACATAATCCCTTCAATCCCAATGCTGTTGTATCAGCCGCAAACATTCACTCTAATGTCATTTGAAATGATAATGCAAGCTAGGTGAAAATTTCTAGGTGTGATTCTCAGAGAATCAGAAATAAAAAGATAGCCAACAGTGTGCAAAATAGGAAAGGGAATAGAGTTTACTTCATTCATCATTCAGAAGCAGGGAGAAACTTGCAGAACTGGTGTCAGACTACACTGAGAATCATTCAGCTCTACTCCCCCATCTGTGTGAAGAAAGAAACTTTTTTTTTGCTGATATAAATCCAGATACATGCTGATCTTGAATGATAGCATAAGAAAGAATGACTGCAGTAAAAGAGGGGTAGCTGGTCCATTTTGAAGATTTCTATGCATCTTTTTGGCACTGCAGGGAGAAGACACTGAATCTCAAGGTATTTCTGAAAATTATTATTAAAGAAAAAGATATTGTAGAGTTTGATTTATTTGTCAGTGAAAGTGAGGAAAAGATTCACTGTATTAATAGTCTAATAACTCAACATCGATGAGAGATGATTTATTAAGTAACCATGTGTCACTGACTGATATGTTCAGCAGCACAGGCAATTTGCTATTGATAACTACTGGTAGAACACACTGGATTTTGCTTCTGGACAGTCAAGGTCCTGGCATAAAAGAGTTCAGGTTTGCAGTGCTTTAGCTCACAAAATGATGTTTGTGCGTGTTGCACAACAGTGGGGGAGTCACTACAAAACACAGGAATTTTTTATGTTGCTTAGACATGCAATGTTCAAGGTTTTAGACAAGTTACAGCACCAGGGACATATTTGTCTGTGTTTCTCCTTTGCTTATTTTGATTTGGTGTGCAAAGTGTTCTGAAATAATGGGGTTTTTTTTAACACAAAGTTGCTTTGTAATTAAGCACTTGAAACAGTCTCATCTTAGTGATGGAGTAATTTTGTTTGTTTTCCCAAGCTGGTTTTGCCATTCAGGGCTTTAAAGATGCTGTTATACTGTATCACAGGGCTCACTTGGAGGCCAGTGCAGAGAAATGGAACAGATTACTGACATCCCTGGAAGAGTTAATCAAATGGCTGAATGCAAAAGATGAAGAACTGAAAAAACAAATGCCTGTTGGAGGGGATGTTCCAACCTTACAGCAGCAGTATGACCACTGCAAAGTAAGTTGCTTAAGTTTTATAGATATGCTACTGCGAATTATAGAATGAAGCAAATTTTTGTATGGGAGAAATGATGAATGCTTCCTAGTGACTTACCTCTACAAAAAAGTTCTAGCTCTCCGCCCATTTTGCTTACCACCTTGCCTATTAAGGCACAACTAAAATACACTATAAAATTTTATCTAAACAATTTTTGAGGCATATGTTCAGTCTAAACACTTTTTCTTTACTGTTCCTTGATATTTTTGTAATTCTGATAGGTGAAGCTGTTATTTTAGTCTAAAAGTTAAGGAAGGCATGCAAAAGTAAGAAGTGACCAAGAGTCATGAAAGCCAAGATGAATGTAAATTCAGTAAAACTATGAACAGTGCCCTTCTATGTGTTATTAAACTCAACAGTGATAGCAGCCCCCTACCCATGCACATTTACACTGCAAAGGTGACTCAAAACTATTTTAGAGAGCTAAAGTTTTTTCTCTGTGTTGTACTGTTGTAACTATAGCATGCTGTTCTAGCTTTCTGGTTTTGCTTGTCCTGTTCTGGTTTGTATGTGACAGGCTATTAATTCCTGAATAGTTCTCGACAGTAAAATAGTCGCTTGCATCTGCATTTCTTCATTCATGTGGCATGTGGAGTCTGTCTTGCCAACTCTGATCAGTAATCAAGTGAAGATGGTTTTGCCAATGGAAAAATTCAATCTAGTAAAGCTGGTTCCATCTCATTTGTTGATCTGTATGGTGTAAAGAGAGAAAGAGAACAATGCAACATTATATAGCTAATTACATGATAAATATGTTCCATTCTGCCAGCTACACTGGTGTCTTTTCTGCTGCAGTGTTTGGCAAGGGCAAAATTTAAGTTTGGAAGAACTTACTAATACAGAAATACTTGGAATACCGTGGGGAAGTACAGAAAATGTGGCCTGTCATGAGCAGCACTTTTGCATCTTCACTCCAAAATAGAAGTGCTTAAGGAAATCTGCATACGTTTCTTCTTAATTTAGTCTTTTAAAGTAAATTTATTAGCATAAACTCAGGAACTTTGTTACTTGAGAGTTCATGTCTTCCTAATCCACTTAAAGCATCAGGCTCTGTTTGTAGGCACATCTGCTGTGATTCTTTTTCTAATGATCAAATGGTATATTATAGTGTATTTATTGCCAAAGAGCAATAAAAGGCTGAAACAGAGCCAAATATGATTTTGAAGGAGGTCAGTGGAAGGTGGTAGACCACTACAGGTTGTTTTCTAAAGGCTTGTTTGTGTCTTGTGGAGATTACAGTATGTGCATGATAGTAGCAAATAGTACTAGTAAGTGCCTCTCATCTGAAGAACTCAAATTGATTTATAAAACTGGGGCTTTATTCTGAAGTGGAAAAGTTTAGTAGTAATGGTGCTGGATGGCTGATTTGGACCACTAGGGCACTGCAGCATTATGAAGGAGAGAGTACCTCTGGGCTGCTTAATCCTTCCCTTATGCTTAAAGAGTAACTGATATTTTGTTAGGTGTCAAGGTTAAGACTCTCGTGAGTTTATCCGGGAGCTTTTGGAGATTATTCTTTCATTTTTCAAAAAGGCAATTTTCTTGCAATGTCACAGTGAGTATTGGATATAGTTGCCTGAGTCAAGTATTTAATATGAACTGCATTAATGGTCTGCAACAGCATGAAGTCAAAGCCATCCTGAGTATCGCTTTATTTTTTATATACCTATGCCAGCAAAAGCACTGTATACACTTGCAGGTATTTCTTAGTTGATGTTTGGATGACTATTTCCAAACAGTTATTTTGTTAGGGAAATCGGGAGATTCCCATATATCTTGTAATGATACTGTGTATACCAAATACCAATTATTAGCAGACAGCATTTCACATTCTGTTGAAGTGTTGCTTATTAGCTACTGCCAGAGGAGGGGAGCTGAACCACAGCTGTCTACTGGTTTGATTCTCATGGCAATGCTTCACTGCTGCTTTTTAGCAGGAGCTGTTCATTCCTTGCTGAAGCTGCAGTTTACTAATAATAAACTTGATCAAGTTGAAAAGTTGTGGGTTTTTTTCAGAAAGAAAGTGAAAAATGAAGGAGTGAAAAAAAAAAACCCAACCAAAAGCTGACAAAATAAAACCCCAAAGTCTCTAGAAGTCGTTCCGCTTCCTCAGCAAAGTTAAGTGATTGATTGATGTAGTTAGGATGCTGGATGAAGTGTCCAGGAAGACACTTGGCTGAGGAGCACAAGTTTTATTCCTGTAATAATTTTTTCTCTTCAAAAGATTATGCCAAAACTGCCCTTTCAGTGGATTTTTTGTAAACTTTCTATAATTCCATGTTGTCAGTTGCTCTCTGCCTTGTAGTGTGGGTATTTCTGGCTGGTGTCATTTGCTTTGCTGTTAAGGTGTTCATTTGGAATTTCCTGTTAAGCTGGGAGTTTTCAATGTTTAAGGTGTAGCTGTGTCAGATGAATATTGCAGAGATATGACTTGATTTCCCTAGCTCCGAAGGATACTACCTTGATTCCACTTCTCATCACCAGCTGTCCTGGTACTTTTTAAAATGTTTCTTTGCCCATGCTTCTTCAAGCATTAAACCTCCTGAACATTTCATTTTTAAGATTTACCTTTGATCAAAGGGGTTTTTTATGATCCCTTGTTGAGTTTCTGCAGCAGCACATCAGCTAATCTTGAAAAGGTTCTCCCAGGTCTGTTTGTGTGCCTCTGCTCTCCTCTTTCCTTTAGTTTCATACCTAAATGTAGATTTGAAGTTGTCTTGATGCAAATTGAGCAGTTCAATACCTCACTTTATCTCCACTACTCTGTGACCCATTTTCTCCATTTTTCAACTTGCTTGCCTGGTCATGTCCTTGCTGGCACTTCAAAATCTGAGTGGTAAAATAGTGGCTCAGCTCTGTAAGATGTGCCCTCATGATAGTCCCATCTCCTTTGCTTTATTTTTCTGAGTTCTGTTGTATTAGCATTACTTTTTGCCTCTAGTTACTCAATAATTGTTGTTTTTTTAACCTACTTTTTTCCCCCTCAGGTACAGGGAATGAATTCTTTGCTTCAACTTAATGGCACTAATTCTATAGACCTCTGTTAGTGTCTCCCTCCCTCAGTGCTTGGCTTCAGCAGTGCTAGATAGATAAGTACAGTATTATGTGACAGTTTGGGTTGGCTCACATTGTTTGGGTGCTACTGAGATCTGTTTGGACAGGAGGAAATAAATGGTTTGCTGTTTGATTTTAAACTTGTTTTTGTTTTGGGTATCTCTTATTCTCCTGTGTTTTAAAAGCAAACATTCCACAGAGCACTGTTAGTAGGTTGAATTAGGGCTACAGATTTAGCCTATATTTCCCAGCTTAACAGAAATCTTTCAGGATGTGGCAAATATTTATAATTTTTTTTCTGTTTTTCTATGTTGTTCAGCTAAACTTCCATCAGCTGGAAGTTCATCACATACTAAATGCTGAGTCTATCAATAAGCACATCCAGTCTGGGTGTTGAGTGTTGCTCTGTGTGTTGCAGGGGCAGGGCAAAAGGAAATTTAAACAATGGTGCATGAATTTCCTATTTTGATTATTCGCAAAAGTTCTTCGTCTTTAGAAGAGGGGTTGTGGAACAAGAAATCCTAAGAATACTGGAAGATTTGGGACGCTGAGAAGTTTAAAAGTACTTGAGCTGAAAAGTTGTTCAAACAGAGTGTACTTACAGCTGAGTCTATATTCACACTCCAGAAGTGTGGGACACAGAGAACGGTTTATAGGGAAAAGAAACCGAAGGCACTTACCCTTTCAGAGTTTATTGCCTTTTTTTTCGCCCAAAATTTTACTTTCTCACTGTTGCTAGTTCTTAGCAGCAGCTCATGTTTCCCTTTCATTCTGTTCTTTACCAGTCTTCCATGTAAATATTTATTTAGGGTTTTAATGTGTGTGATGCAAATTTTGGTCAGCTGCATAGACCAAGAACAAAACCCCACACCAGCTCATCAAAACTGAAAAACCAGAATCACCATCCCAAGCCTGTTCTTCCCAGACTCTATCCCTCGAAAATCCACTCCTACTTGCATATTATAGTATGCCAGAAAAGAAAATCTGCAGCATTACAATGAAAAATTAGTGGAATCGCTGGTTTTGTGCTTGTGCAAGTACCTAGGGTCACACGTATGTACAAGAGGAGGCAGCACAGATACTGACACCTTGTTCTTTGGAGATACACTGGGACCTTTATGTATCTCATTTTTCTACTGAAAGAGTTTCTGACTGTAGCTTTTTGAAAGTATGCTTTTGCTAAAATACAAAGAGTCCCTAAAAGCTATAAATCAGTGTGGTTTAGATTCCAGAGAGAGAACCAGGACGTTTCAAATTAAGCAGAAATGGGTACCCTCTTGCATAAATCCTGTTGGCATGTGTCTGCATAAATGAGCAAATGTCTAGCTATTGCTAAATAATGTATGTATCTTGGATCAAAGAGATGCTTCACTTAGCTTCATTTGAGCTCAGAATGAATTGGCAAAGGACCTGTGAATGTTTGATTGATAATTTTATATCTATGGATAGGTCATTAATATTTTAGATACTCTTCAAACTTTTTGGGTTGCTGTCTCTGTATTTCATGTTTCAGACTTTGTTTTGTTACAGTAATCAAATAATGAAAGTTGTAGTATTTCCGTCTGTTTTACTCAGCTGTTTTCACTTAATCAAAGGTGTTAGCATAGCCAACTGGAAGCTACTTTCTCTGTTGTTATCCCTTCAGGGTGCCTGTAATTCTGTTATTCTCTTAGACAGTGGCAAGAGTCTGTGAGGAAAAAAATCTATTTCTAGCCTTAAACTTTTCTTTGCTCTTTCAGTTTGCCTGTCTGACTTTGGGCAATGGGCTTCTTCTTAAATTACTTCCTACCTAATTATTCTACATTTGTTTTTCTGGTATATTTTCTGTATTAAAATCTGCTTCCATGTTGGGAATTGCTAAATCCAAGAATGAAAACAGAAACATTAAAGTATTGGTGCTGCTTTAGGCTATACTCTTAATATACTCTTAAGTATAGAAAAAGCTTTATTAGTTGTTACTCATTTCATCACATAAGACACAAAGTACACAAAGTCTCTGCTGCTTAGAGGTGGTCTGCTAAATTGGTTGATCAGTTAATGGGTAGTTGCTAAAACATTAATTTTGAATACAGTGTGAGCTATGAAAGGAGAATTAAGTGGTCCATGGTTGGAAGTGGAAAAGCAATACAGCTTCTTGCTTAGAGGAAGAGCTGCAACTTGGTGTGATGGAGAAGGATGTGATGGAAGCAGGAGCTTGAGCAAGATGTACCACGCTTCTCTGAAGTGGCTCTTTAAAGTCAGGATGTGATTTCTATGTGCTCTAGCGAGGAGAATAGCAGCCTTCCCAATAGTCTATCAGCATTACTGAGGGGTGTGAGAACTCCTTAAGTAAACTTTTAGGGGATAAGAGTTTTTTAAGAACTCTTGAAATTTCGCATATTTGAGAGTCCTGAATGTTGATTATTGGTGAAAAAAAATCTATTGTACTACACTGAAAGTAGGTACTGCTCAAGGACAGTGCAACTCATTAATCTTTAACTGAGACTTTTCTTTGTGGTGTGTTTAGGAGGAAGAAGTGGAAATTGTGGGTGGGAATATTTTGTTACAGGAGAGGAAGAGTGTAGTTAATGTTTGAAGTTAAATGAGGATTCTCAAGTGGACAGACATATGTCCATTGCTCACTAAGGATTTACTTAAACTGATTTGTGCACTACATGACTGATTCAGGTGTGTGTCACTGCTCTCCTGGGCTTTTTCTCCAGAAGAATGATGTGCAAACAAAAGCATGGGACAAAGAATGAAATGTTAAATTAGGATGCCGGTGCAGTGTATTTTTAACTTTGACGAAAAATAGTTTCTCCTGGCTGTATTTCATCTTGTTCCCAGAAGTGTGGTCGTCTTGCGATAAGTCAGGAAAGTTACAATAGATCAGTACTTAAAATAATAAATAACCTGGATAATAAAAGAACAAATTATTCTGTCACTAATGCAGAGTAAAGCAGGTTATCTTACTGTGGGAAAAAACAATTCATAGACACTTTTCCAGTACAATAAGTGAAACATTTCTGTGGGGTTGCCTTTTTCATAATATCATTTTGATGTATATAGCTCATGCTGCTCTTTCCTGAGGAATCATTGTCTCATTTGTTTTAATGAAAGACTCCCACATAAATTTTTAGGACCTCACTGAGTCTTTTTCACACCACTGAATAAAGGAAGATTTGTAGATATCCTCAAATACTTATGAGGTCATTCTGACATTGCTGTGGAGGAGAATGCTTGTGTCATAAATTAGGCTTACATTGCAGAAGCAACACAGCAATCAGCCTTTCACTTTGTCCTTAAAAGACTGCCTGTTTCTGTGGTATCTTTTTATTTCACCTCACAAAAGACCATCTAGCTCCATCACTGTTAGGAGTAGCCCGTCTACAACTAATGACATCTTGTAACATCTTGATGCACTGGAATGTAGCAGACATCTGTTTCTGTCCTGTGTCTTGTGGCTGGCTGTGGCCTGACCTTCAGGGGTGAGCCATGAGCACAGCCAGGAAAGGTGATGGAGCACAAGCACATTGGTGACTGATTTTTAATCTCCACCCATAAGACAGGCACTTTGTTCTCTTAGCTACATGTGTTGTTCATCTTGCTGTGTTCTTCTGACTCTGCTATATCCCTCGAGAACTAAAGTGACTGCTATTGCATGTGATACTTAGGATGAAGTTGCACCAATGCAATGTTTGACACTGTAATACAACCGTGGCATTTTTTGTCATTTCTGAGGATGCTCAATATTTTGTTGGCTATTTCTAGGTAAGTGGCATATTAACCAAATTATTTCTGCGACCTGGCAATGAAATTCCAAAGACCTTTTCTCCTAAGCTGTAACTGCTCAGAAAAATGCTCATGGATTTAAATTTGTGTCTGTTTTTTCCTAAGATCAGTTGGTATTTCAATTGCATTTAAAAATGCTGGGTACCTCCTGAAACCTAGGGATGATATGTCACCAGATGAACTGCCTCCCTGGATCCCAGAGATGGGATGGTATAAGGAAATGAGACAGGACATTTCTCTGAATGCAAATATTGTTTTTTGCTGAGGTCTGTTTTTCCAAAGGCAGAGAGCCAGGAAAAAACACTGGCACAGTCACAGTGAATCTGTTTTTTCAACTGGAGAGTGCTGCTAGAGGGCCGCAATAATACAGGGTCCACTGCCATATTTTTTTCAGATGCTTTCATAGCCTGTATTAGAGATGAAAACTGTTTGTCCTGCTCATACCTTTCTCATTTTGACACCAATTTGAGGTTCTTTCTGTATAGTCAATAAAACCAGCTCAGCTTTCCTTGAATTCTCTGTGGTCTGTTTTGATAAACTGGACCACTAAGAAGAAACTTACTCTGTTTACCAAGGCTGTTCACTTGTTGTTCAAGGGGTAGAGTGGAGCTTGTAGAGATTAATGCAAATCTTAAGAACCTTTTTTTATAACTGTCACTTTTCCATGTGAAATCTGTGCAAGCGCTGGAGAGATTTATTTTCTTTAGTCTTGTGTTCTTAGTGGGCAGAGTCCCCTATGCATCACTGTTTTGGAGAAACTGAACAGATACATTAGTTTATGATGCACTGCTTAAATATGCAGTAAGAGAGAGGCAGTTACCACTTTTAAATCCTCCTGAAACTTACTGCATTTGCAGACAGGGACTGGTGAAGAAACTTTTTCTGTTAAGAGCATCTTAATCTAGATCCTGCTTCTTGCTGCTGGAGGCAGGCTCTTTAGGGAAGAAGAATATTTATTCCAGTTAACTCCTGAACTCAAGGATCCTCAATCCCTTGTTATTACTGTCAGTAATCCACCCTAGGAAGATCAGCAATAAATTGGAAAATTTGTGTTTCCATGACAGCCACCCACTCCGGTTTTCATGCAGATTCTAGAGACTGAAGGCTACGTTTCAAAATAGGGGAGGGGATGGACTTCTGCTTTTTCTTACACTTTTCTGTTAGTTTTCCCATTTCGGTTTTGTTGCACTTTTAGAATGCAAGGGTAGGTATTGGTTTAATGGGCAAGGTAATGTCACAGGAGGTATTTTGTTCTGTTTTGTTTTCTTTCCAAGAACTCTTAACCATAGCTAATACTTGTTCCTAGACAGTTACCACACATCTGTATCTTCTGACCTGGGTTTCAGTGAAATTCTCTCTTCCAGGGTGGTTAGTCTGTGGGGCTGGGAAATTGCTAGGAGTGTTACTAGAAGCGGTTTTCTTCTCTGAAGTTTTGGTCTTTCAGCGTGGATGCCAAAGGGTGCTAAACCGAAAATGATGCTTAAAGATTTGAATCTTTCTTTTTAGGGAAGCTGCTGGAGGTTATGTTTTTGCTAGCAGGTGTTTCCTTCAAAGTGAATTCAGTGCTGTGCTTCAGAAAGGTGTTATATTGGGTCTAGAGTTCCCACTCCCACACCTTGAGGTGCTAGAGGTCCTTACTACTTACAGACTGATCCAGAGTTAGTTGTTTTGGGAGAAAGATGGAGGTTTTTTTCTTTTAATCAGATTTGGAACCTGAATGGTGCCTTTTTGGAATCTCATCTTGTGAGGCTGGTAACATGATTCCTTTCCTTGTGCCATTTAAAGTATCGTCAGTAGTTCTCAACATCAGAAGACTTGGGGTACCCTGAGCTTCAGCATTAAGGTACAATTCCTCCATGTATTGCTGTGCCTGGTAGGTCTGCAGTGTCTCCAGTAATTTCTTAGAGTTACTGGGATTACTTTGTTTTAGTCAGTAGATTACAGAATTTTATAAGCATGGTGTAATTAAGATAGAAAATATTTGCTTGACAAAGTGGCTGTTGGTTGTGTAGGTTACATTCCTTTTGGTTTATGTCTTGGCTTTGGGGTGGCTCTTTAGGCACCTCTTTCTGGAAGGAATGGTGTGTTGTCCTCACACTTTTACTACTAATGAGTTATTTTACGTGCTTAGTTGGTCACCTTGTAATTTATTCCCCTATAATGTGTGAGGACACTTTAAAAGCATCCTGTACAAAACCTAAGTTTTCTCAAGGGTCCTTTCTATCTTGTTGCTTAATGACAATGGAGCATTATGTCAGTGCTAGTAGTGAAGCTACTGTGTCCTAAAGTGGTTTCAAGCACTATATATTAACTGGACATCAAACTTGGTAGCCTGCTCTGCTAAATAGACAATACAAATGCAGCAGCTTCTGTGACATGAACAGACTGATTCTGCAGTGAATGAAGATTAGCATTAACTCTAGTTTTTGATAGTCTGAGATGCTGTGCTATTACTGACACATGACTGTGCTGTTAGGTGGCTGCTGTAGGTTATTCCTGTGATGCCTCAGGTTTTAGCTTTTATATTTTTCAGATTCTGTACTGCTTTAGTGTGTAGTTCTGAGCTTCATATTAAACGATGATGAGCTTTCTTCACAGAGTAGCTAGACAATTTCTTCTCTAGTTGGGACCAAGGAAAGCCAATCCAAATTTCAGGCCCAAGTGCATAAACAGTGTAGACTGAAGAGAGAAAAATAAGAAGGATGGAACTTCATCAGCTAAAGCTATAACTGGACAATTAACTCCAATATGTGAATGACCCAGAACTTATAAAGGTGAGAACCCTCATGACCGGTCATCCATTTTGTGACCATTTTGGGTTCATCTTGGATGCAGCCCTGGCTGAGGTCTTGTACTGCCCAAGGTGTATCCGTTGAGGCCTTCTAATAAATACCTACTTTAACTCAGTTTAGCCTCTGTTCTAGGTCAGCCTTCACAAGGCATCACCTATATCCTGTTCCTTGCAGGACAGATTCTGAGGGGGTGTGGGAAGCTGAGTAGTTCTTCTGAATTTCTAGCCACCTGGAGCTGTTCCTTAAATGAACAGGCATAGCCTGTAGTGAGAGAGAACATTTCAAAGATGTTCTCAAAGAACTTAATAGTTGCTGCTAATGGTAATTCATGTATTTTATAATAAGATTTTAATCTTTTAGACCTTTCTTGTTAAATGAATGTGTAAATCTAGAGAAAAAATCTCTGTGCCGATGTTTGATGGTATAACACAATATACCAATGATTTCACAGTCGGTTTTATAATATTGTTGTCAGCAATTTTGTGTTTGCAAGCAATATTTAGAAGCTTAAGAGAGAGTAGACCAAAGCCATAAATCATTAAAATGTTCTGATACATTTATTTTCCCTTTTGTTTGAAGTCAGACTGAATTTTATGCATTCTATGTTACTAAGGAATTTTTAGTCTAAAAGTCCTAATATTGGCAACAGAATAGATTTTTAAAAAACCTGCAGACTTCCTCTCCCTTGAAACAGCTGGTTTGCAACTTACATGCTAGAAGAATTTTTAAAATATGAAGTAAAACATTGTGATTAATGAAAGGGTTATGCTGATAATTTTATAAACAGTCATTAAAAAATGCATACTTTATAACTGTGTGATTTACTTGGGTCTAAATTAAAATTTTCAGTACCAACAGAGGCTTGAATGATTGAATCCAATCATTACTTTTATTAGTATATTTTTCATTAAGTCAGTGTAACAGGTCAGCAAGAATTTAATATTAGCAGTAATAGAAGAGAGAATAGTAAATGAGATAGTTTTAAAGAAATTACTGGAACAAATACATCCTTTTTCTGTTATATATTACTGCATGTCATCCAAAATTTCTTTTCACCTTGTTCTAGATTTTATACAGTCTCTATTTATTTACCTTGGAATCAATCTGATATAAAGTCTTTTTTGTTTCTTTCTATTTTTAAAATAACAGCTATTTGTACATGTTCTCTTTTTTGGTTCCATCTTCTTTTTGAGTGATGGATCTGCCTCAGAAGAGAGATGCTAGAATTTTGTGTAAGCATTCACTACCTTGAAGGGATAAGGTTCAAGCCAGGGAAGAAACCCTCCAACAGAACAAAATGTTGATAGGGCAACATTTTGATGCCCTGAAAGGAGAGAGAAGATTAATTGTGAAAATATTTTTATCATCAAATAAATGCAAGGGAGGGAGGAGGGTGTAAATTTTAGGTAAATTTCAATGGTATCTGCTAATTTTATCCTGTGCACATGATTTTTGCATCTCAAGTGTTGTAGCAGAGAGATACTGAGCAGTACCTGATGCTGACATCAGTGCTGTGGTCAGCGCCTCCCCTCACATCCCTGGGCAGGAGGGCTTTCAGGAGCCTCAGTCCTTGCTACAGGAACAATTCCCAGGCTTAGACTGAAACATAGACTATTACAAAACAGCCACACTTGATTGAAATTGCTCCTTTTCAATAGGTCAGCCTCATTTGGGATGATTTGCTGATGATCTTGTATTCTTCTGTATGATCATGCAGATAATGCCTTCTGACATTTCTGGCTGCTACAAGTTTCTTAGTCCAGTGAGCATGGGTGCTTGGCTGCAGTTTCTCAAACCCTTTTTTCACCTGTGTCTTCCTACTTATGCTTTGCATTGTGCTGGTGCAGCAGACCAGAAGAGAAAGAAGAAGTTATTATCTTAATGCTAGATCTATGAAGGAGTGGCTAGTGGTAAGCACAGCATATGAAACAAACAAACAAAATCCCATGGGTGTTGTAAAAACAAAGGTACTTTTATTGCTAGAGAGAAAACTAAACAGACACAGGTCAGATGTGAATCACATTATTAATACTGTTCTGGAAAAACAGCTTGGGTACCAAGATGATATGTGTGGCCTAAAAAATCTCAACATACTGCAAGTAAGCATACTTACTGCATTTTGTTTATACTTGCAGAAAAATGTGAAGAGATTTCTAAGAAAGCAATGGCTTAAGAGTTAAAAGCACTAAAGCTAATGCACCCTATTGCTAAATACAATGTAAATCAACTAAATATGAGAAATAAGTGAAATTCCTTTACTTTCTAAAAAATCTATATGGTGTACTCTTTTCACTGAGGTCTCTGGGGAAAGAGAGCAGTATATAGATGTCTTGCTGCATTTGCATGTATTCACCTTTATTTAAATGGTTTTAAATTAAGAATTTAAATTTATGGGAAATTGTTGCAATTGTGTTGAAGTATTCTTTGGCATTCAGTCACTAAAACCAATTCTAGTTTTTGGTTTTGAGACATTCCCTGTGTTCTGTGTTATTGTTTATACCTTCATTATTTTACTTATTGCTTTTCCTTTTCTCCATATCTTTACTAGGTAACTTTGCCTTGGCACAGAGCTTGTTTCTAAGTATTGAGGACTAAAAATAACAATTGGATTATATGGCTGGTTTGTTTTGTTTAGTTTTGTTTTTTATTTTTTATTTTTTTAATGAGAAATTGTTTGCGGTTTCAAATTCTGTTTCTAAAGAAAAAGAGATCCTGTTTAATACATGCTGGTTCTACTATATATAAAATATTACAATTCTTTGCCTGAAGAGCTACAAATAAAAAAGCTTGTCATACAGAGAAACAAAGCAGAGAAAGGAAATGAAGTGAGAGAATATGAGTAATAAGTCTGTCTTCTGATCTCTCTGATGTGTCCACCCTGTATTGGAAAGTATTCATGGAGCTGAGTTAAATAGCCCTGCTTCACAGAAGTATTCTTTTAAGTCCTGGTATCATTCCCTAATTGACTCCTAATCACTGTCAGTTATATTAAATTACTTTTTCCTCATCAGCAGAAAGCTGCTTTGTAGTCATCAAAAAAAAATGGCTTATGACAACTTTTGCAATAAGTTTCAGTAGGGCCTTTTTTCTTTTTTTCCAGGTTAACAGTCATTCTTATAGAATTATTTTTAGTCAAGGAATATGGTTTATGTGAACAGATATGGAAAGAACTTACCATGGGTAAAAATAAGGCAAAGTGTTGTCCTTACTGTCCATGGATATTTTGCAGAACTTTACCTGGATTATTTTAATTTCAATATTTTTCTACTGAGTGAAACCCCAAGGCATAATGTTAAAATCAAATAGCAAACTCAGTTGGAAAGGAGGAGGGCACAACCCTGTAACTGGAGGATGGAACTCTGTTTGAAAACACTGACAATTTTCAAGTGGGTCAAGTGGGTTTGCTCAGTGTTTTGTATTAATATACATACAGTGAATGCACAGCAGTATTTTAATTCTAATTTCTTATTGGTGAAATTGTCTGAAAGCAGCCTCTTGGGGTTTTTTGTGTGTTTTTTTGTTTGTTTTTTTTTTTTTTCCTTTTTTGCTTATCCTCTTAGTTGAATTTTCAGGTCCATCTGGATTTCCTGTTGCTTTTGAGATGTTGTTAGATCATCTATGCAAAGACTGATCAAGGCTGTTGTGTTGGGCAAGTTCAGTTTGCAGAGGCATAAATAGAACTAATAAAACAACACACACTATTTCTTATTGGGAAAAGTTTGCGTGCCCCCTGTTTGACAAGGAGCTTAAGCTCCCAGCAGAAATTTATTTATGTTTTTATTTATTAACTTATGTTCTGTGTGGCGCATGATGAGGGAAAATTCTCTGCTACTTGAAACAAACTCACACCTCCCACCAAAAAAAAAAATCCCACCCCACCACTGCTATGTTGTGATAGCTGCTGCATTGCTGCTGTGCCATGGAATATATAAAATATTATACTTGGCTTGCCTTTTTTGCCCTTTTTTTTTTTTTTTTTAATGCCGTTGGCCTTTACAAATATGGCATAGGTGCCAGGTTCTGTGTTTTCATGTTCCTCTAATTTCTGATGGCAGCTAGAATGAGTTGAAGGAGGTGACTTAAGCAGAAGGGAAAGTCATGTTGCCCTTAGGGTATTCCTTCCTCATGACTCTCTCATGAATGCCTGGAAAATTGTCTGAAGTAGAGTATTTCCTCTTTCAAACACTACTTATTTTTTTCAGTAATGGTTTTACAGTAATCTTTCTGTACTGAGCTGATGTTGGATATATTAGCACACAATCCAGAGACAGGAAATTTTGGAGAAGTGACCCAAAGCAGAGATCCAGCATATTCTGACATGTCACAGTAACAAACCGTGTGGTAACAGCTTTATAAAGTTGCTGTCGTTTTAGATAGTTTTGAAAGTGGGAAGCCATAGTGGAAGAGTTGAGAGCAAAAAGCTATGAGGGAGATTGAAGTAGACTGTGGTGAGGAAGACAGTTTGACTGTTTGGTGATTATTCGGTGTCTGTCTGGACCATTTCCTTCCAAAGAGAAACCAAAGTGACTGTTTCTAAGAAAGAGGAGTAATTAACATTGACAGGGTTTCTGCTTCTGAAAGGATTTCCAGTAGCAGTCCTCTCCCATGTTGTATGCATGCAGAACAGGAACACAAGAGTCAGCCTCAAATTGCAACTGGTCCCTAGCATTTTTTTCTGCTTCAATATTCAGCTGGGCACTGGTGCCTGTGCTTCCTCTTCCCTGAAGGAAATATTCTTCCCCTTACACAGTTTTCATACAAGAGAGGCTCCCTTGAGACTTTTTGCAGTGATCTGATTATTTATAATTTATAGGTGATGCTGTATAATACATATTTTTCTTGGGGATCACGATTCTTTGTCAGGGATGCTGATGTAGAGGAAACCTCTCAACTTGCTCACAAAGTGCATCCTATCTTTATATACTGAATGAATATTCATAGTGCTGCATATCACAAAGTTTCTCTTAAGTACACTGAGTTTGAACTGTAATTACTGAAAATCTTTCTCAAGACATCTGCATTAATACAGTAGGTACCATTTAACTGAGAGGTAGCTTATAATGCCAAACATATTTGACTTGTCCCATTGGTGTTTTTTTGAAGAAATGAAGAGGAATCTTAATAATACAAAATAAGCAAAAGGTGGCCTGAGTTGAACTATTCTCAACAACAATGCAGCAACCAACTTGTTAATGGTGGCATCAGTTCAGTTTGAAGCAAGAAATTAATGGTATTTCATCAGTGCTCAGCAATCACACAGCCTGAGCAAACCCAAGCCAGTTTGTTTGCTTACTGCTAAGGGTACAGGAAAATAGGCAGTGCTAACAGGATATTTGAGGGCTCTTGCTCAATTAAGTAATAAACCATGTAATGTGCAGCAGATGTTTTGTGTGTCTTGTGTCAGGCTGGAGGCGGTACATGTTTTGGATGCATAAACAGAATAATGCTTTTTTTTGTGTGTGTGTTCTTTATCCCTCCCCCTTTTTCTCTGAGTATTTTCTGACATAAAAAGCAGAAGTTATACTGGTTGAAACCCATAAAGGAAAGATGGAGTTTGATGCTGACAGTGTTTCCACCACAAACTCATTTGTTGGGTTTTATGCAACTGAGTATTAACTGTTATCCTAAGCTACCCAGTTATACACTGTGCAGTGCACAGTTACACAGTTTGAAGCTAATCAGAGTTAGCATTGAGGACACAAATTTCCTTTGCTTCTTCAAAGGAGGTAAAACTTTGAAGAGTGTGGATGAAAGTAACTTCTGTTCTGCAGACAGCTTTACAAAACAGTTTCATCTGAAATGGATCCTTTTTTTGATGGTATATTGTCTTGTCTTTAAGGTTGCTTTTTAGAGGATATAATGTTTTTAAATGTCTTTGAAATAGACTCAGTGCAGTGCTTTATTTGGCGTTGTACAGTGATCTTTTCCTGTGGGGTTTTTCAAGGGTTTTTTTGGCAGGCAGTTTAAAATATTATTTTATCTTTGCTGATTTTTTTCAGTCAGTCCCCCGTGTCTGGACACCAGTTCTTGTATACTTTAGATTAAAGGTTCTGGATTGTCCCTAAGTTACATAAAAGTAGTTGTTCTGTTTCTGACAGGAGCAGAGTCTGGTGACACAGGCAAAAGAAAAATGGTGCAACTACAGAGGGTTAGTTCTCCTCCTGCCTTCTGTCGATCAGAGATATATGAAAATGCCTCTGATGACACCACTGATTTACTATAAAATAAATAAATATGGGAATAAAAAGAGGTCAAGTCTTGCAAGGTTGTGGGCATCTAATAGCTGTCATGCTTCCATAGTAGGGTTTGGTGGGATTAGTTTCCTTCACCAAAAGCACACTATAGCCCTTTTGATGTAAACCTGAATGTGTTTTTCTGGAGTTTGCTATTTGAAAATTGGTTCCACTGCTAGCAGGGTGATGACTGCTGTTGTGTAAAAGTAAATACTTTTTCTCCACTACATGAAGAGTAGAAAGTTGCAACAGCTTCACTCTCTCTTCCTCTTTCAGTCTCCAATCTGATTCAGGCATTTTTGCTGTCTCTGGGGTACAGTCTGTATGGATTCTTGTATTAAATTCTGATTAGATATGTTAAACAGATTTTTTTCTAAAAGCTTCATTAAAAACATTTTTTACTATGGGATAGCATTGTAAACCAAGCCTGCTTTTGTGTAGTTTATGCAAGCCATCAAATTTAATGAGTCTCATACCCTTTTTTAGCTGTCATATTACAAAGGATTTAAATCAAAATATGCTCACTTATATTAGAAACTTGCTAGATGAGCAAAATAGGAATATTGTATCAGATTTGGTTCTGCCGTTTAGATGATACTTTTGTAGTATTCATGGTACAGTGAAGTACAAAGCAAGGATTGAATATAAAAAATTGCTTATTGAAGAAGAGAAAAATAGCCAACAAAGCAAGTTCAGTGGATATGCACGGAGCAGCAAACCCATCACAGAAGGGTTCCACAGGCAGAGTAGTTATATTTCTGGGGATTTCAGTAGTGGATTCAGTAGAGAATTCACATTAGCACACTGAAGCCTGTCTTTTCACTTTTGTTAGGAAAAAATTATATATTTTTAAAAAAGCTTTTTGATGATAATGTCTTTGGCATTTGTTCAAGGACGCACGGTATGGGTTTTTTCTCCCAATGTAGTTCTTAATCATATTTAAACTATACCCCACCCCCAACAAAAATAAATAAATTTTAAGGAAAAATAGAAAAATCTTTAGGCATTCCATGTTTTCCAGACCCTAAATACTATGCTCTGTTGAGCTTCCAAACTTCTCTGGGAAACCAAGTCTTGGTTATCATTGACCTAGAAACACAAAGTCTCATTTCGGTGGACTAGGAAATAAGAAATCAAGTTACATAAGATTATTGGTGCTGGAAGACATATTAATGAACATCATCATGCCTCCTATTTTGCAACCTTTGCTCAATTAAGCAGGGGTCTTCCTATCTAGTTGGATTTAGATCCTGTAACATCTCTAGGGAATGTAGGACTTGCAGTTCTTGCTTCAGAAAAAAGTTCTTTCTTGGAAAACTGACTGTGAAAAAAAAAATTAAATTTTAAGAAAAAGCATAGCTCTCTTATCTTTAATTTAAGAATAGCTTTTTAATGTCTTTTTTAATGCAATCTGTGTGACAATGAGGCTTACTTCTGCTTTTGTGCATTGTGGATTTTTTCTAGTGTACAAAGGAGGCCTTTCAAAGTCCTCAAGAGGTTATTTTAAGTGTGGCTTTTCCAAACAGGCTTCAAAACATCTTTTCGTGATTTTAAAATGCTGTTGGATGAAAATGGAGGCAATAGCCTTACTGGTTTTGACCTGTAACAAGTTCAGAAGAAAGTCAGTTATCCTTCCTTGTATTGAAGTGTCTCACAGGAATGTACAGATGTAGTTTGAGATTATTAGTTTACTGGTTATCAGTTTTTACAATGTTAGCAACAGCTTTGTGTTTCTTGTCTCTGAGCCTGAGCAGTAGTGACTCAGCACACTTTCTTTCCTCTGTCTCTCTGGCTGCACTATTGCAAGGTACTTTGTTTGAGAGATGTTTTAGATGCTTATTTTATGTCATGGGTGTTTATTCGTGCATATTCAGAGGTAGGTGGTGTTTTCAGTGGGTAGTCATGATCACATGCACTTCTCCAGAGAGAGAAGGGAAATTATCAAGAGACAAGACAGTCTCAGTGAAAAAGTGCCCATATTTCTGGCCTGAAGCATTTATTTTGATAAATCAAAGGGAAAGTCTTAAGTAAGCTAACATTTATTTGCCTCTGGTAAGAGATCACCAGCATGCATAGTCTAATTCTCTTTTGCCCACTTCTATGCTTTTAAATTCCTGTCAGTTTCGTTTCCTTGTGCATGCAGGCAAAAAGGAGGAATTTGCTGTCGATGTGACTTCCAGGTCTACACTCACATTGAACCCTGGTAGCTGACACCCTATTTGCACACTTTATTGACACTACAGCAAAAGAGAGAGAAAGTGGCAAATGGTATACTGAGAGACAATTTAGAAAAATGCAGCCTTTGGCACTTCTCTTCAGTCCTTTTTGAGATATCTACAATATATATTTATTGTGAAGGCAAACAGCTTTCTCCTTTTTTTTTTTTTTTTTTTCACCCCACTCTCATATTTCCTTTTCTTGCCCTATTCTGGTGTTGGTCACTGTCACTCATTTATCAGAACATGTAGGATATTGTCTGATCTTTAATGTCTCATGTGCTACATGTGTCTTTGTATCTCTAGGTATTAATGGTTGTGTATTAGGCACCATTTTTTTCCTTCATTATGTCTCTTGCCACATAGATTTTGTATGAAGTAGTAAAAGGCAAGTGCATGGTGGGCTGCACAGTCTCAAATATTGCTCTTTATTTGACTGTTTTCCTTATCAGATGGGGTGGACACATAAAATTGACTTTTACAGAGAGATGTGTACAGAGACCAAAACACTTTTGAAATTTTGTGTGTACATGTTCCATTAAATAGTATCTGACAGGAAAGAACAGCTTTTAAACATGCTAAGCTTATTTTCTTTCTAGTTCATTCTTTAGTGATGGAGACAGCTGGCAGAGACTCAGTCACAACCTTTATCTCTATATGATCTTTATAAACAATTCCTCATCTCGCTCTGAGTTTGCTCAATCATCCTGCTTATTCTCCCCATCCTGTTAAATGCCACAGATTATTTTTTCCCATTTCAATTTAGTGTATAAAAGTAACAGGAGTTTTCAAGCACCGGGTGCAGAATGAAGATGAATAAGTAATTAAATGCTACAGGAGCTGCTGATTGGCACATAAGGCTACAGTGTGCTGAACTGATATGAGTTACAATAACATGCATCTTTACTTCCTTGAAAGAGTGCATAATGAGACCTGATTTAAATATGTTCTGTTTTTAAGAAACATCCCATGTGTTTTCTTTGAAATTAGCTTTGCCTTCATCTGTTGGAACTATTAAGCAGATCTGCTCCTTGAATTATTCTGTACAAGTCTGTACAATTCAAAAGAGAAAAAAAGACTGCAAATTAACAGTGAGTAATTTTGGAAGTCCACTTACTATGCTCAAAAGCAATTTTAAGGTGGAGCTGAAGGAAATAGGAGCTTTCAGGATACGCTAAACAGTGTAAAAATCACAATAGCAAAAGTTTGATAGCTTTTAAATTTTCCAAGAGAGGGAAAGACCCAGCTGCAAAGCATTCCCAACAGAAATTTTGTAATGCCCTGGTTTAGGCAACTTCCTTTAGAAATCTTGTCTTACAAGAAGAGTTGGGTTTTGTTTTAGAAATCAGATGTATCTTTAATGAAGAGAGGGCAAATAGGTTTGATTATCTTGGTGTGACAGAGGAAATGGTCTGTCTGCATTTCCAGAGTTATAAAGGGAGTAACATATGTTTTGCAGTCACTGAAAGAGGAACAAATCAATGTGGAGAGTAAATCACTGGCTCATGGTTGAAGATCATGGAAGCCCTTCTCTTTCCTGAGAGGAAGATTGTGTTAGTTGGGTCCTGGGTTACTCCACCGTAGTAGTAGGCTAACTTGAGACCTCATACCTACAAAATGAATGCTGCAGTGCTGATTGTACTCATTGCTTTGTTTAATGCTGCACAAGATATTTCAAGAGTGTAGTTTTTTAAGCACATGTTCATCTACTAGTGGAAGACTTTTTTCAAAGCAGGTTTTTTTAAGGTATTTTTGGCTAGTATTGTTTAGGGTCAGCTATGAAAATAGTTTGTGTTGACACTGCATCAGCACACCAGATTTTAGGTTTTCAGGGCTTTTTTCCTCTCTGTTATAAGAATCAAGAATGTCTAAAATTAGTGTTGGTTTTTCCAGGACTCTTGCATGTCCTGGTTTATGTAGGAAGTAACAGTGGATTTGCAAATGCAACAGAACTGTGTAAACCGTAGACATTGGATTTAACGGCCTGTCACTTGTCAGATTACTGAGGGAAGTGAAGCTTTCATTTTAAACCATTACCCAAAGTATATAGTAATTTTGCAATTTATAATTGTTGTATGAAATATTGTGGTGTGAATTACTGACCAAGTTGTGTACAGCCCCTTTTTGTATGACCAGTATAATTTAAAATATTATTTTGCTTTTGTAAACATAAAAAAGCATAGTGGGGGCAAAATAAAGGCATTATCTCTGTGCTCAGTGTTCACTTTTTCATTTTCTATTCATATCTGAATGCTCAACAGGACTCAAAAAATACTTGCATCCATGTTTTTAGCTTATTAGTAGGCAATTTTCACTGACAAGTTTTTGAGATGCTTCTCAAGGTTTTTTTTTTTTCCATACCTTCACCTACTGAATCTATATCAGAACTCTGGAATCAGTTTTCTCCTTATTTTCTCCCTGAAACGCATACTCAGCAACAGGAGCGGAATTCACCCTCTACTAAAGCCTGTGCTCCACTCAAAGCTTACAAATTCTTTAGCTGTTTTAGTTCTTTTGACAAAAGGAGAAAGAAGTAATATCCTTGTCTACTGAAGGAGGCACATCCATTCTGAGTAGCCATCTCTTGAAAAGCTAAATAAACCACTAAAATATGTGATTGTACTTCTTATTATATAAAAACATTTTCTGTTCCTTGCTGGGCTTTTTATGACTTACTTTCACTCTGTAGTGTTCCTCTAGATATGATTTTTTCATTGAAATCTTTATTTTGTCTTTTCAAAACAGATGAAATTTCAGCTCAAGATCAGATTTATAAGTGGGTTTCTTCTTTGTTCTATTGCAGAGAGGTTTGCTGGGACAAGAGATAGTATTATTGGTATGCTTGGTTATCCTTGCATTGTGTAGTCTCATTGCTCTTCTTGTTTGCTGGCAGAGAGGGACAGAGAAATATATTGAGTATTGCTAAGGAAAGGTTATGCAAGTCTGAGTGCATTATTTTTGCACCTGTGGTATAAGAAAAAAACAAAACAAAATGTAATCTAAGAAATCTGGATTTTGCTCAAGGTACTCTACTGCCAAATTATTTTAGTAGTATTATTTCAGTGTATGGTTTATTTTATGCTGAGTTCTCTATAAAAATATTGATAAGGATTGCTATGAATGACTTATAGTTGATGAGCTGTATGGGCCAAACTCTTAAAATCTTTTGTTGTCAACTTCAATTTGAACTACTTCAATGGCAGGGATGTTGGTGAATTAAATCCAAGGTCTCTTAGGTCAAACTTGATTGAAGTTTTATTGAGGGTCAGGAGAAATTGATGAAAGGCGCTATGTGAGGGTAAACAGGAGAGACAGAGTAAAAGATCCATCTCTAGATTGTTTCTAACTGCTGGAATTTTTTAGCATACTCAAAATGTGACGTAGCCTTCTTTTTCTTGTATGCTTTGGAAATATTTTGGATGTTATATGGAGGGGAGAAAAGTAAATCTAGAAATATTCCCTACTTCAAAGTGTAGTAATCAGCCCTCTGTTTCTGACAAGTTTTTGAAATTAAAATATATTTTACTGATGCATCCACACAGTTTCTACTAACCAAAAAGTCTTTTCTAAATGGGGAATTTTTCTAACCATACAAACTTTCTTTCTTTCTTGAAACAAATTCCTACATAGAGAATGCCTTAATTATTTGTAACCTGTGGATGATTCAAAGTGTCTTATTCTAGTGTGTGTAATGTGAAACTAAAATATTGATACATACTGTGAAGAACTGGAGAGATTCTTCAGGAATGTTGCTTTTACAATACTTTCATTTCTGTAATTTTTTTTTTAAATAAAGAAGGTTTGTGCTTTAAATGGCAATTTTCATTACTTACTACATCTAGCATGTACTGAATCCTACAAAGAATATCATTGGTATACAGAAGTATACAGAGAACATTGTTCTGAAGAGTGTTTGTATAAATACACGAGTTAATGCTTACTGGACAGTATAATGCAGGTCCCTAAATGTAATCGAGGTTACTGAGCTTTCAGTGCTTAGTTTTTCTTGGGATTCTGTCTTTATTTACGTGTTTGTTTATTTATTTATTTTATTTGAAGCAATAGAATGGAAGGATTTGGAAAGATGAGGGAGATAAAGGAATGAAGTGGGGAAGGAGGGAAGAAAAGTAACATCTTGCCTCCTGCTAAGCTAAAGTTGAGATGAGGGTGTTTATTGTTATTGTTGCATCAAGAGACTAAGTAATGGAAAGATAAAGACAGCATTTGAGATGCTTTTATGATATCTGTTTTTCAAACTTTTGTGTAGTAGAACACTAATTTTATTATATAATCTTGTCAGCACTGGCTAACTGCATTTTGATCTGGAATGGAGCCTTAGGAAATTGTGACAGCAAAATAAGCCTTGACTTTTAAATAAGAACTAAAAAATATACTGTAAAAAATAAACATAGCATTTTAATAATGTTTGAAGTATCTTCTTTTGTGTTTCTGTGTGTAGAAAAGAATACAAATAAAACAGGAAAAGTGGTTTCCTTCTAGGTGGGAGAGATTTATGCTTTATGCTGGAAGAAAATGCTTCATAAGAAACATAACAGCTGACTACTTATAAACTTTTTATTTTTTTAAAGGTTGGTTACACTTAAACCTTTAATCAAGTCATAGGTGCTGGAGAGCATAATATCATGAAATTGTTTCTACCACCATGAAAAGATCTTACATAAAAATTGATTTTTTTTTTCTTTCTGTATATAAGTTTCAAAGGATTTTTGCATAATTAAGATCTAAATATTTTTTTATTAGTTTAAAAAATTGCTTTTTCAGAATGTGTGATCACACTAAAATTTGATACATGTTTTCTAAATTTTAAAAATATTAGTAAATAGCAGACAGAAACAGGATGTTTCGTTTTCTAAGGAATGTTAATAATTTTTGCAATTCACCTTAGCATTTGTAAAGTAATTTCCTGAAGTCTTAGTAGATGCAAATTGCTGTTATTCCAGCTATCAAAAAAGTAAACACTGTTGTAGCAATCTACTATATATTAGCAATCCTGTTGAAAGCAATAAACCCATTAAATTTACTTTCTAATGGAATTTTAATGTAGTAATTTGTTTGTTAGTCTTTTTTTAAACTTACCATCATCACCTTTCTTGTATTCCTTTCTTCAAGTCAACTTCCTAAAAATTACCTTTCCAGCTTCAATTTCTTGCTCCTTCTATTTTGTAAAATTTGCATTTTTATCTTGCAGTCTGATTAACGCTGGCTATTACTCACTCACTAGGCAGGTGTGGTTGGAGAGATGAAAGCAGAGAAAATGATATCGTTCACAAGGTCAAGTAACAAGTGAATTCTTCTTTCCCTTCCCAAAAGGCACTGAGGCGTGAACTGAAGGAAAAAGAGCAAACTGTTCTCAACGCTGTGGACCAGGCACGAGTTTTCCTTGCTGACCAACCCATTGAGGGGCCTGAGGAACCAAGGAGGAGCTTGCATTCAAAAACAGGTCAGAAAATACTCACTGCTGGGGAGGGTCAAAAAAAGAGAGAAAAGACTTGCATGTCTCTAGTACATATTTTATATCCCAGTTACTTACTCAGACCTCAGAATCTTCTGAATGGCATCCTGATGGCTTTTATTTCTGTTTTAGACTCAAGGGTTACTTCTCTGCCTTGTAAGATTTTAATGGAAATTTGTAACATTTTCACAGAAGAAGTAGAAACATCTCTTCTGCTTTTTTCAATTTTTGGTTCAAAACACTAATGATATTTCTGCTCTTTTTTCTTAACATAATAACATATGCACGTTAAATGTAATCAGAATAGTACTTCAAGGATTCCCATTCAAACATCTATATGTCTATTGCAAAGTTTTTCTCTACAAATAGAAATAAGCATGTTTAGTGGTGTATCTCATTAGAAGTAAAATAAATCTACTTTAGGAAGGAAGTCATTACAGAATTCTTAGGATTTGAATGTTGGGTAAATCCTTGCTAAGGAATGGAACTACAGCTATGTTAGAAACTGTTTTTGCATAGTATTTGTTGAGATATTACTCCAAATATCAGACACCTGCGAAAAGTTTTCTCCACTCCCCCACAACCACAAAATAGGAAATGATCTCTGTAAGTTCTACAGTTATATGTCTGATATAAGCTACAGCATTATGAAGTCTTACTTTTAGTCACACAAGAGCTGTTCTCAGAAAAGGTAATAATCTGCTTTTGCAGAACTGTCAGTTGCTGTAAGGTGTGAACAATTTACTGTTCTGTATAATTTACAAAATTACAGTATATCTGCTTTTATCAGGAGTTAGTTTTTTATTTCCATACATCATCTTATACATCTCCATTGCAAACTTCTTCAGTTTGTTCAGTGGAAACAGCTAATCTCCTGCATCCATACTTTGCGTTATTTCTGTACAAATTTTTACGTGGTTTCATATTCCCCAGTTCAGCTTTATCACAAAGTCTTGAATAGCTGATGATTAAAGGCAATGAACCATTTATCTCCTTGATTAGTGCTGCTGGTGCCCTTGGTTGACTCCTGTTTTGAGCTCCTGACTCCTGAAGATGTTCTGTTTCTCTTTCCTCTCAAACCCATTTGCTTTATGGCATCTCTAATGTTTTAGTTGGTCTAGATGACAAGCAGCCTTGCAGTTGAAAAGTAAGGATGCTCTCTGTATATCTGTTCATTCTTTCATACAGAAGTTTGAAATTGCAGATTCTCTTCTCAAAATCATAGAACCTCTCAGTGCAAATGATGCTAGCACATAAAACTCTGCCAATGCAAAATGTTCATTTTCTTATAGGGTTTGATATCAATGATCTAGTCAGTGTTGATTGACCGGCTGCAAACTGCAAATGCAAACTTCAGATTATAAGATGCATCATAAATTCTTGCTATCCTGTCTATTATGATGAAAATTATTATTATTTTGTGTTATACCAATGGCAGTGAGAGCAGTATAACAGGGAATTTGATGACCATGGTAAACTGTGTTGCAATGACATCCATGGTCTGCAGGTGATGTGTGCGTGTCTCTGGCCAAGCCATTGTATTTAACAACCAGTCATAAGTTCAGACTGAGGAGCCTCACACATGTGCACTGAACTTCTTTTCTTCTTTCTTCTTCACACTCAGTACTTCCATGGACTTTCTTTTTTGAGCATGTGATGGGTTAGTCTTGACTACCAGCCAAACTCCCACCCATCCACTTATGTCTTCCACTGCAGTGGAAAGGAAGCAGGAGATGGGAAGAGCATGAGAGAAAAAGCTCATGAGTAAGGATGAGGATCAGATGGGTCACAGATGCAGATCCTGTACAAACTACTGCTGTGGACCTAACAGGTTTAGCTCAGGGAAAACAAACTATTTATTGCCATTTAAAATAAATAATTAAATACTAAGTTGGTTTGTAGTGGGGAAAAAGCCTCACAAACATTAAAACCACGGCTTTTTTCCCACCTTTCACAGACTCAGCTTGACTCCCTCATTCCTGTCCCTACCCTGCCTTGTGATGCCGGTCACGCTCAGAGGGCAACAAGTGGCACAAGAGGGTGGGAAGGCAGTGACTTCATGGTTAGCTTAGCAGCTTCTTTCTCCTGCTTCTTTCCTCTCACACCTTTCCTCCGTGGGGAAAATCTGCCTTACCACGGGGTCGTTCCTCCTTCTCTGACGTTGGTGTTCCTTCTGCTGTTTCTCTTGTTGGTTCCCTCCTCCTTTCTGGTGTTTTTTGTTTCTTAAATGCACTTTCTCTGAGGTGCCACCAGTGTGGCTGAGGGCCTCAGGTGTGCCCCATGGTGAGTTGACTAGGGTCTGCTGTCCCTGGCACTGGGCAACTCCAGCCTCTTCTTCCAGAGACCCCAATGAAGCTCCCGCTGCTGGCAGTGGGCACTCGCACCCTGTGCAGAACAGGCCTGCACTTTCTGTAGATTAATAGACCTTCAGGCCAAAAGCTGTCTTTAAATCATTCTGTCTGAGCTCATATATATGTAATAAGCTGTTAATTTTCACCTAGGAGTGAGTCTAGTAAATTTTTTCTGACAACTGATGCCATGAGTCTCCAGAAAACTTAATCTCAGAACTAGAAGACAGCCAGAGGCACACAATTTTTCTTCAGATTAACCATTATCAGTGAAGGATGTGGGCTTTAGTTTGCTTTTAAGATTTTTTTGTTTTTAATTTTCTGTCAGCCTCTTGGTCACTGGTGTTCTCTGTAGTTGATCAAAGTTAACTTGTTAACTTCAATGAAGTCCACTTCATGTTGATAAACATGGAGTGTGGTTATGGATTCTAAACTGACAGTCTGTTGCGAAATTATTTTACTAACTCAAACTTGCATTAATTGGAAATCACAGTTTCTTGAGGTTATTTCTTACCTTGTATGAGGGAAGGAGTCGTTTTGAGGGAATGATTAGCTAATCTGAAGATGATAAAAGTTGTGACATTGTTTTCTATTTTCTTCAACCTCTAAATCTATTTTTTTAAAATCAATATTTTTGATAGTCTTCTCTTTCACCACAGGTCTTTTCATGCTAGGGAGGTTATTGTTGTAAGGGCAAAGAATAAGAGAGATTTAGGAGAAAACTGATCACAATCAGTTTTGAACTTGTCTGACTGAGACCTCTTTGAAGGACTTGTGCATATATATGTATACACACACACATTTATTGTTCCATCTAAGGAGAACGTTTGTTACAGCATGCCTTATGATCACCCATTATTTCCTGTAATGGTCTCGTTAATTTCAAGCATATGACAAGAATGTAGTTTCAGGTTATGAGTAAGCCTTGGTTTCTTCTTTCCCCATCTTCACCTTATGCTTCTTGTGCTGGCCTTCTACTGTACCAGAGAGTAACTGGCACATTCAGTCAGAGTTCTCTATCTTCCAGGAAACTACTTTCTTAGTCAATTGCATCTCCCATATGTCTTTTCTTCTGCTTTTGTTTTGCCATGTTTCTGTAGAGGTCCCATGACAAAAAACCAAGCTTCACAGTTTTCCTGTATTTGAGCTGCCTCAGCATCTGAATAGAGATGAATAATAAGCCAGCAGGCTAGCTGCTGAATTTCATGGATGGACAGGCTAAAGAAATTGAAAGTGCTTATGTTTTTAGCATTTTTTTCACTTGGCCATAGTATAGGAGAAAACTTTGATCTAAAAAAGTTGATTATATTTCTCTATGGCATAGTTACAGCTGGCTTTTTAATTCCATGTACTGTAAGGTTACAGGCCATTGGAAAGACAAAGGAAAGCAGATTCCATATTTTATGTCCCTAGAGCTCTATGAACTGATGATAAAACTTTGCTGAAATTCTGTCCTTACATTTCCACTGAAGCAGTGAAACATCTTAGCAGATCATCACAGGCCACTACACTGATTGTCATTGTAATAGTGAATGGTTCCGGGAGTCTGCAGTGTTGTCCAACTACTTCAGTAACTTAATTTTTTAAGACAATTAGATTCTTAACTTTGAAAGCTGCTATTTGGTAGCAAAGGTTGTTGTGATAAACACAACATTTAAAAATAAGTATTTACCATCTGTTATCTCCCATTAATTGAATAGAAAGCCCCATAAATCACATCTATGTTATAAAAGAAATCTGTGTTATAAAAGAAATCTGTTAATAAGCATCAGTGGATTGTATGTAGATACTTTTAATAAACTTGTAGGGGGACAATATCTTTACCTGTTTCAGGCATAAACAAAAGCTGAACTGTTTTTGCTTACCATCACTCATGTTTAGGTAAATTTCTCTGCTGTAATTTTTCCTTTTGCAGGGAAGATCTCGCTGAAAATAGGCAGATAGAAAAATTTATTCTTTTCTAATATATAACAGGTATATAGCAGGCAGCATTTCTAGTATATAGGAGGCAGCATTTCTATTCCAAATAATTTGGGTTTGTTCTCTAGCTATCACTAGCTAGTAGCTATACTAGCTATACTAGTAGCTACACTAGTAGCTAGACACTACTGGGATTTTTTTTTCCCCTCTGCTGTTCAATTGGACTGAGTATGAAGTCTTGACTGTGAATTAGAAGTGCTTAGGAGAATGAAGAGGATGTAGCCCACTGGAAGTCAGTGGAATCATATCCAGAAACTAATTATGCTATTTTCAACATTGCTGCTTTTGTTTTAGTTGGCGCTCATTCACACATGTCTTCTAACAGTTTCTTCCTATGATAAGAGAAATGTGCATTTACCCATGAGAGAATCACAGAATAATTCTCTCTCTCATTTTCAAAATTAGCTTTTTTAGTCACCCTTATAAGTCTAGTCTGCTTTGGTAAAGCTTTGAAATTCATCCTGTAGGGTCTACATGGTTGTCTGCTCGGAGCCATATTAGTAAAGTTTAAGGAAATTGTTTCCACTTGCTGAGTGGTGTGGAGTGCAAACTTAGAGGATTTTAATGGAAACAGGCTGGCTGGAGTTCAAAATGGTTAATTTTATTATTGGTTGATTGTTTGGGATTTTTTTATTCATGAGGGCCTTGGAATATAAACCTAGTCATATTCATTCCTGACTTGTAGGCTCTATTGTGTCCCAGTTTTATCTGAAATACGTGTTGTTCTCTGGGTGGAAATGTATTTACATTTAACATTTAACCAACTACTGCTTGTTCTTAAGCTTCCTGTTCCCATCACATCAGGACTAAGTTTTCTGTCAAGGTTGTAAGAAGCTCAGACAATGCTTTCTCTTCAGCACTGCTAAAAACTTCATGATGCAATGATAGCACTTCTTTTGGGTCTTCTGTTTAGGAGTTTGATCATGGGCCATTGTGCCTATTCAAATGCTCTGAAAGTTTTCATGATGAGCACAGTGCAATGTCATACATTGTTTTGGCTGCAAAGATTGATTGAACCAAGGAAGAGACAATGTTTGATGTCATGTGAGAAGGAGGCAATAATGAAATAACCTCCAGTTCCAGTATATTTGGTTAAGAATTTAGCAGAAGTGAAAGGAAATTACTGTAATTTCAGCAAGATGGAAAGGGATCACTAGTTCAAGGCTACATAATAAGGGTTAATCTGTTGATTAGAATGAAAACTGCTACAGCCAAATAGTTTGAGGTCTAAAATAAGTTCTTAAGCAAGAAGAATTTTCTTCACTACTATTATCCATACATGTAAGCATGCAAGGAACCTACATGCTGAAAATTCAGGCCTGAAAGTTTTCCTTCAGGCTGTGCTAGAGAAATAGAAAAGCTGTTGGAGCTTTCAGGGCTTTGTTTGTGACAAAAAAAAATGTATATTAAAATCAAGATTTTTTTACTACAGAAGAGGAGTTCTTTTCCCTGACTGCAAGAACAGTTAATAACCGTCCTCTCCTGTAAACAGATGGTCCAGTGAATATAGGTTGTTCTTACTCTCTGAGCAGCTGCTGAAGTGAGGATAATGTAATAAGTACCATTAAAAAAAAGAGGGTGGGAAGACACTGATCAAACTGGTGACTGAGAAGACTTTATACTAAGTAGGAAAAAAAGATAAACGACTACTATGTAAAATTTTTTCACAGCAAAAAGGAATCCTGTCTGCTGGTTTGTGTAATGACAGACTGGTTAAATGAATTCCAAACTAATAGAAGAAAAATCTTATTGTTAAGACACTTCCTTTGAGATTTACAATTTTATGCTATGCAACCAGTATCTTGAAGAATGTGATCTCTGCTTGAAAGAAAGTAATGTGTTGCTCATTAATAACCCGGGCTTTTGTGATGGAAAACATAAAGTTATACAAGATGTATTTCTGTTAAATGAATATATGCTGAATGGTTTATAGCTCATGAAAGCACGTATTTTGCTCTATTTCTCTAGTAAATGTCTTTTAAGTGCAAGGTTTACAAGCACTTCCAAAGCTTTTGTAAAATAAAGCAGTCTTGCAATGAATTAATATTTTTCAAATACAATATGTAGTAGAGATCCTTGCACTATAACATTGATTTGACAAATGGTCTTCAAACATGTTTTGGGTTTCAGTTCTGTTGAGATACTTGTATCACCCCAATCATCCTGGAATCTTTTCCCATTCCCAAATAAGGGTCTAGCTCTTTTGTGCTAGCTCTGGTTACCATTCCTTGTTTGTTGTTTCTCCTACATAACCACTTCCCAGCAAGGTCCTTGTGCTTTTGGGCAACTCTCTCCTCCCTGTATCAACAGTTGTAATACAAATTGTGGTTGCATTGTGGGTTGATTTTTCTTCACTTCGTTGGTGGGATTTTTTTCCCCCAGATGGCATCTGGATTGTCTTGAATCTCTTCTAGTGATGACCAGAATACTCTTCTAGTCATCATAGTCCAGCATATATCAATACCTATATGGGCTAACAAGATTTGAAAAAACTTTAAGAGAATAAACAGAATAAATATGTGGAACTGGTGGGCAGAAATTCTGATTGTGATCCAAATAACTCCCTGTTACTTTTTTATCTGGAAAAAAGAGACTTCTCAGCAACTAACTGGAGTGTATTTCAGTGTTTTATTTTGTGTTAATTACTTAAAATATGCTTTTCTGTATTTGTGCTATGGGACAACAGTTGCATATAAGAGGCACAGTTGGGTAACTTTTGCTACCATAACTGTGCATTTACTTTGACATTCATCTGACCTTGGTAAAGCAAAAACATCCCTCCCACACAATTTCTGTCTGTTGCCCCCTCACCTTCCTCCAACTAGAGTAGCAACTCCAAACTCAGTCAGTTATAATGATTTTAAGAACAGTCTATGAGTAAATGAAAGATGGTATGTCTCATCTGACTTCTGACAGAAATGGTACTTTCATCTCTGCATGATTGTGTATAATTTATTCATAGGCAACACTTGAATTTTAATCACAAGAGTACTGTGATAAACCTTTTCCAGGGCTTTTATATAGGACTGAATAGAAGGCCAATTGGCTTAGTTTCAGTGCATGTCACGTCTCTGCTACTTCTTTTGTTCTCAGTTTTTTGCATTATAGTTTCCTCTGCTTGCTTTTATGTAGAAGGGGAATCCTCTGAGACTGGCTATGTTTGTTTGTCATTACTGAAGCAACTCTTCCCTGATGTGGCAAGCTTCCCATGAGTGTTTTTCAGCAAGGACCCCCAGGCAGCAGACAGCAGGACCCGCTGGGGATGTTTTCGGATTTTCTTTCTAGCTTTCAAGCTGTCTGGGTCTTGCTCAGTCTCAAACTGAAGGCTTTCTGGGGTTTCTGGGTTGTGTGAGTTCTAGACACAAGCCTGAAATTTGTGAGAAATAGTACACCATTAGCTTGATTCTTTTTCAGTCAACAGCTTCATAGAATATTTGTAGGTTTGGAAAAACTATTTAAACCAGCCTTTTTGGATTTGAGTGTTTACACAGAAAAACTGATGTAGTGCTGCAGAACCATGCCCCCCATGGTACTTAATGTACCTTGGGTTTTGCTGCTGAATATGAAGAGACATGCTGGTGCCACAGTGAAAAGTGGTGGTAAGAGATCCAGGAGCAAAGCACTGTCCTTGCTCTTTCTACGTGAAATGATGCAAAGATTACCTAATGAAGTTCCCGGGAAGGAAGAACTATCTTCTGTTTCCTTTCCCTGTCCCTCCAAAAGTAACAAATCAGCAGTAAGCTGCTTTTACTTTGTGGGTATCATAATATATGGAAGTCAGGAATAGTTTCTTTCCTATCTTCTGACCAAGAATTGTATTGTCAGTAGTAGTGATTGAGGTTTATTTCAGTTACAGCAAGGTGGACTTTCTTCTACCTTTTTCCTGCTGAAATAAATTATCAGTCGACACTGGACTTACTGACTGTCTTGAGTGTGTATTTCAGGAGCACTATCCGTTTACCTGGACAAAAATAAGAAATAAACAATATAACTCTTATTCTCCTCTGCAGAATTGACACCTGAGGAGAAAGCCTTGAAGATTGCCAAAGCCATGCGCAAACAGTCATCGGAGGTAAAAGAGAAATGGGAGAACCTAAATGCCAGTGCCAGTATCTGGCAGAAGCAAGTAGACAAAGCATTAGAAAAACTGAAAGATCTTCAGTGTGCCATGGATGACCTTGATGCTGATTTGAAGGAGGCTGAAAATGTGAGGAATGGCTGGAAACCTGTAGGAGACTTGCTCATAGATTCATTACCAGATCACATTGAGAAAACTATGGTAAGTGTGGAATTCTTGGGAAATATTTAGTTTGTTTATGTGTCAGATCTCTCCATTCTAGTCCCTCTAGTAATATTAGATATTTATACACTCTATGTGTGTGCTGAAATTCCCATGTGCAGTATAAAGTCTTTAAAGATGGCATCTGAAGTCTCAAAGTCCAGAGACTCGGCCACATTCCCAGTGTTGGCTGGGATTACATACACACAGAGATCTGTTTCGCCATCAAGTGTAACTCTCTTTTTAGAAAAACATTTAGAGCTTTCTTAATCATACAGAAATAAATAAATAGTTTAAATTTATGTTCCTTAACTTTCACAAGCTAAACATGCCTATTGTCTATTTTTGTTTGTATGAGGAAATTTACATTTGCTTTTACTTTAGCCTGGCTTCTCACCAGGATTATTTCAAACTGAAGAACACATACCTATAATGTTGCTATGGGAAAACCAGTTCTTGCTGCCTGGGTTCCATGCAGGGCTCAGCACCCCAAGGCATGGCTGCTTTTGATGGGTAGTTGTTATCCCCTGCCTAACTTCATGGCTTGGGTAAGGACCTGGTAATGCAAAGCTCCCCAAGAAGAAATATCTTCTGATAGCATTGTCCAGAAAAGCTGACTGGAAACAGTACAGTGCAGTGAATATCATGGATTCCAGGAGAACATGTGGGTATGCACATGTAGGTAGAGAAGATTGCTGTTTCAGGCAAATTCAGCATTTACTGCTAAGCTTCTGTTTTACAAACACAAATTTTCAGTTTTTAAGTTTAAGAATGAGTATAGCAAAAGCATTAGAACACCCTGGGGTTGTGTACCTGACCATCCATGTCTTCAGCATAGGATGCTGATATTAGAAGAATAAAATGGGCTGCAACTGGGTTTCTGTAGATATTCTCTCTATGTATATAGTGTCTGTGAATTCACAGGGCTACATTATTTCAAATATAGCAATGTAAGCATCCTCATTCTCCAAATTATATTGTTACTTTCAAGGTTAATGGAACTGAAATCTTTAAAACAAAGGCAGTCAAAGGTGAATTAATATCCTGACTGCTGTTGATTTGAAAAGAGTAATGGAGCTCTTCCTTCTTCTCGTATATTTTAATGTAGATGCTAAAGCAAGAAATAAGATGCTAATGCTAAATAGTTCCTTGTTCTCATGCTAAGAAGTGATTTGTCATATCTTAATGACTTTTTCTGTAAAGTAGATGAAAGCAAAGTCTTTCAGATTTTCATTGCTGTGGAAAAACTGTAACATTTGCTGAAGCAATAGAGGCCTACTGACTGTCCAGAAACCCAGTGTTTCTTTCTTAACAGTATGTTCTGTCTGTTCCTTGGCCTAGTGGAAGTGATTATTGAGGAGAGATAAATAATTAAATTTTCCAAAGAAAATACTTCCTTTACAGCTGTTTTGGGCTTGTTTAATGGTGTTTAATCAAGCTGTTTACAGGATTGACCACTTAACTGCTCACAGCAAGCAAGGCATTCGAAGCATTTTTTAAACTGTAACTAAACTTGCATCAATTTTGTCTTAATTCTGTATTTAGTTCGATTTGATTCAATAAACCTTTTACTTCTTTTTAGTCATTGTGATAGCTTTACTCTCTGGTTCTAATCAGGTAAAACATTGTACTCCTTTTCCTTAGAAGATACATTCCTTCATGCTTTGCTAGTTCAATAATAGTTTTTAAATTGAGTTTTTGTCAGCTGCTTAATACTTGAAAACTATAACTACTGAGCAATGTTTTGTCTTAAGAACAGTTGGCAGGCTCTATGCTGCTAAAGCTCCTAATATAGGATTGTATGTTTCCTTTTGCAAAGAAAAGCTCTAAAGCCATACAGCACCACAAAGAACCAATAAATTAAATTCTTTAAGGGGTGCAATTTGCTTGTAGGCATTTCAGTAAGTTTCATACTGTTTTTCCTTAAAGGTGGATATGAATGATACAGCAAAAATATTGAAGTAAGTGAAATTTCTTTGCTGAGAACTGACTTGTGTGCAGTTGTTTAACATAAACCGCCACATTGGGCAGGTCAGCACCACGTGGAGTTTACACTTTTGTGCTGCTCAGATGTCAACAGAACATAAGTGTTTCTTACCCTTCTAGGCTTTTCGAGAAGAAATTGCTCCCATCAACTTAAAAGTTAAAACAGTGAATGATTTGTCCAGCCAGCTGTCTCCACTTGACCTTTATCCATCTTTAAAGATGTCTCGTCAACTGGATGATCTTAATATGCGGTGGAAACTTTTACAGGTATTCTTCTGATCATGTACAGTAGGTGTGTGGGGAGGGATGTTTCTCACTCTTCCCTGTTTTCTTAAAAGATTCACTTATTACCATTTGTTCATTACTTTTGTCACTAAGGTGTTATTCTGTTAGTACCAGTGCAACAAAAGGAGCTGCCTTTCCTGCTGTAGCTTGGCCAAAAGCTTTTCCTTTCAATCTATTCCAGTAGTTTATTTGAACAGGAAACTGCATTAAATTCTGGAAAATAGTGGGAACTCTTGCTGCATGTTTTTTTTGGTGGGTCTTGTAGCAGTAGATTTTACTGCATAAATCTGTGTCACCGAAAACTAGTGTAAAAATTTCTGTTGTGTTTCCAGCTTGTGTGAAAGCTGTTTTATTGTGTCTTTGAATGTTCAGTTTCTGTAGGAAATTTCACTTAAAGTGATTTAAGTATTAGTAGAGCTATAACAAGATATATGCTATAGCAATTTAGCATAAAAAGCAGAAGAGGATATGCTTAGAGATTGATATTGCTTAGTTATGATTACTGTGCTTAAATGGTCTGAGAAAGGTAAATCCCTGTGCCTGATTACAGCTGAAACTCATCCTTAGTTTCACAGTGAATGATTTAGTGAAGTTTCTTACATCAGCTAAAATTCATTTATGAATTTTTGAGGTTTCTCCTTTTTTGTGTCCTTTTTTTTAGGAAATACTTATCACATCTCTAGTGAGGGTGGTGGGAATGAATTTTCAAAACCTGGGCACCAGTTTGTTGGCCAGTAGTTTTGAATGAGTCACTCCTGAGAGTCAAAGCTGCTATTGTGTCATATCAGACTTTTGCTTTCTTAATATAATTTGGTAGTGGTGTTTCTTTTCTTATTTTGTTTGTCTGTTTTGGGTTGGGGTTTTTTTTTGGTTTTTTGTTTTGTTTTGTTTTTTTTTTGTGGGGGAGTATTGTGTGTGTCCTCTCAAATTTATTTAACCAAGCAACCAAAGTACTGCTACTGCACTTTCAATTAGACTGAGGGGCATCGTGTTATCTGGTGAAACACTGTCTTCCAAAATGGTTCTGTGCTGGAAAGGCAGCATGAGATCAATGCAATCAAACTGAGACCTGCTAACTATGGGAATTTGGACAACAGAAGGGTTGGGAGGAGGTCAGAAATTTCAGCAGTTGGCTGTAGTCACCATGAAACTACTGTTGTTATTGATCTACAGCTCTCAGAACGCTGAAAGATAGAAAAATGATTCTCATTAAGCAGATGAAAGAAAAATATGTTGCCTTAAATAAGTGGATGTCAAATAATTGCTGTGACACACAAATTGATTTCACTAGAAGAAATGTAAACAAGTGATTTTCTTATCATGACCTTGTTGTTGCAATGTAGATTTTGAGTGCATATGTTTATGTGTAGGTGTCTGTAGAGGATCGCCTTAAACAGTTACAGGAGGCACACCGAGATTTTGGACCTGCATCACAGCATTTTCTTTCCAGTAAGTTCCTCGAATTAATAGATGCATGTAAGATATGATGGCTTTCTCAAACACTGACTGATCTTTACTCCATCTTTGCTCCCTATGGCTTGAGGAAGTTTCTCTTCCACGATATTATCTATCTCCTTGTTTTTGTAGGGGTGTTTCATCTTCATAACTCCGTTGGTATTTTGACTAGTGTGCTTCCCACTCTGTCTTTCTGAGATGAGTGTGCCCTCATTGCTTTATTCTTTGTTCTCTGCTGCAGTGTCTGACCAGTGACTGTTCCAGAATCTTTGTGCATTTGTGACCACATCTTTTCATCCTTTGCCAGCTCTTTCTTCTGTTTTCTTTTGCTTCCACACTTGCTGTGATGACACAAAGGAAGAGCTCCCTGTGTTTTTCTTTTTCTTTAAAGGCTCTGTGTCATACATTCCTGGAATTTCGAGTAAAGGGCTGGGAAAAGCAAACATGCATTCCTTCCTCAGGACCTATCCTTGCATCTTTTTAATAAACACTTCAGAGGCATAAGCCTATAATCTCACATCTACTAAGAGGGCAAAAGCTGAGTTGATATAGTTGTTATGCCTAGACGGGTTGTGATATCGAGGTCCATGTTGGTTTCCTGATTCCAGCCTACCTGCCATCATCAGAGCTAATGAGACAGAATTTTAACCCAATCACCTCTCCAGTTTTTAACTGAGAGCTTCTATAAAAAAAGATAACATTGCAGGAGTTGAAAGTCAACATAAAAATGAGCAGATATTTCCCAGAGATTTTGAAGTAGTGTATGTCATTGTATAGCTAATATAATTTAAATCACTAAATAAATCTTGATTTTTTTTTCTTGACTTATTTTACAACCATGTTCTTATTTTGAATTGACAGTTGTTTTTTAGTAAACCAAACAGAGTGTATATAAAATATTACAGCTGTTATGCAAACCAGCAATTCCTGGAGCCATTTCATCCTTTTTTAAAATTGACAGAACAAACAAACAACTTTAAAAGTATAGGATTTATTTCTTTTTTAAGGCCCCATTAGAAATATTGCATACCGTTGCCACAGTGGTTTTGTAGCTCTTGTAGTCTCAAACTTGTAACCTGATCAGTACATCTATATAATACCTTGTTAAAAAGATTACAGATTGAGTGTTACCTTTGGCACTGCTGAAGAATGCCAGATGAACTGTTTGTAAGACTAGTCAGTCTAGTCTGTGTAAATAAAACAGATTAGGAAGCAATGTAGAGGTTGTTTCTCAGAATCTAGCTCTCTTTATTCTAGTTGAGGGAGACTCGGTGGAAGAGTCCACATGCAAAACTTGCCAGGAAAGGTTTGCTGATTTTGTTTGTCTTGGCCTGGATCCTTTCCTTGAATTGGCTTACAACATGCCACAATAAAACACCTTGTTCACAAGTCTGAGTGGTGAACTGGCTTTGTTGCTGGTTAAAACATTCATAGAATTATGTCCACAGAGACTATGCAGTGCCTTATCAGCATTCCTCAGCCGTGTTCAGGGAATATTCTTCAGGCTTAAGGGGACATTCAGGTTGTTACGTACCAAAGTAAACAGGGGGAAGTTTCCAGGATGGTTTCCATGTTGGTAGATACCACAAAGAATTACAGCTAAGTAACACAGTTTTGGAAAAACAAATAATATGTAGTTATTCATTTAAACCATTTGTTAAAAACAACCTCTTTCCCCACACCAACTGCAACTAATGCGTCTTAAAAAATCCACCAAACACAAAAAAAAAACAACAACCAAACATTTTCTTGAGATTTAGTAAGACAGAGTTAAAGAACTTACATCTACAACTTTATATAGTGTCTGGTAAATGTGAGTAAGGGACAGTAAATTCAGAAGTAAAATAATAGAAAAAAAATTAAATCTGGAAAGTTGAAGGCTTTATACTGGCAGGTTGAAAGACTGTGTATTCTAAATCAAAAATTTCAAACCTTTTTAGCAGCAATAAGTGACTTCTAGCTGTGAGGAACAAACAGAGTAGTAGTCTGAATAGAACAATCTCACACTCCTCAGTCTGAGATTGATTATATATGTATGTCTTCTGCAAATCTTTATTTCCAAAGTTGCACTTCTGAATTAGAGGGCAGGTTTTTATCTGTGCTTATCTGACAGCAGCTATTTTCAGTTTACCCCACTTACCTGTTACTCTTCCTCCAAATACTAAGAAGGAACCATAACTTGCCATCACACCATTTTCAACTGACTAGATCCCAGTTATCATTGAGCCAGGAATTTTTACTAGCAAGACACCTATTTCTGCCTGTTCATCAGGTTCCTAGAATGATGGAGTAGCCCTGTTTCAAAGGGACTGACCTCAAAAGATCATGTAGGCCAACTTTCTATGGGAAAGGAAGCCTAGATGAGATTATCCAGGGCCTTGGTTCCAGCCCTGTTAGTCCAGTGATTTAATCTGTGCAGCGGCTAGAAATGTTTCTGTACTAAATCAACACAGTGCAGCATTTGATACTACTCTTTGACTTCTTGGAACACCGATTGCATGGATTCATGCAGACCATCTCTATGAAAGGGCTTCAAAGTGTTTTTGAAGACTACCAAACAATATATTAGCCCTTCATAAAATGTTCTGTGTTAGGAGTCTGAGATAAAGCTGTATTAGTAGGCCACTGCAATCTACAATCCCTCTTTTTGCTGAGCTATTTGTCCCCCTCCATCATTGGGAGGCAGAATTTGGTTGATTTGTTTTTCAGTGCTTTTGAGATGGAAGGTAAGCACTTTTCAAGTTAGTTACTGATCAGTAAATTTTATGCATCCCTAACACAGATAAAGGTGAAGAAACCTTATAATCCATTATTCCTTGCAAAAAGATTGCTTTTTGATGCCTCCTGCCTTTAGAAATAGTAACTTGATTTTTCTGTAATAATTTTATTTTCCAGGCTGACAATCCACTACTCTCTGTTAGGTTTCTTGTATGCTTTCTAAGACAAATCCATGAACGTCCACAGAGCACTAGCTCCACATGTTTGCTAACAAATAGCTTATGTCTCCAGTGGCCTGCTCAAAGCACCTCTCAGTGATACTAATATCTGCAGGCCTGCTAGTGAATGCCAAATTGAGAACTACTATGCTCAGTTTTCATCAGTGATTTTTAAGAGAGAATGGTAATCTCATTTTCCAGACTTTGTTACAGCAGAGAGCTGGCAACGTTTTGCAAAGGTTGTTCCCAAATAAATAGAATATGACTTGTTCCATAATAATTAGTACTTTAATTGATTACATTGTTTAGTTCATATTTATGTCAGTGCAAAATATCTATATCTGTCATAGCAAATAAATTGTAGTTAAGCAAATTCTTACTTAGCTGACATAATGAACTAGAACAGGAGCCCCACCATAGGTGCCAAATTGCAGCACTAGAGAATGAAACTTGAAAGCTGATGGCCACTTTCACCCATGAGGTTGATTTTACTTTTTTTTTTTTCTCAGATTTATGAAGGCCTAAGGATTATTTTTTTAGCAAGCTACATCTGTTTGAGCATTTAACCTTTACTATGATTTTTCCTTACCTATGTCTTCATTGCATATGTTACCTTCTTCAAATAAAGATTTTTCCAGTAAAGAAAGTGGTTTACTTTAGTCCTGTAACTTCCCATATATTATTCCCAGTTAATCTGCCTTTCAGTACATGAATATTTCTTAAATTACAAACCATGGTATTTTGTGTGGTTTAGGAAGAGGTGGCAGCCATGAAACCCTTGGGCACCAGCCCTCTGGTAGCAGGGCAAGACCTATCTCTGTGTAGCTGCAACAGCCTGTGGGACTTGTACGGCTTGTAAGGCTTCACTGCAGTTTAGAGGGGTCTTTAGGGAAGAGGAGAGAGTTACTTTCAAGTGTTTTTTTTTTTTTTTTCCCGGAGGGGGATGAATCCTAAAGTGGGCCAAGCTTGCAGAAAATTACATTAATTGAGAGTTTAATTACTGGAGATGCAGTGTGGATCAAAGCTGTGTCTCATTTTACCCAAGCTCTAAGTGGGGGCTCTCAGGACCCGAGAGCAGGCGCTGTGTGGCTGCCGTGTATGTGCAGTGTAAATTCATCTCATTGTGGTCATCGCTTGTTCCTGCCTGTTTTTTCAGTCTCTGCTTCCACAGGGAATCTTGTGCAAGGAGTTTTTTTCATGCTGGAACTCTAATTACCCAGGCACTAGTCAGGAATTTCTGAAATGTGTACCTATGGCTCTTCAGTAAATAGCTATTTTTAAGTTGAGCACCAACAGTCCTGTTGGCCTGAACACTTTTTACCTTTTATCACTTGGGATCTTTAGGTCAGCAGAGTTGCAGTGTCATGTATGACTTCATGCATTTTTCAACTCAGTGTGCAGAAACCTTCCTGGTATTGTGACTGATGCCTGATTTGCATAAATTCTACAAAGATTGCAGTTCCTTGTCAAGGAGTACTAAGACAAGTTTTGTGGGTTTTTTTGGCCATACAATGTTAATCAATATTAATTTGAGTTGCAAATGGGAACTAGGAGTTGTAACTAATAAAAACAAGGTTGCTATTTCTTCTTCATGTTCTGTTGCAGAGCACCATTTATACTAGTGGAATTATTTGTTTTAAAAGTATAAACTGATAATAATCCTACAGAGGTAGGAAAACAAGTGTCTGCAGTTTGGCTAAATGGGTAATTTGCTTTCTCAGAATTTATAATCCTTCTTTGAAGTAGAATCATCACATTTGTTTTATTTCCAGCATGGCATCAAATAGATGCCTGTAATCATCATGATAGATTGCCATCATTTTCTTCTGCTGCTTTTCTAATTACTGAAAGTATTCTGGGAAATAATAATTGTTTCCATTTAATTTATTATAACCATATTACTCGTAAAATAAATAAAAGATTTTTTTTTTAGCATGGCAGGTGCATTGTAATAACAACCTTTTCTTTATTTCCTCAGCCTCAGTGCAGTTTCCATGGCAGAGATCTGTTTCACATAACAAAGTACCCTATTATATCAAGTAAGTTTGCCTTGATTCTATTTTTCCTAAGTATAACAAAGTCCTATCACCATAACCTAGCAGAAAAACACAGGTATTAATTAGTTGCTAGAAATGCTATTGAGATTTTCTCTATGTAGTGTTATTCTGCCTATATTGTAAAGTAATGTTTATTGCTTTGTGTGCTGCATAATTTAGAAATACATAAAAACAAGTTTCTGACAAACCCTAATTAAAAGCCTCCCTCATATAAGAAGCAACAGAGGCAACTCCAGTGTAATACACTGTCAGTGTTCAAACTGGACTTGTTCTTCTGTGTGTGGCTCATTCAGAGTATAAACTGTAGAGGGGGAAAAAACAGAATAAATAATGTATTTAAAGTCACAAAGTTCTTAACTTAGAGCAGGCCAGTGGTGACTAATATCTATTGAGCCCATTCATAATTTTGTGCAAAATTGCTTTGTAAATAGTCATGCCTTGACTGTTCTTTTGTCATCTTCTTTAGGTTGTTTTTATAGTAATTGATATTAAGGTAAATTTTACTCAGACATAAATATTTACAAAAATTTTACAAATGCCTCGATTATCAAGAGGAATGATTGAGATATTTATTTTGAAAATAATAAGGAATACCTAAGTTGGAGAGGTGTGGATATCTTGATGTGCTCTACAAAGAGCAATCCCTAACTGATTTTTTTACTCTACCAGTGTTTATTTTGTTTGCCTGTACTTTTAAGGTCAAATATTGCAGCTTTGAGAGGAGGATAGGTCTTTGCTTGAAAGGTAAATGAAATTTTAAGAAGGTACAGTGTATAAGTGAGAACAGAGTAGTGCATTTTAGGCTGAAGGAAATCTGTGTTTAAAGTATTATCAGTTAGGGTTTGGGAAAAGAGTAGGGTTTTTAAGTCTGTAGGATGATCGTGAAATGGACCTGAAGATAGTTCATTTTAAAAGAACATGAGTATATTTTACTATTGCATATAGCTCATAACTCTGAGAGCCACATTTTGTGCTTCAAGCAATTTACAAGTACTTGAGAGCTTTGAAAAGCATGTAGCAATAAATCTGTCAATCAAACCTGTTAGCATTCTTGAGATGTGACAGTTGTTTTAAAACTGTCATCTGAAGATTAATTTCTTTAAAGGATCTGAGTAAGTAACCAGAAAAAGCAAAAACCTGCTATGAACATCCTTGAATTCTCTATAAAAGCATTTCTGCTTCTGCTCAAAATTTTGCAAGAGGCAGCAAAAACTGTGACACAATAGGGAAGAGGTTCCTGGCTCCCTCCCAGTGGAAGAAGAGGGCAGAAGTTGGATGTGGAGGCACATTGTCTGCTCAGACTCAGTCAGAACTGCTGCTAAAATGATCACACCTGCAGCAGCAATTAAAGGAAAATGATGAAGTGGCAAACTACAGAAAGGCGAGAGGAAAACTATCCTAAACCTCTTGTTTTTTCTTGTGGGTATGTCCTTAAAGGACACTGAAAGATTTATGTTCCTGTTGTACCTAATCAGAGTCAGTAGCTGGAGTTGGGGCGTGATTTGGCCTCAGAGGGTTCTGTGGAGCTCACCAGTTCATTCAGAGTTGGGGATCAGAGATAGGAACAGATGGAACAAATCAAGATATACCTTCTGATCTGTGCTGAGCAAAGCAAAGATTCTAAACTTGAATATTTCATACGTATATCTTTTTTTATTCCTACCTAATACATTCTTCTGAGTTTCTGAGGCTCTCTCTTACCCTACCTCAGCAACAGTTCAGTTTTTGAGAAATCTTTTTTTTTTTTTTTTCATTATTGGTTGTGAAGAAAACCTTTCCATTATGTGCACTAGGTACAATCCTTCAAGCACACCAGTTGGTGGCAAAGTATTCCCTGGGAATGCAGGCCTTGGCCCCATAGTAGTGAGCTGGTGGCCCTAGAGCTTGATTGAGGAATGAAACCAGCTGGGACTCAGAAACAAAACCCAGCATCTCTTAGAAATTGTTGTTAATGATCTTTCACAGGAAGTTTGGTAGGGATGCAAAAGTATGGGGCAAGTTCTTTGAGGGTTGAGGTCTTTATAGAGGTAGAGACCACTGTTTTATTTTCAGGATGGCTTTAATGGAGTCAACAGAATTTACTATTGCATCTCAAATGAGACTTTTCTAGTAATCCTTCCCTACTTTAGACATCATATGTGCTGCTAAAGCAACGTCTTGATTCTTGAAAAGGATTCTTGGTACATGTAACTAGTAGGATTTGCTTTTTAAAAAAAACCTTGAGGGTTTCTTTAGCTTCTCAGCCTGGAAAGCAGACTGCCTTGGCTGTTTCCTAGATTTTTTAGTTCTTACTGATCTAAACATCATTGTTTTCAGCAGTATCTAGATAAATCAGAGAATTGGGGAAGATAAAGGAGAAAACGACTGATTCTGAACTTCATTTGTTTTGTTATGGTGAGGCTGGAGAGTACTCTTGGGTTTAAATACCCTTTTAAATCTTTGTCTGTTGCTTAATTTCAGACACAGTTTAAAGAAGAGAGAAAAACAATACTGACATGAAAAACTTACTACTTTGGAATGATTACATGGAGTAAGACAATTCAAGAGAACAGTCAATAAGATTTAATGATTTTTTTATATAAAAAGAAAAGCTAGGAAAAAGGGAGCAACTGATTTAATTTTCTTTTTTTTTTTTTTAATTATACTAACACCTTTCAATGAGTTGCCTTTGGTGTAAACCACAGCATGAGTAGAAGGAGCAGCTGCAATAAGTCTCAAAAACTTTATCATTTGAGAGCAGCTGACTGTATTTGCAAGAAGATTTCTATGTTCAGAGGGAAGATTTAAGATGCCAGTTGTTCATTTTATGGTATAGCAGAACAAGGATAATAAAAGTATGATCCAGTGATTGGTGGCTGAAAAGTGAGAAGTTTTAAAAATTAATTTTGAAAGGGAAATAAATGCTAATCGAAATCAGGTTACTTAAATTCTGAATACGAACACTTTTTTTAGGCAACCATGAATTTATATCTCTACTTCATTTTGATAGCTTTTTGTCTGTGTCCTTGAATGAGAAATGTTAAATATTCAGAAAGTCACATAGCTGCAGATGATGATGATGTAGTACCTGTGTTGAGTATTTGGGAAAAAGAAGAAACAAGAACCAACTGCAGTCTGCAGTTTTATTGCACACAGGATGTAGTTTAAAAATATTAGAGAACTGCACCTGAGAAGGCAGGAGAAAGTACTTTAGGTAGCAATTAATCTGTAAGGAGGGTGTCAAAATGATACAAGATGTTGTATTTTCAGGTAAGAAACACTTTGTTTGGTTCCTGACACCAGAGGTAGCTTGCATTTACACGGGTAGAGAGAAGTGGCTCAGTGGAAGGTCTTTGGTGTGGTGACTTTGGAGTCTAGTTTCTTCTCCCCACCCCATTTGCTAATGGTTTTCACTTCTGCCCTTTCTGGGTTTGTATTTAATCAGGTAATGAGTCATAGGAGCAGTCAAAAAAACAGTGTACAACCTCCTCTGCCCTATAAGTTCAGACAGAGGCAGTTTGGGGTGTTTTGGAAAGAATCAACTATTTTGCTTAGCTGGAAGAAGGATTTGTAATTCATTTGGCCCAGGCTTTTCACAGTGTTTCCTGGGCTATGGTGGATATTTGAACTGAACTTACACACATGATCTACCCTGTCACTTTTCTTCTCTTGAATTGTCTTACTGTCTAAGCCAGATTTGTGAAATGTTGCTGCTTCTGTTGATCTGATTTTAATGTAATTATTTTGCCTCCTATTTGGTTTTTTCCTTAATACCAATTAGAGAATATTTTGTATTTCTGTAGTCTGTAGACCCAGTAAAATTCAATGAAAACCTTAATCTGTAAAATCTTGATGCTGCTGCTGCAAAAAAAAAGCATAGTCTTTCATACTTTTTCAATTGAACCAATAAGCATATGGAAGGGAATGCAACACAGAAGGCACAATATTTACCAGTGCACTTTATGTAATAAAAGTGACAGGTTTGGACAAAAGGTTTGGCAAACTTGCCATTGAATACATTTTTCATAGGTTGGTTGGTAAAGATTTGAGATTTAATAGGGAAAAATTTCTGTTGTTGTTCATTTATAATTATTTGCATATAATGCATACAAATAAGACATCCTTTACCTTTGTAACAGTAAATTTAAAAAAAAAAAAACCCAGCCTATATTACATGGCATTTCAATAAAAAATGTTCTAAAAATAAATAGAATAATAAATTAAACACTGTGATCCTTAAACATCTCTGAGGGGAAACATGACAAATATGCAGAAAGCATAATTACCCTAGCATTTCTCACTGTTTTTAACTACAATTTAAGTGTTCTTTGGCCATGTACCTTTCAATGCCATAAATTATTAAATATTTGTGCTGTGCAGAAGAAACAAAAGGGCAATACAGAAGAGGTTGCAGTGAGTTTAATCTCATGCAGGGCATTACATAGGGAGAGCAATTTCTTGTTGCAACCATTAAATTGATTGATATCAAGCGCCATAGTTGCCTTGCCTTTTCTGTAATCCTGCAAAGTGGCTGGCATCACCAGCATCTTAGAAATCCTATTTTATCACCTCCTATATTTTGTTTAGCTTTATGGGGACAGGAGTAAAATGTTTTCTGCTTCTCCATTTTTTAAGAGTCTTCAGAAAGTCTTTGGTGATGTTTGGTTTATGCCTGTATGAGGAAGAGGGGGAGAAGTAAAGGAGCAGAGAAAAAAAATTATTTTTCTTATTATAATTATATCCATAATCTCATTCTTATAAGTATTAGGTATTTCCCTTAGAAGGGAAAAAAAATCTAATTTACAGAAAGAGGTAATACAAGTTTGAAGGTCTGAGAGTTTCTTCAATTACCAGTTCCTGTGCTCATCTTCATTTTCAATTAAAGAAATGCAGTAGCACATTTCTCTGGAGTGATTTCAAAATATCTGCATATAAATGGTTCTACCAACCTCCAAGGTGCAATACCCTTGTGATGCATTATGCCTACTCTTTTCACCACAAAACAGTATTTTCTAATGGGCTTTCAAAAAAGAAGAAACAAATGAAAATATGCAGTATCTAGCCAAAACACCTTGACATAAATTGGGGATGTTATGCCATTTGAAATTTGGCAAGGGTAGCAAAGTCAGAGTTCTGAGTGCTGTTGGTTCATTAGTGATCAGTAAAGATTCTGATTTTGGGTAATATTTTGTGCAAATGACTACAGGAATAGAAAGGTACTTAACATCATGCCAGAGTGCTGTTTCTTGTGGTGTTTGCCAGTGATTATCAACAGAGGTCTTGTCTATGATAAGAAATGATAAAAAATACCCACAACCTGTTTCTAGTTTTCTTTCTTGTACAAAAAGAACATTTTTTTTTTTCACAACTCCATGAGCATCGTGAAACACCTGGAGATGTTGAACTTAATCCATTAATTTCAATAGGAATGTTCTTTTCTTTCTAGAGCATAAATTAAATTACATGCTAACTGTTTGTCAGCTTTTTATTTACAATCAGGAAGTGGTTTAAAATGGATTATCTTTTCCAATTATAATTAGAAAGCTTCCAGTAAACATAATGGATAAGAAATAAATTGTAAGGGCAAATGTTTGTCATGTAAGCTTTAGAGCACTTCATTAATATGTGGGTGGCTTGTAGTTTGGAGTATTTTATGGTTATCATGTTTTTTTGTTAGTGAAATTTACACAAATGCATTTATACTTTTTAAAATGCACTGGTTTGTCAGGTAATATATTCATGGATGCATGTTTTGCTGTGTGACTCATATTGAGTCCATAAGTTTGCATAGGAAGAGATTTAGAAGACTCTTGCTCTGAATAACTCATACTTTTGATAGGAGCAACAAAAAAAAATCTCTTGTCAGTGAAATGCTTTTAATTCTTCCCTGACTAAACCATGAGGAAAGATGTAATATGTTCGTGCCCCTTGTGTTAAGCTCTGTAGGGCAGCTCAGAGCTTCTGTAACAGGCAAAATCCCTCCTTATGCCACCCACTGAACAGAATGAAATCTTGTACCTTGGGCTCCTGTACACCTTGAAAAATTCTTTTTTTTTGGTGCCATCTGGAAGTGAGGTGAATGATGGACCCAACTGTTGTTCACCTTCAATCAAAGTTAATATCACCTCACTCCACGAGTAGTTCTTGACATTAGCAGGGTGCTTACAAGAGAAGGTGCTCCTTGCACAGTCATCACTGTGACCTGGGACAGAAGTACCATGGTAGCCGTAACAGAGAGAGAACACTCTGCAGGTTTCTCTGTTCTTGGTTAAATGCTTGGTTTGAATATTTTTGGAAGTTCAGTGAGATGAGTTTTTTATTGCTCTTGTTAAATTTACAATCATGGGTTTTTTTCCGTGGCTCTGTCCAGAGAAGTCTGGCTTTGGTGCCTAAAAGAAATCTACCCATGGAATATATTTGGTGGTGGTGGCAGCAGTGCCTGTGACAGTGAAGCTGTTGCGTCCCTTGACCTGAACAGACTGTTGAGCTGGTGATTCATTCACTTGGAGCCCATTGCTCTTCTCTGTGGATTCCTTGTACAGAAGTGCTCGGCTGTTACCACGGGTTTCCTGCTGGGTGTTTTGGGATTGGGCTGGCAAGTGACTCTGTAGTCACTTAGCAGCTGTCAGGTAGTACTGACTTTAAGGAATTGGAAAGGATTCTCTCTTGGCTTTTTTCAGTTGCACCAGATGATGTTCACTTGGCTTCCTTTCTCACAAATTCTGTGTGGCACAGAACGAAACTGAGTGACAAGTTTTAAAAGTCCATTGGTCTTCATGCAGTCTGGCACAAATTTCTTTTGCAAATAAAATAGAAAAATAATTTATGGTCATTATTTTATTAGGCATAAATTTCATGTTCTGTGTTTTTCTGTAAAGAAAAAAATTAGCTGTTCAGATATTTACTGCATCAAATGGAGAAACACTATTACAGTGCAGGATGCAGAAGTTTTTGATATCCCGTTCACTTTTTCCACTTCATGTTTAGTAAACACAAAATAGAAAACAAAAAGCATATTTTTTATGGCATGTTTTCACTATTAAAGTGATTTTAGTCTTTCAGATAAAACTGTACTAAAACTCGTTTAAAGTATACGATTTCAATAATGAAACTGTTGTTTGCTCTTAATTCTTGGAAACTTGATTTTAAGGATAAGGTTTGATTTGTAAAATCAGCTCTTATTCATTGCATATGGGTTTATAAATTACTTACAAGCCAGAATCTAAATTGCAATTAACTGTACCCACATCCTAATTAAGTATTGCAAATGCGTAATGAAGTATATTTCCAGAGGGAGAATAAAAAAAAAAAAGGCAAGGATTTATCCAAGCACTTAAGTATTTTTTCTTCTGTATTTTTAATAATTTTAAAAGAAAAAAAGAAAGGAAAAAGAGAAAAGGTCTCTGGACTTAGCTAAATAAACTTTGCATTTCTGCTGCAGCTCTCAGGAGTATTTTCACAGCATCCCACTAGTCAGAAATATATTTGTTCATGAAACCATATGTTTAATGCCAGCAAACAGGGACCTGGGAAATAATGGCTGCAATTCAGCAAAGTCCCTATGATCATGGCTGGTTTTGCCATCATAGTTTCTAAGGCAGTAAACAGGATTTGTCTCCCCTAAATTGCATGTAGTTTACATGCAGTGTTTGCATTGGTATTTCAGCATTTAAAATAGAGGGAAATGTATTTCTGAGTATACATGTATTTACAGCTTCTGTCACAGTACTGCCACCTACCTTTACTTTTAACATAAAATATCGAAGGTGTTTTAGTTAAGGCTTTATTTTTCTCAGAATATCCTAAGAAATCCTTTTCACTTAGAATGTTGACAGTAAAATCACCAGTTGTTTTGGAGTTTTTTGTTTTGTTCTGGGGCTTGACTTTTAAAAGTGGCTTCTTAGGGAATTTGAGTTAAAGTTGAGTCTTTAAAACAAGCTTTATTAAATTGATCACATATTGTATTCATTTCTATGGGCAGTTGCAGTGGATTTAGTCAACAATTCTAAATGGGCAACATATTTATGGCATCCTGTTAACATGATAATGCAGATATTTGGCAGCTTCCAGGGTAGTTTTGAGATTATTAAATAAGTTGAGCAGTATGAAAGTGTATTTCCTGTTTCTGTTTACTTCAGTATTTTCTGAAGTTGTATATGTTCTTTTTTCTGCTATACTGTAGTCTTTTGACACCAGGGTGAGAATGCTGGACAGTCACCAGCCTTTACCATGGCAAAGCATAAAATCCAAATATATTATTTCTTGTTGCTAGCTTCATGATTGGTTTTTATTGGTGTACCTTTTACAGGAAAAGGATTGTCAATCAACTTGTTTTTGAAATTACTTTTCTGGACAAAGATAAGCATGGTACTGTTTTAGAACTGTCTTTCTAAAAAGTGCAAACCCACTGATTTACTGGCATGCATTAGCTTTAGAGTTTAGCATTACCAGAGCCTTGACCACCTTATTGGAAATTTGAAACATGATAGGAATTCATGTGATAAAGATATTAGCATGAAATAAAATAAAAGCTTCTATTCAGGAAGATGTATTCAGATGTAAAGATGTATTTAAGTATTTTCTTTTGAATTCAGTGGAGTTGGCTATAGTATTTTTGAGTCAAAGTCTGATAGAAGTCTTGATTATTGTTTGAATCTCTCTATTTTAAATGTAGTCATGTTCAGTCAGCAACTAGGGAGTAATCACAGAGGAAAAAGATTTTTTCTTATTGTATTATTAGGAAATACATACTTTGCGTATGAACTTCCATGAAAAACCCCTCCCCAAGTTAAGATGGTGCCAGATAGACAGATGAGATCCATGGCAGAGTGTGAAGCCTGATGGGGAGAAGCTGTCTCTGAATACCTAGGCTGGTCTCAAAGCTGGAAAGGATTGGAAAATGAGGATCATGTCCATGTGCAGAGACCCATTTCAAGCACTTTCCACTGGTGTATGTTTGAGGCTAATGCATACACAAAAGGGCCCTCAGCACTTTGTTAGGAGCTTGCCTTCCCTTATGGTATGTGTCCTGGCTGTGCAGTTCTTTGGAGTAAGGACTTCCTATACAATTTTTTTGTACCACCTAGCATGAAATGGTTCATTCTTGGTTGGTTTCTTGATTAAAAAAAATGTTGATGATAAATTATTGTGCATTCACTGAGGTACAGCCATTTATATGTAGCAAACGATGATACAATTCACTATGTTTAATACCAAAGTGGCCTTTTTAAAGTCATTATTTACAACCAAGTATCCCTCTGTGCAGGAAAAAGAAAGGGTATATTAACAATTTTTAAATAGAAACAAAGGTGAAATACTTAGTGTTCTCTGAGCATTACTGTTACATTTGCTAGCATAGCATAATTTTGTTTTCATTAATTTTTAAAGGGAATCCTATGATCTTTTTAACATGACTTCTCTGGTTACTTACCTTGCAAATCTAGTTCAAATGTAAATACTTTCTGAGACAAGAATGTGCAATCATTCCAGCAGTTAATATTGATAAATACAAGTAAAGTGTGGCTTGTAGAAGGGAATTGGAGATTTCAGTGGACCTGACATAATACATGTTTTGGCCCGTATGGCTGCCTACTTGAAACCCTGATAAATTGAAACAGCAACACTAATCAGTAGATTAAGGGATGCTGCCTATTGAATCTCTGTTCTGTGAACAGCAGTGTAGAGCATCTCCCTTAAATCAAGGTAGTTATTGATTGTGTGAATGGTGATCAGGTTTCCCATTGGACTCTGTGATCTTAAAGGTCCTTTCCAACCTAAATGATCATGTTACATGTTAAATAAATGTTACTGGTAAAGGTTAACATCATTGTCTGTGTTCTGATACCTATGCTCAGATATACAATGAAGATTCAAATAAATTCTCAATATTTTTATTTCTAAATTGTTTTTACAACTATATTTGCAATTTTACAGCACAGTAAATTTTGTACTTTTACCTTATTTTAGTGTACCTCTTAGCTGTAGGGTCCGAGTCCAGCTCTTACCATCACAGTTGGAATCAAAAGTAAATATTGTTAAATATGGGTGGGCTGTTGGCTGAATAGCTATGTGATTATAAAATCAAGGAGCTGGGTGGTACAGATCATGCATTTTAATTAGAGCTGAGGGGATTTCTTGCCACTTAAATGCAGAAAATCAGAATATCTTTAAGATTTTATTCTTCGTAAGTGCATATGTGTGTTTCCTGAAACTTTAATTACTTTTTTCCTTTGTAGTCATGAGACACAGACGACTTGTTGGGATCATCCTAAAATGACTGATCTCTTCCAGTCCTTAGGTGAGTACATTCATTAAAACATTGTGATTTTTATTCCATGAATAAAAGCTGCACTTGGATACTGACTGTGTTTGAGTTCTCATGACCTGAGTGTAACAGCATTTCCCACTTTGTCATGAGGCAGACTTTGCCCAAACCTACTGCCTTGGTCATTGCATTGCATTTTGGCAATATTAATTCTGAGCCATGTACTCTGACTGTATGCTTTAATGCAGTACCTTGGATTTATTCTTTTAACCTCACAACGAATTGTCCAATGATACAGGCTCTTTGCATGTTTAAACCAGGGCTGTGGTCTGCAAAGAACTAATTTTGGTAATAAAATAAAACAGCTACCTTTTCAGTAAAAGCTAAACTGTATTATAGTACAGCTAGTTCAACATGTCCTGACAGCATCAACATTTACTGTGAAATCTCCCATTCTAAGGAGAAGAAGGGTAAAAAATACTGTTAAGTGAGGGAAAAAATGTTACTGTACCAATTGCTTTTTAAAACAGAGCTTACAGCTATGAGACTGTCCCTTTTAAGGCACACTTTGCAAAGTCATGGCACATAAATTAGAGCTTAAGCCATTTTTTCTGTTACTGACATTTGCTGCCCTCTGTTTCCTGTATATTATCTGATGGAGTTGTAAATTATTTGAGAAACTTGCTGTATTTGAGCAATTTTCTGGGAACTGTGTACCAGTGCATAATATTTATGTGAAACTCTCCTGTATGTATATGTATGTGTGTGTGTTTGTTTGTTTGTTTGTTTTGCGTGTGCCAAGATAGTGTTGGCATTTCTGGAGGGCCACTCTCTTTAAGGTCCTGGACTGTCAGAGCCAGGAGGCTTTCCCTGAAGGTGAATTGGACTGAGGTCCCAACTTGTCAGGTTTTATAATTTGTTCTGATATATCCTATTAATTCATTGCAGAGAAGAGGAGGGATATCAAACTTCTTCCAAAATATGAATATTTATATGTAAAAGAAAGTTATGGGCTGTACTTTTAGGGCCGCTCATGTTTCTGTTCTGCTGTTTCAGCTGATTTGAACAACGTGCGCTTCTCCGCCTACCGCACGGCCATCAAAATCCGCAGACTGCAGAAAGCACTGTGCTGTGAGTGCGGCCTTGGGGGAAGTGGTTTCTCTACCGTACTTGGGGAAGGGAGGGTCAGCTTCAGTCTAACATCATTAAGCATGGACCAGAGTTATCCTTGACCCAGTGTCAACCAACAAAATGGCAAGAATTGCCAACAGTAGGTGTCGTTATCGCAAATAAACAAAATAAATTAATAAAAAAGAGGTGCAGCGGGTAAGTTGAAATGGTAAACTCACTAAGCATCACTTTTATCTCAAATTTTGTTCTACAGGTAAATTTGCTTACTTATAAATTTATTTATGTTGCTAAGTATTTAAAAAGTATTTCCTATTATATCACAACTATGATTTAATTCAGCAGCATGTTGCATGATTATCATGTACACTCACAGTTTAGCAGCCTCAGAAGTGATAGATCAGGAGATCTTGTCCTGGCCTCTGGACTTGGGACTTCTCCAAGTCACACAGAAATTACCACACTGGGGATCTGTGCTCTTGTTGAGTCTCCTGTGTAAAGTAAACTGAATTTTAAAAACGATGGAAAATGTAATACATATGAACACACACCCAACAGAAAAAAAAAAAAAACAAGGTGAAGTAGAAAAAATCAAAAGGAAACTGGACAATTTTGGAAGGAGATGTGGTATGTGAATGTGATAAAGGTTGCAGATTTTGGACCTTTTGAAACGTCTTGGCAACAGATAGTAGAAAGATGTATGATATTACCAACATTTCCTCTTTACAAATTAGGAGTCCTTGGCATGGAAGGACTTTTCAGCCCTGGAGGGTGCACAGTGCTGCAGGCACAGTAGGAACACAAAAAATGCAAAGTCCTCCTAGGGGGGTGCAAGCTGTAAAGTAGTTACACAAAGAGGAATCTCTTCCCACCCTCCAGATGGTTACTTTTCTTTCCAATGTAGAAGACAGCAGTCTGATCTTAGCTGGCCTTCAGGTATACATCTTACTGAATGAAGCTGTGATGGTAGCTAGCTACTCCAGAAAGCCAGACTGGGTCTGTGCACAGCACAGGCTCTTATCAGTACCTATCGCCAGTTGTTCATAAGATGTGGTCCCACCAAGGACTACAGCTTCATCTCCCAGCAAGGCCAAAGAACATTATGAGCTTTTTGCTTGTCAGTGTGCAGGGTGTAAAGTATTCATCAACATGTATCTAAAAACAAAAAGCAAAGCAAGAGATCAGAAAGCAGAGTAAAATTCTCCTTGTGTGAGCTGCTCCTCAGGGAAGAGTGGGAAAAAACAGACTGCATATGACAGGTGCTTTTCATGTTGCCTATCTCTGACAGACATACAGCTTTTCTAGTGACCTGTGTAGATCAAGCTTCACTTTTATTATTTCTAATAATAATAAAACTAAACTTTGAAGAGGGACATACTTTCTGCTTTTGCTGTTACTTCAGAATATATAAATTTCTGTAGTAACAGCCAGGGCTAGCTCTCCTCATTCGCAGATTTCAGAAGTACCCTCCTATTGTCTCCAGTTTCAGGGGAGGGATTTGGAAGGGAGGAAATAATAAGAAGTAAAGACAGTACTCCACTTTGAAAGAGCTAGGAGTAAAACTTTCATCTCTACAGGTCCAATCTGCCTTTACTCCAACTCTGTGCTTTGTGGGAAGAGACAACAGCCAAAAAAATCTTTGTTATACACGTGTACTTGATAAAGAATTGATTTTATTTTTAGTTGGGGAAAGAGTAATCTTCTGTGCCACTGCCATTCATTTTCGGGTCTGAGTTAGTTTAGTCTTCCACTCTATTTCCTATAACATTAATTGCAGATGTATTTTGAAAGTGTTTAGATGCAGAATGCTTCAGAAAAGCTTATGTGCTAAGGCAAAGAAACATCAAAACAAATCACCAAAAATGGAGATCACTGTAAAATGTGACAAATTGATGTCACAGGCATGGTGTGTGTATAATGTCAAAGGTGTTTTTGGTGGGAACTCCCAAGAGCACAGCTGGAGCTGGATGCACAGTTCCACTTGCACCTGATAGATTTTGACTTTGCAGTGTAAGTGCTTCACAAGCAGATTCAGGGCCAATTGCACTTTAGAATGTTCATTTGAGAAAACTTTAGAAACCTTTGTTGATGCCCTATCTCTTCTTGGTAAATGTCAAAAAATCTCGGCTCTAGGGAGGTTACTCCCATTTTCCTCATTCTCCTTTTAAAATAGAAATTAGTGTCGGGTTTCTTCTTGTTTTGTTTTTTGGCAGGTAGATTCCTGCAGAGATGTACCTTTTCATATATATGTGTATGTATTTTGCAGGAATGTAAGAAAGGCTGCAAGTTTGAAATAACAAATTCTTAGCCTTTCTTGGCTCAGATTATGTGGGGCAGATGTAGGGAGAGTGCTTTCCCACTGTAGCAGAAGAATAGGGCCAGAGAGAGTATTGTGTGTTGCAGATGTATTGGGCAACGGTGTAGCACCATGTCCTGATGATATTTTATTCTTGTGCAGCATTCTTTAGCTCATTTTCAAGAAATTATAATGCCCCACATACTGAAATACAGTACTGAAAGACAAAAAGGGAACAAAATCACCATGTATATTCAGAATTCTGTAGCTGAGTTCCTCTAGGTGATTCAAAATTTAAGAATGTTAATAGGACTATCAACCACACAAGGGGAAAAATGGAACATTTAGACATCAGGGACTAAGAGACCTGTGAGCACATTGCTCTTTGAGGGAAGAGTGCAGTCTCTTTGCTGCAACTGCTATCATTTGCAAGGTCTTTTTAATAAAAAACTCCACAGTAGTGCCCTGCTATTTTCCATGGAGTTACAGTAGCCTCAAATTTGCCATTAGCAGCTGGGTGTAGTTACTTGCTCATGAGTCAGTCACTCTCACCTGCTTTAACAGTGCTGAATGATATGATTTCTCTCTTTCTTTGGGAAAAAGAGAAGGGGAAAAAATGGGCCTTGTGCTCATGGGTTGGTTAAAAGCAGGATTGGTTATTCAGCATGTTTAAGCAGATGCAGAATGATACTGCAGAAATGCACTGAAACCTGTGTAGGCATCTTGCCAGAAATATCATGACAGTGTAACTGCTTGTCCCAAATTTCATTCAGCCAGGTAAGTGCTGAAGTAAGCAGGAATGGAAGTAATTTACTCTGGTTGTTCTGCATGGATAGTGCCATCCAAAAGTGTAAGTTTAGCTTAATTTGTATTAGTATAGCATCAGACTTGCTGTGTTTTTTAATACAAAAATACTGGCAGTACCTCTCCCAGGTCCTTCTGAAATGCTCAGGCAGAAATGTGAGTGAGAGATCTTAATGCCAGCAGATCAAGATGTGAAGTTAGCAGGCTTAGTGTCTGTTGAATTGCTTCTTTTCAGTGCAAGGATGCTAATGTTAAGCCAAAGAAAAAGGCTATGACTTCCTGGCTTCCAAAGCTTTCTGAATTTTCAGAAGCTTTAAAAAGGGCAGGTTCTGTGTGCTGTCAGTCTGTTTTATGCAGCTAATTACCTGCTTTTAGTCAGCCATTAAGTACCTTACAGAAACAGATTGCAAAATAACCAGTAAACATAAAAACTCCGGACAAACAAACAAAGAACTCCTACAACTCAAAATAAAAGCTAATATCAAAACAAAACCAGCAAACTGATTGCATTAATTTTTCAGGGTTTTCTTTGTTATTAGGGTTTTGAAGTCATGAAGGGGAAGTGTGATAAGTGGCCATGTCCTAAATTCAGCATGTATGTCATGGGGACAGCAGTTTACCCTCACTTGGCTTCCCTCCACATCTCAAAAAGTAGTCAGGATTACACTGTGAACTGGTTTTGGGTTCATGTTGGCTTTAGATATGCTTGTGAGCTTTTTGCAGTGTATCACATCCTTTATAACTATTGTAGAAGATTATGCTGCAGTGAGTGTATTGCCAAACACTTCGGCTACCTCAGGTCAAACTAGGGGCAAGGCATTTTGCTGCAATTACCAGTCTGCCTCTTTGATAAATACATGGCTGGCATTTGTTTGCAAGCCCAAGAGAAGGGCTTAAAATGTCCCCAAACAAACAAGAAAGAAAATTAAAAACAAACAAATGTAAGCCCCTGCAAATCCGATCCTGTGAGGTGAGAACGGAATGTACTGATTTTAGTGCAGGGGAGGAAAGGCAAGGGCTGTGAGGTACTGTTTCTCACTTTGCAAAGATGTGAGGAAGGGTAGATAGGGGACAAGGGGTTGGAAATGCACCCTTCTTTTGGTAGATGATCCCTGAGTTCTTGACAGAGTTTCTCATAGTGGTTAATGTTTTTTTGCTCTTGCTTCTTTTTCTGTTGTACTTGCTTTCCAGCCAGATAGAATTATCCAATACAGGATGCAAATCTGGGCTCCTTATTTAACACTGTTATTCCTCCCCTCTGCTCTTTTGAGACCTCACCTGGGATAATGCATCCAGATCTGGGGTGCTCAGCACAGGAAAGATGTAGACCTGTTGGAGCAGGTCAAGAGGCAAGCAATGAGGGTGATGGAGCATCTCTCCTATGAGGAATGGCTCAGAGAGCTGAGGTTGTTCATTCTGGAGAAGAGAAGGCTCCAGGGAGACCTTAGGGCAGCCTTTCAGTACCTAAGGGAGGCTTAAAAAAAATAGGGAGAGTAACTTTTTTAAAAGGACAGATTGTGATAGGACAAGGAGAAACAGTTCTAAAGTAGAGGAGGAGACATTTAGATTAGGTATTAGGGAGAAGTTATTTACTGTGAGGATGGTGAGACACTGGCACAGGTTTCCCAGAGAAGTTGTGGATGCTCCATCCCTGGTAGTGTTCAAAGCCGGGCTGGATGGGGCTTTGAGCAACTTGGTCTAGTGGGAGGTTCCTGCCATGGCAAGTTTCTAGGTTGGAACGAGAAAAGAAAATCTTTAAGGTCTCTTCCAACAAAAATAATTTTCTGATTCTATGATTCATTGTGATGATTGGTGAAGAGCAGTTCACAACATGCTAGAGATTGTCAAAATGGATTTTTTTTCATTTGAGAGATGACATTTATAGTGCAAATGTGTTACTGACTCTTCACAAACAGCTCAGTATGAGCTTTTAATATACTCCAGCTGCATGTTATATATATTGTAGCAAGCATACTAATACATTGCAATTATATTTTTAAGTCCTTGCTTGCGAAAAAAAAAGTCACTGAGGATTATACCAGTTACATTTCATCTTTTCCACTTTCTTTTGCAAAAGGAGGTAGAAGAGCTCATTGATGGCCTTTTCTTTTCACCATGCAAACCTCAGATTTTCACAATCACATTTAAATGGTTTTGAGAGCAAAACCCTTTTTCCCCTGTACAATATCCATTGCATCACCAACTGCTTATAGAAAGAATTCTGTAATAAAGGAGATAAAAATATTTTTCAAGAAAGCATAGCATTTAGTGTTCTGGAAAATACAATAAATAATCTCCCTGCTTTCTTTTAAGCCCTAATTTAGCAACTGCTATTCAGTTAGTCAGGGCTTTAAGAAAGAATTCTTGCCTAAGAATTTGCTTTGCTTTACATTTGATCAAAAGTGATAGTCCTTTTGTAGGATTCTGCTTTATGGTAAATATGAAGAATCCTGTAAGCCTCATGAATTCTATGTGTGTGCATCCAAAGTTAGGATCCTCTAATTACACAGACTACTTTAGCAGCTATTTTGTTGTTCTGCGCTGTGCAGTGCCATTATAATGTTTTTATTCTGTTTTTTTTAAATAAATAGTGCTCGAATGCTGTTGACTTGTCACAGAGAATGGTTTGTCACTAAAAATTACTAAATGAAAGTCACTGGGCTAATTGTTTGCAGTGTTTGCTACAATTTGCACTTAAACAATAATTGTCAATGTGTATTCACACTTTTTTTAATCCTATTATTTTTTTTTAAATCTATTATTAGTGGACCTGTTGGACCTGAACACGACAAGTGAAGTTTTCAAACAGCACAAGTTGAGTCAAAATGATCAGCTGATTGGTGTCCAAGATGTGATCAGCTGTCTCACTACCATCTACAGTGGACTGGAAGAGAAACACAAAGATATGGTGAATGTTCCTCTCTGTGTAGACATGTGTCTTAACTGGCTACTCAATGTGTATGATAGGTAAGAAAAATGTTCTTTTTGTCACAGTGTGTACCCCCAGGAATTATAAATTATAAAGCCTTAAAAATTTCTTTATTAAAAAGTTATCTTCTGATGTTTTTGGCTCCATAATGAAAGTACAGTTGCATGCAATAAGGTGTTTCTTATCCTGTCGTGCTCAGCACTGAACAAAGATTACACTGCTTCTGTACTACTACCAAAGAAACATTGAAAGGACTTAAAAAAATATGTATGTGAGTAGAGAGATAGCTGTGTTCCTACTGTGAATATTCCAAGTCTACCAGATTGATGGCCATTCAGATCAGATTCTATTTCTGCCATAGGTGGAGACAGTTTTTTTCACGTATTTTACACTTAGTTACTTGCTCTCATAGTCCTGGCTGAGCTCCCTGCCCTGAGTGCTCTGTCAAATGGAGGTTGTTGTGATCTCAGCACTAAAGCCTGTCTGATTCTGGAGGGTCAGCAGTGTCCTAATTGTGGCTCCATTCCAGCACGTACAGCTCCTGCCATGGATCAGTACTGAGGGCTGATGTTACGTGGTCCACCTGCCCTTGTCCTGGCAGCAAGGCTGTATTTCCCAAGGACATTGAGTTTGCCTAAAGAATATTTTGGGATGCTTACAGTAAGAACTTGTGGGTTTATTAAAATACACATTTGCTGTTTCCAGAAAGAGAGCTAAATCTCAAAAAACATGAAAACATCCACTCCAGCAGCCCTTTGTGATTTTGGCCAGTTCTTTCTGAGCTCTTTGTCAGTTCTTTCTTCTGCTGGAAATTGAACTCTGTCCTCTCTGCCCTGCCCTGCCCTATGTCAGCCTGCATGACCTGCAAGCAATCTACTTCTATTTAGTTGTGCTTTTGAGTCATGAGTTTGTTGCCTGTTTTTCTTAGTGGCATTCACTATCTTTATTTCCCTTGTGTAGTAAAAACTGGGGAAAGACTTGGTTTCCATCAGCTCCTCCATGCACTAAAATGTGTCTCCCTACATTGCTTCAGCAAAGGCCTTTCAGGACTCTTTTGGAGCTGACTAAAGACTCAGTAGTGCAGTACAGGTTGTGGTTGCTTGAGTGTGTCTGATTGAAAATAGTTCAGAGCTATAAACAAAATTACAGATCAGAATTGCTAAGCTCCATGAGGGTGGTTACAAAATTTATTTTCTTTCTCCCCATTTGAAGTTGAAAAGAGCAAAAGTATTTCTTGAATAGCGATAAAAATTCTTATACCTGGCTTTGCAAATGGGAGTTTTTACTTGTAGATGTATACATAGTCTTCAATATGTTCACTCAGTGCCAAATTCTAACAGTTCATACCTTTTTGCTTTTTCCCCTCAGAGGATTACATACCACTTCTCCTATACTTCATGGATATTTTACTTTATTTTGGTTTTAGGGGAGAGGGAAGGAGGGAACAGAGTACGTAGAACCATTTGCCATTTATCTGCTGGCTACCGACATTCAAACATTTGTTAGTTGGACTTCTCCCCATTACTGCTGAAAAATTAGAGGGTCCATCAAATATTGACTGGGATTTCTTCCTGCATTTATTTTTATTTTGGAAAGTTCTGAAAGTACAAATACATTGCTCGCAAATAGAGCAATAGATCAAGTGAGTTGCTTGACTTAAATGTTATTGACAATTTGGAATAATAGACGTAGTGATGTCAGAAAATTTTTTGTAGTTACTGGCTGGGTTTTGTTTTCTTTTAGACTGAACACAAATCTACTACATTTTCTTTAGATGCTTACCTTTGAATCTTAACTTCAGGTAGAAGTCAAGTTGTTTAATCTGTTCATATTTAAAATGCACTTGGTAAGCAGCAAATATTTCTTTCAGTAATGTTTCCAGTTTCTCCCATTTCGCCTTGACTATTATGTTGAAAACTTAATGTAGATGCTTCTTCAAGTCCATTGAGACTTTATTTAAACTTTGAAAAATCCAGGATGAAGTTTACTGAGAGAAAATTACATTTTACAGTGTGCTTTCTTTTTTTCCCCTTTCAAATTCACTCCAGGAAGAAAAAGAAAAGCTAGAAGACCAGGCAGCAATTTTAAGCTGGAATATTTGGTTTTGTTTTCTAAACTGGCCTTTACAAAAGAGCTAATTTGTGTCTTGGCATTTCCATTGTATATAGTGCATTGGTGTTATGCATATAAAATGTGTCAAGTTGTTAAACTGCCAACAAAAAGCATCTGTTAGTCGCATGCCGCTAACCTGAGATTTAATTACAGATTCACAGATTAATGGCAAACTGTATAGTTCTCCAGACTTAACCTGCAGATGTCTTTGGCCCTTAAAAAGAACCTATTTATTTTTAGAAAAGGTCTGTTATGTTCTGTTTTTTTCTGACACATTAGGAGTGATTCATTCTGAGCAGAGGAGAGAAACACTAAAATTACTCAGTGACTTTTACTACATCAAGGACTCAAAGGTTGTTCCAGACATCAACATCTGCCCTTATAAACATTTTCCAAACTTAGAGTTCTTTTTTTTGGCAAGTCCAAAGATTTTTTTTTTTTTTTTGTAAAATTAGAGATAGCTATCTTGATACTTAGAATGAGAACTGTGAAGGAAGTTTTGATCTATAAAATACTTTGGCTAGGCCTGTGTTTAAAGCATCCAAAAGCAATAGTTGGTGGTTTTTCTTTTCAACTATATACTGTCACATTTGTTGAAATCTCCCAACATCATTTATAGAAAAAGGACTGATAGTTTTCAGTAGTAATGGAGTAGCTTAACACCCCTTGAAATGAGTTGCTTCTATATGTACTGATTCAGGGCCATGACTCATTTCAATTAGAATTACCCATGAAAAAGCTTTTATGTGCACTGTTTAAATATTTTGCAATCTTTATCTGACTTCCTGTATTTCAACTTTTAAATTTTCTTAGGTTTTTTTTTTTAATGCTAGGATACTTTTGATAATGCCTTCTTTTAAATTGAATTTCTTTGGTACATTAGTCTGAGAAGGGTATTTGTGGTATCTATGCTGGTATTTTCCATATGATCAAAGCTGTCTTTCATGCTCATTCTCTGCAGCACAATCTTCCCCTGAAGAATCACGACTTTGTTTTTGTTGCAGTCATACACCTGGCAAATTCTAACACCAGCCTGAATTAATATCCCAGGCCTTACCAGCGTGTCCATTTCAGTGAAATCTGAACTTCTGAGGAATGAGGATGAGATACCTGCTCAGTCGGCCTTAACTTTATGTATGCCCTGGTTTTGACAGTAGCTGATGGAAGTTTTTTGCATGCACTCCACTTGCATCCCCTGTATTTATGACGGCTGTTTGGATTCATAGAGCACTCAGTGGGAGCAGCTTGGCAGGCTGTGATAGCAGTAAGAACGCTCTGAGGAGGTTCTGGCCCTCAGTAAGGCAGGAAAATGAGCTCCTTTGTCTGACTTGTCTGTGGGTGATCAAAGGGAGGTGTCTGTGCTGACCTTCACAGATCTACCAGGCTGCCTCGTGTTGCTGGGCTATGCAGATAACTGATAGCTGCAGTCCCTGGTAGCCCTCAGCTGCAGTGCCAGCCATTGCCATTCCAGCCGGCACCAAAGTATTCAGCTGACTAGCTACACTTCATGGAGGCACAATCAAATGAGACCCACCTATACTATGAGCCCTAGGCTTCATCTTCCTATTCACCATCGGAGGACTAACAGGAATCGTCCTAGCAAACTCCTCACTAGACATCGCCCTACATGACACTTACTACGTAGTAGCCCACTTCCACTACGTCCTGTCTATAGGAGCAGTATTTGCAATCCTGGCAGGCTTCACCCACTGATTCCCCCTATTCACCGGCTACACACTCCACTCAACATGAGCCAAAACACATTTCGGTGTAATATTTGTGGGTGTAAACTTAACTTTCTTCCCCCAACACTTCCTAGGTCTAGCCGGCATGCCACGACGATACTCAGACTACCCAGACGCCTACACACTATGAAACACCATCTCCTCAGTAGGATCACTCATTTCCCTAACAGCCGTAATCATACTAATCTTCATCATCTGAAGACCAGTGTTGTCTAGGCCTGAGACCTCTTTGACAAGAGAAGGCTGAATGGCTCTGGGCTCATCTTCATTCTCTAGTTTTCCTTGCCAGGCCCTGATGGTTTTATGCTGCTGTCCCTCCTTCCCCAGGGACATAAGGTTCCTCTAGACTTCATGTTATAATTCTGTTCTCCAATATTCTTTATTGTGTATTCCTGATTGCAATCTCTTATATTTGTGTTGCCTCTCTGACAACTTTTTCTAATCTGGCTAACTCCTGTATGCAGCTGTGCCCATCACTGGTTGTCCCTTTGACAGTTGCATGCTTAGATAAAATGCTTATATATACTGTGTCTGTGTCATCACAATGCTGCAGAATATTTGCATACCACTGCTGGCAAACAGTAGTTTTTACACTTACATTCAACAATTTACTCTTAATTATATCTTGGTTAGTACATTTATGATTTACAGGTTTCACAGGCCTCTGTTTTGACTATGGTACAGACTGTTTGCTTGTCAAGAAGTTTTGGATCCTAACCCAGTGTTAGAAAGTTATTTAGAGAAAGGAATAGATTCAGGCTCCCCTTCATCAAGGTCAGAGCAAAAAAAAAAGGCCCAAAGTGGCCTTATCAATTGATTTTGTAATGACAAGCATGCTTGTATTGGTATAATGAGTCTGAATAGTGTACTGACATTTGTGCCATATATGACACCTGTGGCATAAATTTTTATGAATTCAGAAATTAAAAAGTTTTTTGAATCTTCCCACTATAAAGCCTTGATTCTTAGGTTTTGTACATATAGGACAGTTAGATGGTTATGCTGCCATTCAGAAGCATCTTGCATAACAGACTTCTGGCAAGGTAGCCTAGTAGTATCCCAGCAGGTTGAGGGAGGTGATCCTGTACTTCTGCTCAGCATTGGTGAGACACATCTGGAGTCCTGGGTCCATTTCTGGGCTCCCTCAGGAAAAAAAATAAGTGGACAAATTGGCATTGAGTCCAGTGAAGTACAGTGAAGACAATTAAGGACTTGGAGTAACTGATGAATCAGTAGAGGCTGAGGGAAGAGAAGTTTTAGGGAGATCTTATCAATGTGCATAAATACCCAATAGGAGCAGAAGAGAAGATGGAGCCAGGCTTTTCTCAGTGGTGTGCAGTGACAGGACAAGAGGCAGCAGGCACAACTTGGAACACAGGAAATTTTACTTAAACATATGAAAAGAAGATGTTTTTAATGTAAGAGTGATCGAACAATGCCACAGGTTACTCAGAGAAGCTCTTCAGTCTCCATCCTTGAGGATATTGAAGTGGAATCCCAGGGAAACCTGCTCTACCTGGCTGAGCAGGGGCATTGGTCTCTGGAGGCCCCTCCTGATCTCAGTGGTTTTGTGACTCATTAAGATGGGAAAACTTAAACCATTGGCTTGGAAACGTCAGTACTACAATGTCTGTGGGTTTAGGGGGACAGAGGGAGGGTGTGTGGCATTTGGCTTCGGTGTGTTGGGTTTTTTTACCGTATATATGACATTAGATTGTTATATCTGTTTCCAAGAAAGAGGCCAGGGGTGAATTTGTTACTCTTTCTAAAACGTAATATTGCAGGCTTTGTAATTATTCATGTAATTTATTGAGAAAATACTTTTTGTGTGAAGGAAGTTTTTCAAAGACCCTTCAGAAATCTCCTGAAATCAGGAGAAGCTTGAAGCCTTTGTGCCCTGATCTTTTCGCTGCAAAGTCTCACTTTCTGTCTTTAACAAACAAATGGTGTGGTCAGTTCCGAGTTAAATCAAACCCAAATGAATGTTCACTTTTTTTCTGATTAATATAAATTTAAAGCACAAACGACCATACACAGGGAGGAATGGGGAAATAACTTTATCAGGGTGTAAAAATGAGCCATTTAGATGGCAAGGTATGCCAGAATGATGTAGTGTCTGTGATTGAAAGAGGTAATTTGAAGCTAAGCTTGAATATATAAAAAGGTGGCACTTTTATAGCATTCTGGAAAATTGAGTCCCAATTTTCCAACTAGGCAGTAAAAGTAATAGATGTTTTTGATTAATTTGGCAATAATTTCTGTATACCTCTGTTCTGTCTTATGGAATGAAGATACTGCTGTCTAGTATTACTAGATTAGATGATCTTGTAAAGAAAAATGCATTAATATTTTTAAGTTGCTTAGCTACTTTATCAACAACCCAGGAGTAAATTAATAATTTTATATTCAGCACAACATTTGTGGAGTAAATCAGACAGCACACCATATGCTGAATGGACAGGATAGAAAGAGATATGTAATAATCACTTCAAAAGTAATTAAAGTATATATAACTTCGGTGTGGCAGAAAGGACCAAAGTAAGGTTTGAGGTGATGATTAATTTAGTGTTATCTTACTTGTTGGTGAAAGACCCAGCTAACCTTATGTGTGTAAAATATTGAGTTTAATTATTCTACAGTTGTTTGGGTATTTTTGCCACGTCTCATTTAAAGACAAATTGCATGTTTTTTTAATGTTTGAAAAAAGAAGGAATTCTTAAGAATGTGTTTCTGCATTGATCTTCTGAACTTCAAAATTGTCCTTTTCCCTGTAAGCTGGGTTTGTTATTTTAGTATCTTTCTGAACATCATTTGCCCTGCAGGCTTAACATTACTTGCTTTGGTACCTACTTCTCTGTTCTCAAGTTGCTTTTTAGGTTTGGACATACTTTTTTGTAGGCTGGACAAGATGAGCCTGAAGTGACATTGCTTAAAAAGAATGTCAGCTCCAAACCATTGAATTAGTGCATGTGATTGCCTCTTTATGTCCCAAAATTGTGTATGTTAAAACATACACCAAAACAAAACAAAAAAATAAAAAGAAAAAGCGATTTAATTACAGTGATGTCAAAACTTGGTTTCATCTTACAGTCATTGTGTTTCACACTGAGTAATAGGCCTTCCTGCTGTGTGCTCATGTATTTTTTCCTGTGTGTATCACATTAATAAATTACTTTCAGAACTTTGCAGAGCTAGATATCTGTTCTTTTGTATTAATACAGGCTGTTTTGACACATAAAACCACTTGGAAGGCAAGCTGAGCTTTTATGAGGGAAGAATTCTTAATGTGATTTTTAGTGTTAATGGTTTTTTTGAGATCTGAAGTATATTTGAAATGTAGCTCTCCAGTGTCTTTGTATTATATAATAGACTAGAGTTGGAATGAAATAAAATGAAACTGTATTAAATTGTCTTGTCTTTATAATTTCAGTGGCCGAACTGGAAAAATTCGAGTGCAGTCCCTGAAAATTGGCTTGATGTCTCTTTCTAAGGGCCTTCTGGAAGAGAAGTACAGATGTAAGGAAGAATTTCTTTTACAAAATACTCTATATAATTAAGTCATGTACAATGACAAAAACCCTAGCAAAATTTGTAGTAAAACATTTCTCATGCTTGATGCAAGGCACTTTTCTTTTGAGTAAGTAAAAGAGAATTCTTTCCATTATCACCAGTGACAATGGCTAAAGTAGGATTTATATCTTGGCTGGAAAGTATTGCTGTCCATTCTAAATCATCAGAAGTCACAGTACTGCAGTCCCCAAAAGAAAAGGAGAATATAGCTTTGTGGAAGATAGAGAAGTATTATATTTGATTGTTATCTCATGTATGTATATATGTTTTGTTTAGGGGAAAAAAGCAAGTTAGTGCTGATTGCATCAGATTGATATCGCTGATAAAGCAAGGAAATATATCAAAGTCCTGGAATTGTATTTAGTGGTCTACAAGAAAGACTATCTGAACTCTAAAAATGGTTTTCTAGTGTATATGCTTTCTGCCAGAATTGCGCAATGGAAGTTTAAAATACGTTGATTTTAGTAATCTCATAAGCTTGAGAAATACCGAGTAATATAAAAATATTTCACAAAAAGAAATGCAGGACCAGAAGAGAATTTAGTAACTTCGTGGAAAAAAAAAGCCCTGACAAATACAGAAAAGAAGATGGAGCACTACATTACAGCATTCTAGATGATGGACATTTATATATTATGCACATAATCTTAAATTTGCTGTTCTTTACAGTAGTTCCTTGACTCATTTTGGAAACCCATGAAAAAAATGATAGAGACTGAATTTGCTCCATATACCTTTGGAGCTCTGCAAAAACATTTCTGCTTTCCTTAAGAGCATTTGTAATCAGTCTTGTAAACTTAGTTATTAACATTGAACAAAAGTAGAGGTGTTTTGTGCATTGGGACATATTTTGACATCTGAATGACATACTGAGACTTTGGGGTGTTTAGTTTCCTTCTGTCATTTGACATGTGTGTGAAGTATTCCATAACTAAAAAAGGGCTTGATGGACATACCTTTGTTCCATGATGACAGTTCAGGAGGCAATCTGTTGTTCTGTGTGAAATAAAAAGCTTTCATAAAGTGTAGGAGTTAGGCTGTAGGTGATAAACTGATAACCCTAGGAAAAGATGGCTTTAAAGAAACTCTAAAACCTGAGAATACTCCTATTAAATTGCTATTGGTAATACATTAGTATACAGTTGCCAAATACAGGCACTGAAGCAGAATGAGGAAATTACCTGGTCACCTTCATATTTATGTTGTTGCTTTGTGTTTAGTAGTAAAATTAAAATGGCAGCTGGTGGTGGCTACAGATTTTACATAATTTATATCGACAAGATGGACTTTTACTCTGAAGGATGCTGTGAGAAGTCCTAAAAAATAAGTTTCAGAAGACTTTTATACCTAGTGATTGTAACTTCAACCTGAAATATATCTGAAATTAAAGTAGTTGCTCGCATTCTTGAAGTACAGAATTAATAGTTAGATAATGCATCCTTTTTGTTGTAACTCCAGCTCTGATCAATGTGCCAGGCTTTGATATCTTTGTTAGTTCTGTTGTCCTTATGAACCTTAAAATTGTCACAGAAGAGCCCTTCAATCCAAAAGAAATTTTGCTAACAAAGGAAGCGTGTCAGGTACTGTTCTTGGTTTGCAGTGGCTTTTGAAGTCAGTGTTTTGGGGTCCTCTGGCACGAGCTGTCACAGACTCATCTTTGATATAAGCTCTTTTGGTTCTCTTGATTTTTTTTCATACCCTACTAATCATCTCTTGTTGAGAGAAATTTTGTCAGATCTATTGAGTTTTCAGTCCTTAAGCAAAAATTGTAATGGAATTCCTGAGTGTTTTCAGGAAAGTCAGTCACTTGGAAAAAAAACAGGACCTCCAAAGATAGATGCTTAATGCTAATTACCTGCCTTTTGATTTTTCCCTTTCTTGGACCAACTCCTGGCATTTGCTTCTCCTTTTGGCTGTTCTAAGAGTTTCTGAGGCGTTGGCAATTACAGGCTGCTCTGAGAGTGACAGCCATCAGATGGTTTTGGTTAGAGCCCTCAGCAGAGCACAGACTGTGCCAAAAATGCACTAGCCTTGGAGAGGCAAACTCTTACAGTAGTTGGTGGTAAAATAAGCAAGTTTTTTTGTTTTAAAAACTTTTGGCTGAACCCTTAATTCTTTTGTAAAACTTGACCAGAATGTTTGCTGCTCAAGTGTTCCACCTTCCTAGAGACTGTATGTTCATTTCCAGTATAGGGAGGATCTTTTCACTTGACACATTTTTAAAAAATGTTTTGACAGAGAAATTTTTGTGATTTTTTTTTTTATTTAATTAAGCTTTTTTTAAAGATTCTAGACTTCTGGGTTGACATGAGAATGGGTTTTTAATTAGAAGCCTCAATTGCTTTAGAGGAAACACTGAAGCCTCAATTAAAGAATGCCTATTCTTGAAAACATTTAAGACATGGTTAACTTCAAGCACATGCCTGAGTGGTCCTGAGAATTAAAATGGACTTGCAAAAGTAATTCAGTAGTTGTGGGCTGCTTACATCTATGCTTTGGGGTGAGGAGTCCCAGGCTTCTTTTTTGTTGTTGAGGCTAATGTCCTGGTCTGGCCATAATCATGCTATTCTCTGCTTTCTCTTCTGACAAGGAGTGTCACTTGTGAGCTGCAGAAGAATGCATTTGTATGTACTTTACACTTGTTTCTAACACCCACAGCCCAAACTGTCAGCAGAAACAGAAAAAAAAAACATATGGAGTTTTTTACAGTGTGTAGCTTTTGGGTAATGTGTAAAATCTTTAGGATTTGAGATGAAAAAGAAGGGCTACTTAGTAAATCCCATCTTCTAAGCAGTTCAGTTTTCAAGTGATGTACAACATCCTTGGAATGTGGTGGTTTTTTTACTGTTATGTTTATGTTGTAAATTTTCAAATAATTTGGAACTAACATAAAAAAAAGAAGACATTAGAACTGTTTGTGACAAGGCCACATAAAATGTGGGTTGTGAACATCTTTCTACTATCTGATTATCCTTTTGATTCAATAAACTTTTCAATATTTTCAAGTATCCCTTTCTTTATCAACCATTAAGTACCTTTTTTCAGGTTGTCTAGCTAAGTTACAGAGTCCCACTGGTTGCAATCCTCAAAATACTAGTGTGAGGCTAAATTTATTTAACTGATTTCTCTTTTCCTAGTTTATGTTTTTTTCATACAACTCAGATCTGCATAATCTTTTCTCTGCTTCCTTAGTCATTCTTCTTGTACTTTGGTGGAATCCCTTATACAGTTTAACCTTTATATCAATGTATTTAATGTTGAAACTCTTTTAGTGTGTATGTACATGTTAACAAATTTCATTTAAAAGAGGTTGTGACTTTTAAGATGGCTGATGTATGATGTGTGGAGTCTCCCACACTGTGGGGAGTAGGGTGCTGGGGTACTCCCTGTCAGAGCTAAAGCAAGCTCTCCTCCATCTCCTAGTTGAGAGATGTTCTTGCCATGCTTCCTTTGCCAGGGAATGGCTCATGGGTTATTTGGAGTAGGTAGGCCAGATAACAGGAGCATTCTCATTTCCATGCCTTCAGTTTTGGAGCTTCTCCTCCTGTGTGCCACATTGATGGCATTGAGGGGTTTGGGAAAAGAGAGTGCCATCCATGAACTCCTTGCACCTGGACAGCCTTTGGCTGGGGCACAGCTGGCAGTGTTAAGAAACAAATGATTTGGAGAAGTTTGAGCTCTTCAAAGGTATTTGCTGGTTTCCTCCTAGCTAATCACTTTTCCCTCTCCTGTCGCATTGTTTTCCTCTCTTTAGCAGCTCCACAGACAAGTGAAGTTTTAGGGCTTAGGAAATTACTGCCTCCCAGCTCCAGCAGCTAATGAATTGTTCTTCTTTAATGGCTTGTTTCCACTACAGACTGATGCAAACAGAAAGAATAAAACATTTTTTTTTTTTAATATACTATCAATTTTTTTAAGCTGACTCTTAGAAATTGAAAAGCTTTGCCGTCTTCAGCTGAAGATAGCCAGGATCTGGGCTTGCCAAGAGGAGCCTGCAGCTGTACAGTACTAATTCTGTCCCCTAATTCTGTCTGTGTTGGTTGTTTTTTTCTCAACACTGAGTGAACAAGATGCTATAGCTGGTGTTTGACTAGGCAAGAAAGGGCAAGAAAAATACAATAAAATCTAAAAATTAGTTCAGTCATTTTGATTTTTTTTTTTTTTGTGAAGGTCCTTTCTTCTGCTTCCACCTCCTTTGAGAAGAAAGAAACTGTGCCTGGGCTGTCTGAAGCACACTGACAAAGCTTGCCAGTTGCTCTAAATGAAGGGCAAAACAATTTACACCATGTAATAAGAGTTACTCATGAGTGTTTCTGAACGAAGGTTGTCTTTTTCTTGATCAGAAGTGCAGTCAGACTGAATTTTCAAATGTCATTTATTTCTAATTTATTGGTGGTTGTTCTGATGGGAAACATGAAGAAGGAAGGGCATTATATAGATGGATTCTTTTTCTTTTAAGATTACTTGGGGCTTTAATCCAAGCCAGCCATTGAGTGCAAAAGGGGATTGTAAAAACCAGCTGGAATGAATATAATAATTTGATTCCACCACTTTTGTAATTTGTTCAAATCACAGAATGAAAAAATATTTATTAGATAAAGTCAGCATTTAAGATGTTTTCAGAAAAGATTAATCTCTTGACTGAGTGCTAATGTACACAGCTACAGAGTTCATAAATCAAAATTGTTGGCAGAAACATTAATGTTTTTAGCTGAGCATTTTAACAATTAAAATTGTCCAATCAAAGAAATGTGCTAAGAAAGCACATGAGAAATAATAACTGTACTGCTGACAGACCTATTAACTCAGTGTTTTACTGTGAATTTAGGTACAAGCACTATGTTCCTTCCCAGTGCCTGTATCTGGAAAAATTTTCTTGATCCCTTTCATCATCAATTTTTTCCGTTGTTGCCGTCATCCTAGTTCATTCATTTATACTGCAGTGCTTGACACCTGCCTTAGTCAGTGAAGGAAAAGTATATGGAAGCAGACATGGTTATCCAGGAAGAAAATTTGATTATTGCTTATCTCAGGTCTTTCTGGCTGCTGTTCTTGCTTTAAGCTATTTCACATGGCCAGATGTGACTTGTGCTAACTTTCAGTCTCAGTTCAGAGTGGTTGTGCTTCTGTCCCTAACCAACTGAAGCATGACATATTTTTGTAGCACAAGAAGTGGATATATGAAATATTATTTCATTCTTCATGGAAACATAAAATAGTTTGATTTGGAAGGGGCTTTAAGAGGTTATCTAGATCAAACGTCTTACAATGAGCAGGGTCATCTTCAGCTGGATCAGGTTGCTCAGAGCAATGTCCACTCTAGCTTTGAATCCAGGGATAGAACATCTACCACCTCTCTGGGCAACTTGTTCTAGTGTTCTGCTACCCTCATTGTAAAAAAAAATTATCCTTAATAACTAGTCTAAATCTACCTTTTTTTAGTTTTAAAACCATTACTACTTGTCCTATTGCAATATGCCCTGCTAAAAGCCGTGCTCCTGGCTTTCCTGTAAGGCCCCTTTGAGTACCGAAAAGCCACAATAAGGCCTCCCTGGGGTCTTCAGGTTTAACAACCCCAACTCGCTCAGTCTTTCTTCAGAGTGATGGAACATCTCTCCTATGATGAGTTTTTAGCCTTTTTCTGGATCTGCTCTAACAGTCCTTCCTGTGCTGGGGACCCCAGAGCCGGACTTGGTACTCCAGGTGCATTCTCATAAGAGCAGAGTGGGCAGAATCACCCCCCTCAATCTGCTGGCCGTACTGCTTCTGATGCAGCCCAGGATACAGTTGTCATTCTGGGCTGTCCAGCTTTTCATCTGCCAGCACTCCCAAGTCCTTTGCCACAGGGCTGCCTTCAGTCCCTTCATGCCCCAGCCTGAACTGATACTGGCGGTTGCCCTGACCTAGGTGCAGCACCTTGCACTTGGCCTTGTTGAACCCCATGATGTGCCCAGGTTGTCCAGGTGTGGATGGCATCCCATCCTCCAGGTGTGTCAGCCACACCACTTGGCTTAGAGTCACTCGCAGGTGCTGAGGGTGCACTCAATCCGTTCATCTGTTTTATTAATGAAGATATTAAATAAAACTGGTCCCAGTATGGGCCCTTTAGGAACATTACTCGTCATTGTTGTCCGTCAGGACGCTGAGCTGTTGGCCACTACCCTGTTGTTGGCCACATCCAACAATTCCTTACCCATCTAACAGTCCACCCATGGAATCCATCCCTCTTGAATTCAGAGACAAGGATGTTGTGGGGGACTGTGTCAAAAGCCGTACAGAAGTCCAGAGAGGTCACATCTATAGTCATGCCCCTGTGCAATAATGTAGTCACTCTATCATGGAAGGTCATTACGTATGTCAGGCAGGAATTTTTGCTGGTGAAACTGTGCTTCCTCAAATCACCTTCCTGTCCACTATGTGCCATAAGAAGCAATATATCTTCATTTTTTTGACCTTATTTTTCTCATTTTGTATGGTTACGAATCAAGATTAGATGAAGGTTCTGGGACAGTGGCCGTTTGTAACCACAACAATAATACGGAAATTAAAAGCTTGAGCTGCAGCATTATTGAATAAAAGGAGGTGTACATGGAAATGGAACAAGATGGTATCTTTTGTTGATGTTGCAGACCTTTTCAAGGAGGTGGCAGGCCCTACAGAAATGTGTGACCAGAGGCAGCTGGGCCTTCTGCTTCATGATGCTATCCAGATCCCGCGACAGCTTGGGGAAGTGGCAGCCTTTGGTGGCAGCAACATTGAACCCAGCGTGCGCAGCTGCTTCCAACAGGTAAGATAAAGACCTTCACATGAAGAACTAAATAAAACCAAACTCTCTCTTTTGTTTACAGATTCACTTGTACATGCTGATGTAAAAAGAAGCAAGGAATATAAAAACATCCACTGGGTTTTGAACAGAAATTAATATGCTCCTGCAACTAAGTATGGGAAATTCATGTGGAAATGCAGCTGGGAAAGATGGTTTATGGTTTAGGAGAGGATCAAACAGATTTTGTTTAGCCAAAAGAATATATAAATCTTCATGATTTTGACAGTGTTTGTGGCTCTAAAAGCTGTTAAAAAATTTTGTACTGGCCAATTATCCTGCTTTGCATTGTTCAAAGCAGCCCGATGCTGTGAGAACAACATGCTTTTTCCAGCTGGAATAAGGCATGATCTTAACAGAACAAGAAAATGATGTTGATAGTAATTTTTGACCTTGTGCATGAGGAAATTATTTAGCATTATGTTACTGACAAAAAAGGCCTTGCAGTTGCATGAAACTTCAAGCATAGTATTTTTTATATTGCAAGCAGAACATGGAATAAAGCTCTTGCAGCCTGCTGTGAAGCTCCACACTACATGCAGGGGGTTAATGAGGCTGCAAGGAATGTCTGTCTGTTTAAAGAAGATGAGAATTAAAAACAGAATGTTGTAATGGACCACAACTAACTCAGACTTTTTCAAAGATGCCTAAGGCTCCAAATGTTAGGTAGTGATAGCCATTCTGCTTCAGTGCATTATTTTTATGAAAGCAGCTGATTTGAGCATTGTCAGAAATTTTACATGGATTAAAAATACACCACAGCTTATATAAAATTACTGACTTGGATATTTCTCATTTTATTGAATTGAACATTAAAGATTTTAGTGAACTTTCAGAGGATTTTCTTTTGTTATTCTTTCATAGAGATTTCTACATTTTTGTCCAGTTCTTTAAAAAATGCAACTGTGCTGACTTTTTTCCCAAACTATTAGATTCCTTTCTGGATTCAGGTGATTAGGATTGGAAGAGTGTTTGTCCTAACCATGAATAATTGGATAAATACTTACAGAAGTTCGTTTCACCAATTAACCATGTAAAGCTTCCCCTGATGTCTTAACATTGCCGCTTCAGACAATAAAGGATGATGCTTGAATTATCTACCACTGGCCTTGAGTGGTTTGAGTCATATTGAAATAAATTTTTCATTTATCATTCCCAAAGGGACCCTTTATGTCCCTCAAATATCTACCCCATCTCCCATGCTATTTAGCTGTGGGTGGGGGGTACTAGCAAGATACTGTTTAAATACTTGATGTATTATTACAATTATATTGATAATGAGGTTACAATCCCTCAACTCACAGGAGTAGTTCAAGTTTAGTCCCTGGTTGGGAGAGCATACAGAAAATATGCAGCTGCATGTCAGTTATCTCAGCCCAGTGAAAGCAAGGATTTTGTTGGTGAGGAAGAAACACTTTTGTTTCCATGCTTCTCCCTCTTGTTGCCAAAAATGAACTTGGACCATGAATAGGTTAAGAAGCTTTCCATCATGTGTTACCATTTAAGAATAACTTTCATTTTAAGCTTTATTTTATTGCTTCTATTGAGCTCAGAAATATTGAGCTCTGTTGTTATTGCTGACAAAGTTGATGAATACAATACCTTTGTAACTAAGCTCCTCTTAAAGAAAATGTGGAAGTGTGTTTACTTGCTTCTTAAAACAATCATGTTAATACATTAGCTCGAATATATTTTTGCAGTGACTGGCTATTAATGCCAGATTCCTTTCTTGTTCTTTGCCTGTTTGTTTGTTTATTGTGTGTGCGTGTTATATTTAATGAGCTAACTAGAAAGAACATCATGGGCTCAGAACACAATAAAAAATTGGCGAGTCTTGGGGCAATCAGTACACACATGCAAACACTACTGACTTTTAGTATTTTGTCATCAATCTTAACTCAGAAGATAACCATGTCTTCAATATGTCTGAATTGCAGAGTGTGCTCACTTACTTTTCGAGTCAGTTCAGTTGAAAGACAGCTTTACTTTACAGTCTGTTACTTCTGTACTATGTCCTCCATCTTTCTTACCATCTGTCCACTCTATCACAGCTGTTTAGTCTTCTAAAGTCTTAATGACTTAACTTATTTTCTTTATTTTAATTTTCATTGAGGTTATTTCTTTTATCCTGTAAATTGTTTTGGATTAAACTGTCATGGAAAGAATTCATGCAGGGTTGTTGGGGTCTTTTTTCCATAGATTTTCTAAGGAAAATCTAGTCTGTTGTTTTGTTGTTGTCTTTCTTAATTTGGATGTGGGTTTTTCTCTCCACAGAACCACAATAAGCCAGAAATAACTGTAAAGCAGTTCATAGATTGGATGCGCTTAGAACCACAGTCAATGGTGTGGTTACCTGTTCTGCACCGTGTGGCAGCTGCAGAAACAGCAAAACATCAGGCCAAGTGCAACATCTGTAAGGAGTGTCCAATTGTTGGATTTAGGTAAGAGGAAAGGTGTTGGGTACAATATTTCTCTGAAAATATCCACATTTTTAAGCTTTCCAACAAGTGAATTTTTTTTCCTGTCTGTTTTTCCTCTGTTTTCCTTCTTTAAGAGGGGATCTGTCACTCATGGTGAGGCCACAGTGTGGCCTGAGCCAGTGCAGTTCTGGCTCGTGCAGTGCCACTGTTGGACACCCAGTGGTCCTGTGCCTGACAGAGGCGCAGGGTGGGCTGTCATCAGATGGTTTTGGATTGGTGGATTCAAGAGACAGCAACTGAAGTATAAATGCACCCCATGTGTTCTGTAAGCACAAGATCAAAAGGAGTTGATCAGAAAAAAAAAAACCATCGACCGTCTGTCTGCTCTCCTGCGTAAGGCTTGGGAAACTCACTTATGCCAGGCAGTATAAAACAGCCTTCAACATCAATCTTTCCTTGCTTAAAACAAACACTGATATGTTGCTGTGATGAGACTTGCAAAGTCCCTATGTCCCTGTACATAACCTAACTTTTCTCTTTTCAAAGAAAATGTTACATGGGGAATATTCTCCATGTTATTCTCCTAAGCTGTAGTTGGTACCCTTAGTAAGTAATGCTATGACTAACATGCATTTGTAAATTGATTGCTCCAGTGTATAAAGTGATGCGAACCTCATCTCCAAAATCTGCATTAGAGGCCAGAGGTGAGCATAACTGGCTTTTTGCTCTTCTGTGGTCATGGAGTCTAATGTATTATCTAGGAAAAATTTAAAGCAGTCAATCATGTAAACACTTCTAAGATTTTTCTTTAGGTATCTAGGTAGATGAGGAATTTTTGTTCATCCTTTTAGAGGATAATGATGTGAATCTTGAGGTCAGATTCATCTTGCCTAGTTTTAGGAATGCTGGCTTTAGTCAATCTAATGGGATTGAGCTAGCAACCTTCTTTTTCTTTTTTTATTATAAATATAGGTATGTGATTATTTGCAAAAGTAATAATCTGATCAAACTCTGTTGCCTGTCTTAAAAGGAGATGACATTTTCTAAGTGTTCCAGTCTTTGTTATTGTTAGAGGAAGCATAAGGTGACAAAGCTCTGGCGCAGCTGTGTTATAGTTGTCTAAGTTGCACTATGTGTAGGAGGGCAGAGAGATGGAAAAGACGACAAAGACCCATTTAGAATGGGTCATTCTAAATAATTCCTACAATGAAGCTAGAGATCTGCAACAACAAAAGCATCTAGCATCTTAGCAGAAGGTAAATGGAGCCATTTAATGCACTGGCTCTGAGAAAAGATTATAAACAAGTTGGATCAGCATCTTTTAAAGTGAACTTTTACATTTATAGACACATATTCTCTTGCAAAACAAAACATAAAACTCAACAGGGGAAAAATGTGGGGTACTGAAAACTGCTCTCAAGAAGCAATTTAATTTAAACTTTAACTATTCAGTAGCTATTCAATTTGGTTCAGTTAGCTCATTTTAGTTTCATACAGATGATATAACCTCATCCAGTCGGAACAACCATAGCATAGAAACAGTCGGTGCAGTCTGGAACTGAACTGTTGATTTAGTCTAAATAAATAAGTAAATCATGTTCCTGGTGATTACATTTTGTACAAGGGATACTGTAGAAGTTTGTTAGCCTATTTATACATACACTCTCTTAAAAATCAACTAAAAGTAAACAAATCATTGTGTATTTTAACTGAATTTTAAATTATTCTTACAATTCATGAATTCTTGAGAATTCAATTTTCTGAAATGTGTGTTGAGTTTCTGAGCACTAAAATTATTTGCCAACCTTTAACTGTTAAGTATAAAAACTGAAATAAACCAGTCTGGTTTATAGAAGTTTTTGTTGAGATAACACATGAATAGTAAATAGAGGAAAAGAAAAACTAAAGCAATGTAGTTTAAAGTCAGTAAAAACTTTAAAATTATAAATTCTTTCCAGTCCATCAGTAAAGCTGATGCCAGTATGATTTTCTGCATCAAAGCTGTTTGGGCAGCAGGTGATTGATATATGCAGTTCCAGACTCTGTAATGCATTTCAGATGGCTCTCTATATTGAGATGGAGACAGGAACTTCTAAATACTAAGTGAGATGTGAGTGTAGGAAGGTTCTGTGGACTAAGAGGGCTGCAGGTTTGCTGTGTCCCCTGCAGCTGCTGCGGTGGCACTGCTGTCCCTGGGCCTGCAGCCGTGATGAGCGCTGCCCGTGCCACGTTCTGGTTGTGCCCACTCACACACAGTTAATCCCAACAAACTCACTGTGTCCTTGTGTTGCTGCTGCTGAAAAGCAGGTGACCCATTTCAGAGAGTAATTTGCTTTGTGAGGCTTAATTAGAAGTAAACCTCTAATCACTTTGTTTAATGTCCCCACAGGTACCGGAGCTTAAAACATTTCAACTATGATGTCTGTCAGAGCTGCTTCTTTTCTGGCCGCACAGCCAAGGGGCATAAATTGCATTATCCAATGGTGGAGTATTGCATACCTGTGAGTACCAGTTCGCTCAGTGTTTCTAATGGATAACAAACCAGATTTGAGGTCTAAATATTTTTTCATAATCTTTGTTACCTAGCCAGGATTTCTTTTACATATGTTTAATACAATTTGTCTTCCTACCTTTCTCTTTGGAAGGTATCGGGAACTTTTCAGGTTTTGCTGATTTTATGTAGGGAGTGTTTGGATTCTATAGAAATGGGCAGCAGTAACCACCTCTGAGAGAACTTAAACTTCACTACTGATTGGTGAAACAAAAGCTTGAATATTAAATGTGTAACTGCTGTTGTTGTATACTAACATATATACACACATGATAAGGGTAAAAACACGGCAGAGAAAAGGGACTTGCTTTACTATTGCTGTACCAATGGCAAAGAGTATTTAATATTCTAGTAATGCACATTAATATTTTTAGGGGGCTATGTTTTTGGGTCCGGCATTTTCTTGCTTTGTGAAAATGTGGCTAGAAATAGATTGTGTTTCATTCTGTTGTGTAATTGCTGTTTACTGGGATATATCAAAGTTGATGTGTAGCTGAAAAAAACCCCAAAACCCAGAATTAATAGTTTCTAACCAGAAATGGTGTGAGATGTTTACCAGCAGTACCTAACAAAAATTAATTTTATAACACTGTATTTTCCTAATGATGTTTCAAACACAATTTTTTTAGGAGATTCCTAGGAGTCTTTCTTTACTGAAGGAGTGGCTGGGTTGCTACACACAAATACCACTCGTGCTTTTTTATCAGATAGCTGTTTGTGGTCAAGAATTTTACCTTAGAAATAAATTAATAGGATAATTTGTATGTGCTCTACACACAGTGGTGAAAGGTCTGCATGCTTAGAAAAATTCAGACCAGAAAGTAACTAGAGCTGATTCAACAGTGGCAATCTTCAATAGTGTGTTCTTCTAGTAGCAAAAATTCTTTGAGTTATTTATCTCTTTTGATGTAGTTGTTGGACTTACTACCTGTGTTTTCCCTCTCTTTTTTTGTCTGGCGTGTCTTCTGTAATGGAATTCAAATTCTATAAAGTAGTGGTTTTACTTCATTGTGGTCAGAAAATAAAAATGAGTAATGTTAAGGTATCTTCATTAATTCTATAACCAAATGTTAATATTTTATTGATAAATCTGCATGCCAGGGAATACTCTGAAGAACATTTTTAAAGTAGATTTGTTGGGTTTTTTTCATCTAGTTTTAATGTTTGTTATATTTTATTACATGCTATTCTAACCTCAGGATTTGGAAGTCTATGATTAAACATCATTAAAAATTAACTTTTTTTTTTCTGCTTATAAAACTCATCTTTAGTGGAACAGAAATACTCTTTTTTATTGTCTATAATATGCAGGAAATTCAGAAATTGAGGTGTAAGGAGTGTTGAAACAGATTATGCTGCTGGTCTGCAGGATAAGATATCCTTCCTGTTGAGTTAGTCAAATACCGATTACATCTGATGTGGGATATTGTACTTTCCCTAGAACATTATGGTATCTTTCTCATGAATTCCAGGTTTTGTCTGAAGCAGCAGATTTGATATCTAAGATGAATTTTCAGGTCTTGTTAAACAAGTTCACATTGTGTAACTGTGAGCTATCTCATTTACAAGTGAAGGCTGACAAACTGAAAATATATTCTGGAAATGGCTGGAATCCTCTCTGTCCCAGGAAATAGGGATGGCTTACATTATAATGAAAATTTCTGTTACTGCTGCAGAAAAAAAAGTGGTTTTAAGGCAATATTAGGTGTAAAATAAGGTAGCGTAAGGCAAAAGCCCCTTCTTTCCATGAAATATAGGAGGGATGAGGTGACTCCTCTATGGGATAATAAGGGGAGTAAAATGACATTCTTGATCAGAGTGAAGGAAGGAAGGCCAGTCTAAAAAGGGGAAAAGGAAGGAACTTGAGGAAGTTTTAAGCAGAGCAGAAGAAATGGCATAGAATTCAGGTGATGCATAAAATTAGAGGTCCAGAGCGACCCCAGTTAATTTGGAAGTGGAATATGAGAGCTGGAGTTTTATTTGGGTCCTGATACTCTGCTACCTCCATTTCTGTAAAAAGAAATGACCCATTATATGAACAGACCTAGATGCCTGTTGGACTTCCATAATCAGAACCCACATGCAAATTATTTTAACTAGCCTTATCCAGTCTAGGTCTGGAATAAAGAATTGTTTTCATGAAAAGAATCCTGTATTATTTATTCTTGCTATTTTTAATAATGCTCTGTGGTTGGTATACTAATTTGTTGCTAAACCTCTCTACATATTGAGCTCATTAAATGCAATACAGTAGTCAAGAATTGCAAAATTTTTGCAGTTAGTAGAATATCTTATATTTTTAAGTGGAATAATGCTTGAAAAATAGAATGGACCTGGGTCTGTGAAATAAAATAAAAGCACCAAAGACCACTGAATTGTTCCTTAGAATCCATTATATTACAGTACAAATAGCTTGAACAGGAAGGGTGCATCTGGTCTGCCTTTTCAACTAAATTCAAAGGCTGTTGATGTTAACATGGTGCTTTCTTTGCCAGTGTTGAAAAGCAGAGTACAAATGCATGTACTCACCAAACTGCATTAATAAAATCTAGCTTCACTTTCTTACTGCTATTAATACATTTTTATCAAGAATACTAGCAATAAATAGGTAAAAAAATGCTTCCATTACTTAAGCTGACATTTAGAACTAGAGCTTAGTCACAGATGGATGGAAGACCATTTAATTGTCTTCAGGTGAATGGTTCAGTGTAGGGTATAAAGGGATTTCTCAGAAGCACAGTAAGTTCTTTTCAAATTTAAAATAATTTGGAGGATGGGTTAAGGAATATGTTCTCCATTGTAATGACTTTTGTGATATTTGCTTTAGGTAAGAATTGCTTCATAATTTCAGATTAGGACCATTTACTCCTCATAGTTATATGTAGTTACTGCATTCTAATCTGTAATGCCATTTTGCATTTGTCCTAGCTTGCAATTTAGTTTTCTTGATGCTGTGGGCAAAACAAAAATCATTTTAATAACTTCAGTTATTTCTCTTCTTTCATCCAGGATTTAGAGATAGGTGTGAGAAGCATCTGAAAACATAATTCTCTCTTAGGTAGTAGAAATGCAAAATTATTCTCATTTATTTTTCACCTTTACATAATCTTTGTCAGAAAAGATGGGGAAATAAGTTTCTTAATGTAAAATTTTACACGGATGTGTAAAAATATTGTTAGATTTTCCTAGCATCTAATTTGAGAGTAGTCCTACATAACTACCCACACAGTTTATTTTTGGATTTTTTTGAATTGGAAATCCTCTCAGTAGTGGCACTTGTGTTATATTAATGTGGTTGTGCTTAATGACAGCATACTTTAGGGAGGTTCACATTTCTTCTGGGAATCAGTTTCTCTGTGTGTATTAAAACAGCTAATTGGTTTTGTGTTAGCTATAATAAATGTAATTAAGAGAATGATGACTTAGGTGTAGACTAGTCCTTTTACATAGCTAGATGCAGTGAAAGGAATAAGAATGTGGGCTTCCATTTGAAAAAGAGATTACTGAGAAATAAATAAAATTAAATATATATGCATTATAGGTATTCTATATTATTTATTAATTTTCACATATTTATTGCAATTTTTGTAATATATGTTATGTAATTTAGAGCTCTACAATTAGTTTATTGCAATCTTGCTATTACTCTTTTAGCAATGAATACTTGTTCTATTTCCAATATACTGAAAGCAGACACCAACTGGGTTTTTAAGATATGTATAGAAAATGTATTTCACCATGCTCATTTTTTTTTCCACTGCTTTCCTGGTTTCTTAAATTTTTATTGGATTACAAATAATTGTATCTTTTTTTGTTGCTGATAACTCTGTTTGTGCCTGGCTGGTGTGTTGAAGAGCACTGATACCAGTTTGTCAATGATGTTTTGTTATGATGTTTTTTTAGTTGGGTATGGCAGCCATGGATATAAAGTATTTCTTCCTAAACTTTGTCTTGCTCTAAGAACTGAGGTTTTAAATTCAGTTTGAAGGCATGGTCTTTGGAATGAATTTTCAGTGTAGGAAAGTATTTTTTCTTTGCTTTTGAAGTAGGTCTGAAGCAATGGTGCTATTTGTACTATTGATTTGTGTGGAAATAGCCAAGATGTCATGATGTAAGCAAGTGTACAAGGTACCTGCTAGTTTTAATTTAGAAGATAGATTCTACACAACAGTTCCTGGCTATTCTTTTTTTAAAGGAAAGTGTTATAGTACATCTCCCTTGGCATGATTTTGGATTGGGTTGTATTTTGTGGTTATATGCCCAAAAGGAAAAAAAAAAAGCCATTTTTCAGAATTGCACCTTAATTGTATGTGAGTTAAAATAGTTCTTTCAAATCTGCTCAAATTTCACTGGTTAGTTTTTGCAATGCTCAGTCAGTACACAGTCATATAAGTCGTCTTTCTGAGAATCAGGTTGTCACACCAAATAAAGAATACACCAGAGGAAAAATTTTGGCAGCTCAGTAGACATTTATTTCTACAATGTGTGGGTATTAAAATTTTCATTCCTTGGCCTTGGGGCAGAGTTCCATCTGTTGGAGTTGCTGTTGCATGAGAGTGAGCAGCCCTTTGCATGGCCTCATGTTCCTTCTTTGGATGGTGCAGTGGTTGGAGAATGATTTTGTGAACCCTCCCTGGATTCACTTTTTTTATTAAAATTCAGGGGTTCAAACAGCCCTTGGTCACAAATTTACTCTGTTGTCTACCTTTTAAAGCCACATGCGAAAAGCTCCTATCAACACCAGTTTGTTTTACTCTTTTTATTGCTCATCTGAAATGCATTACTGAGTTTGTAACTGCATATATTATACATACATTAAAATATATAGATGAATGCAGAAATATTTTTAGGTTTTGGCAGCAGAGAATAGTTTGCCTGACCTGCCTTTAGGCCACTTGGTAGTACTTCAGGAAAAAGATGACAAAACTGAAGTCTTCCTGTCTATTTTTCACATGGTTGTCCATCGGCTTTGGCATCCTTTGATGCTAACAGGCTTCTCCCAAAGCAGAGGGTACAGGAATACAATTTGTAGTTTGTTACAGAGTCTGGACTGAAAGTCTGTAAAAGCTGTTGCAAAAATTCAGGTAATTCTGGAGGTGAATGGCCGTGTTTTCTTTACTGCAGTTGCAAGAGAAAATTCTCAGTAGTACCAGCTGGAAGGGGATGTTCTGTTGAAATACTCAGCCCAGTCTGAGCACATACACTTTAAAGGCAGACTGTATACCATTGTTTCTTTCTGCAAATGTCTTTATTGCCATTTTTGCCTTGTATTTTATGCCTGTATGTATCCCTGCTTTTGTAGCAAAAGTTAGTTGAATAGTATTACCAAAGTAGTGCTGCCATTATTACTGTGATTATCACCAGTTAAAGGGATTTTTAAAAGCAGTTGAATAAATTTTAATCTTGTTCTCAGGATAGGGTGGTGGGCAGGAAGGGAGAAGAGAGGAAAGGGGCTATGCAGTTACCAGTCTTGGAAGAGGTTGCATCAGTTAAAAAGCTTCTGGGAGGGACAGGAATGTTGATTGTAACTTGTAAATTTAGACTTGTAGAATCTTGTGGCTAATTTATGTCCTAATCTTACTCTGTGGTAGTAAGGAGACCACTGAATCAGTCTGAGTTTGTTATTCAGGCACTAATTGTTCTTATCAGGCCTGTCTGTGCTTTTGAACAGTGCCTGTACACTGGCCACTGCTTCATCTGTGAACTTTTTTGACTCTGGAATATTACAGGTAGTGGCAGAATCCTATAGGAAGAGATTTGGTTACTGGAGAAAGTGCTTATGAAAATCTAACAGAAAATAGGTTAGCACATACCATTTCCATCTTGTGATAAAGTTTTCCATTGTAGCTCTAGAATGGGAAGTAGTGAGGGCTATATCTTACCAATTGATTTTTTCCCTTTTAAATTTTTTTTCTCAAAAATTAAATTTTTTTGTTTTTAAGACTGCATATAAATGTTTAGCTTAAGACTTGAACCTGTGTCAATTTTTTTGTAATTCATAAAATAATTGGTAGATGCATTTATTGCTGGAATTTGAAGCCTCGCTATTATTTTCCAGTAGAAGAGAATTTTTGGTGCCTTAACATTATTGTTGTACCATATCTCAGGACACTAAAAAGGCAATTTTAACATAACTGAAGTTTTAAAGTTCTTCCTTGTAGTCTTTTTCAGGACAGCACCAGCAGTATTAATCAATAATGTTGACATTAAATCAGCACTATGTTGATTTTTTTTTTAATTTTTTTTTTTTAAGACAACATCTGGAGAAGATGTACGAGACTTCACGAAGGTGCTGAAGAATAAATTCCGGTCCAAGAAGTATTTTGCAAAGCATCCCCGGCTTGGCTACTTACCGGTGCAAACAGTGTTGGAGGGTGACAACCTGGAGACGTAAGCTTGGTTTACAAGAGCAGTGGCTCCTGGGGTCACTGGCCTGTTCCATCAGAAACAAAAAGCTGAAACTCAAAAGATAGCCAACAACAATTGCAGAGCCTTGTGCTATATTATTCTGTGCTGTTTCACATTATTTGCAGATCTTCTCTATTATTTTTAAAGTAACGTATTTTATGTTTAGATTTTTATTGGCATTGTATTATAAAGCCAGGGACATTACAATGTCCATGGTAATGGACAAAGCAGGTAATTTGGCCGGGGCTGAATAGCTGTTTTACAAAGAATACTTTTGAGGAGACTGGGTTTTTGGAACTGCACTGCTTATTTTATTACGTCAAAATTCCTGGAATTAGAAATTTCTGAGTTACTTAGGGTCCTACAGGCTTCAGAAATATTGGTGGCCTAATCAGAGAGAGCACTCTCAGTGTCTCCATGGCATTATTTATGGCGCTGACAGAAGTGCTCCACTTTATTTACTCACTTGGCAGTTGTCAGCAAAAGACACTCTTACAAGAGCAAAAATTAAGATGTGTTGACAGGGTGCTAGAATTAGTTTCATGGCTTGACTGTCCCTCACATCCTGGAGTCTGTGGCACTGCTGCGCTGTCTGAGCACAACATAGCAGCAGCCCATGCGAGGCTTCGGCAAAGACGCTCTGCATCCACGCAGCAGCTCATTTCCAGTGCCCACAGTCTGAGGGCTTTCATGACTGTAGGGCTGTGCCTTTCATTTGCAATAAGTAAACAAAACTTTCTCATTAGCAGTTTAAGAGACAGGAGGAAGTAATCTAAAAGCTGTCTGATTGATGGCCTGGCTTCTAAGGAAGCAATGAACATTCAAATGTTATCCACCAGGGCAGTCTTCAGCTACCACCAACACAGGAAAGCAAAGCTGCTTTAATGTGGTGGAAGTTTGCCAATGCTGCCAGAAATTGGAATGATAAAACTATAATCACAGGTCAGAATAAAATTCTGTTGGTCCAGTCATGTGGGAAATACGCAGATAAATTGTCAGCACCATGCTGAGAAAACTCTTGGTATTGCTTCTCTGCCCTGCAGGTGGCAAAACTCAGTAATACATTCCTGCAAATAAAAAAAAAAAAATTAAAGAAAATAAAAACTCTTATAGTTATTCAAGTGTGAGAATGTAATACAATATGTACTGACCTCATTATTTTCATGCCTAAGGAAAAGAAGCATTGATAACTGTGACTTATGGGGGAGGTTTATTGGTGGGGTTTTGCACCCCACTTTTTTTTAATACATTATATTGTTTGCTTTAAAATGAAAGTTCCAGTACTTGAGCAGAGTTTAAATGAATTGATTATGGTTTATGAACTGCAGTTCAATCAATAACATGATTTGGATTTTTCTTTAGATTGATTTTTATGTAACAAAATTAAGTAAGTAGGTCAGTCTTCTGCCTCTCCATGACAAGTGGCAGTATTTGTTGCTGTCACTTTTCTACATCAATTGTTACTTGTTCAGGGTGGGTTGCTGTTTAAAGTATTTTGTGTTTCTCCAGCTTTCTCTTGCTTAAATAGTACTTAAGTTTTTGTTTCATAGTTTAATTCTTTCTCTCTCTCTTTTTTCTTCTTTTTTTTTGTGTCTTCCTTACAGTCCTATCACTCTCATCAGTATGTGGCCAGAGCAATATGAGTGAGTATGCAGAAGCCCTTTATGTGGAAAGCCTCATTTGCCAGTTGATTTCTTTCAGCTCAGTTGCAGCAAATCTGATGTCCCTGAATGGGACTATAGGGCACGGCTGACCCAAAGCAATAAAGCCCTTGGAAATGTAGTGCATGTATTTATTTGTCATCAGTCTAACTTGATTTAAAAATAAGGTTGTCTATATCATGAATTGCTTTAGACACCACTAATTTTTTTTATTATTATTTTTAAACTAGTCCTTCCCAGTCTCCACAGCTGTTTCATGATGACACACACTCCAGGATAGAACAGTATGCTACTAGGTAAGAGAGACATGGTTTCTCACTAGGCTGTTGCATTTTGTGATTGATTCTTGCAGTTTTTAATGCACACTACTGGTTAGATATTATTTTTTTAAAAGATATCTTTCTCTGTGCTTACAAGATTTGCTTCTTAAATCATTAGGTTCTTATTATGATCATATTAAAAGTAAAATATATGTGTTAAATCTATCATCTCTCATACAGAATGGAAGCTGCTGCAAAGTTGTGTTATTTCTCAAGTGTGTCATTATTGGTTTCTTTCTTAATTTTTAACCTTTGAAATAAACAGAACTTGTTCTATATATAGGTTTTCCCAGGAGGATATTAGAGCCAGGGTTTTGTTTTCTTTTGTGATAGGCTGACACTGCATTACTGTTGGCTTTTAGCAGAATAGGTTGTAATTACAGATGTTTTTTGTTGTGGCTTTTGTGGGGTCACCCTAGTCCTGATATGATAAAATGTCTGTTATGCCAAGTCCATCTCAATGTCTGTGTTTTAACTCCCTTCTGTACATTCAGAGCTGGTGATCACAGAATCATTAAGGCAGGAACAGACCTCTAAAATCATCAAGCCCAGCCATTAACTCAGCATGACTGTGTTCACCACTAAACCGTGTCCCCAAGTGCCTCTCCCATGTGCCTTTTGAACTTCCAGGGAAGGTGGTTCCAACTCTTCCTTGGGCAGCCTATTCCAATACCAGACCAGCTTTTCACAGAAGAAACTTTTTGTAATATCTAACCTAAACCTCCCCTGGCACCACTCGAGGCCATTTCCTCTCATCTGGAGTTAAGGGTGTGATGATGGGGAAATATTAACCAGAGACACCCTCTCAAAAATAACTACCATGGGAACTGACTAGGTTTTTCTTTGGGTGGTTTTGTTCTTGTATCTGATCTCCACAACTGAAAAGCAATTTTAACTTTTTCATTTCTTTGAATAAAAATTCAGAGTGCGTATTTAAATTAATAGCATTCTAATTCATGGGCAACTTAAAATTCTTCAGACCAGTTTTTTTAAAATGCCTAGGATATGCAGCAAGAGAAAATAGGGCAAGAAACAAAGCTGAAGGGCTACCCACAGTCAGCCTATTTTTTTTTTGTCCCCCAGCAGCAAATATTTTCATGCTTCATTAGTAGTATAGCACAATGACATACAAAGTTATGACAGAGCTTTTGGTTATTTGAAACATGTCATTCATATTAACCACCCAACATTTCTTTGAATTTATAACTTAGGCCATGTTGTAATCAATTAAAACCCCTGAACCAGACAAATTTCTCTAGAGAGATGGAAGAATTTTCTGTCTACCTGTGTCCTCTTTTCAGCCTGTGGTGCCACAATGCTGTGGCTTTTGGGCCCAGATGAAGCTCAAAATCTGGACTGTCATTAAGGATCAGTGGAGATACTACGTGCAATAACTGCTTTCCCTCTCCTCCCCCTCACCTCTTACCAGTTCTGCTTAGGATGAGATTAGCTGAAGATGGACTATGCAGTTCTGAATTATCATTCAGGATACAAGCCTAAATCTGTTCCTGTTATGTGCCAACATTGCTTAGCAAAATTGACAATTTACTACTAATTGCCTCATAGGGAATCTGTCTAAAACTACTCAGGATTATTTTTCTTCTAGTAATAAAATCTAGAAAAAGAAGATATAATTCTGTGTCTTTCATATAATTTTTATTGTGTCCTTTCTAGTTGAATCTGTTATGTATATGTTACATATAAAATAGTAAATATTTTTTATTGTCCTAGTCTTTTGAGCTAAGCATCTTTAAAGAAATATTATCAGGGCTTCCCTAATAAGACAGTGCCCAGCAGAAACAGTATATTATGGCTTAAAGCCTTCACTGTCACTGGTTGGAGAACATTCAACTCCCACTTTTCTGTTCACAAAATCCCATTCCTGGAACAAGGTATCATCTTCCTGTTCTTGTACTGTGTCACCTCTGAGTTGCTTTTAATTTCCTTCCTCAGCTTAGAGTTTCTATCATACCCTGAAGGCTTTTTGCTATCCTAGGGTCCCTTCCCTGTCTCTCTGTGCTCCCTGCTTAGGGCCATCTGCTGGTTCCATATAGTATCCCAAGCAAATCCTCATTACTGATGGGAATCCTAAATGTGACAATATCAGTGTCATCTGCATTTGTGAGTTGAAATATTTGTTACTCACTAAGGGATCCAGGGCAGGCCCTTCTCTCTTGAAAGTAATGGGGATTGTACTACTTCCCTACATGACAAAGGGATTGTGAAGATTAATTTCTAGAATTATGTTTCATCAAAAGATTTAAATATGCTGAGCTTAGCAGCTTTATAAAGGTGACTTGTAAGCATGTTGCTCACTGTGAACTAGATTTGTTTGAGATGTCCTAAAGCAGAGATGATCTGATTTGTCCTGAGTCACTTCAGAGATTCTCTTCCCTTCAGGGGAGATGTGGGAGCACAATGTCCCAGTCCAGCCAAGGTGGAAAAGGCAGTCAAGTTGACATTCAGTGTATGCCTTCATTTATGCCTTGTCTTTGACCTCAGGAGTAGTAACAAATGTAGAGAAGGGCAAATTTGCTCCATTCTAAAAGAAGTCACCAGAGTTCCCTTTCTTTACAGCCTTGCATATTCCTTTCAAAAGGAAGTTTGAAGATGTCTATAGTAATGCACAATGCACTTGCAAAAATATAGGTGAAATTAAGATATCTTTATAGTAAAGGAAATAGCCCTGTTTGGTACAGTTGAATATATGTGTAGAGCATTAAGTGTTCCTAAATTTTTATGTACATCTCTTGTGTACATAAGGTACATCTTTCCTGGATACCTGAACAGATAGAAAGTTTCTGCTTTGATTTTAAATAACTATGTGACCTTGTACATACAGTCTAATAATCTGGTCTTTTTACATTAATTGCTTCCAAAATGAGGAAGTGTAGGCAATGATTCCCTGCAATTATAGTGCTTTTTGTGGTGTTGCACAGGACTTGTCTGTCCACAGTGTGGTATTATTTGCCGAGTATAATTTCAAATGTTTCATGTTCTATATTTAAAAAGGATTCATCCTCTTTTGTTAGTCCAGCTTTAGAAAATTCAAAAAGAAAACCATCTGTGAAAACATCTTTTTAACTAATTTTGCCATGCGAGTTGTGGTGATGCTAATGATAATTATGATAGAGGGAGAAAATACACTTTTTGTTGCTGTTTGGCAAGTAGAATTAATTAATGATAGCACAAGTTTCTCATAAAAGTCCTCTGGATTATAGGTTTTCATCACAAAATCTAGGGAGTTTATTCCTAATCATGTATACAAAGATTGCCATATCTGAGCTGTTTCTAAGTAGAATTGATTTTCCCACTGCCACTGTTCCAATTGTGCAGCATGAGGTCTGAAAGTCGTGATCTTTGCCTTTCAGGCTTGCACAGATGGAAAGGACCAATGGCTCCTTCCTCATGGACAGCAGCTCCACCACAGGAAGCGTGTAAGTACCTCAGGCTCACTGTGCCTCTCAGGAGCTTTGGCTATAGGTTCATGCTAAAATCTTCAGCAGTTCTAACACAGGATTTAGTGCCAGTGAGAGCAACTAATATGTATGAGCCCAAGGATGCCTCTATAAGTTTAATTATTCCAAGCACCAATTGTAGAAATTGGTGATGTTCACTTGATGGTGTGTGGGAACTCTGTGTTTGTCAGCCATTCTGCTTCAAAAGTGGGCATATTTCATGTGACTTCTAAAAGCCCACAGCTCTGTGCCTTCTACTTTGTATTCCTTTTCTGCATTTATCATAGTATAAAATAAAATAATCCTTTTCTAGGCTTTTGCTAGACCCTAGACAACTTTCTTATTAAAATAAAAAATCATCTCTACTTTGAAGATTCTTCTAAGTCAGAGCAGTGTTGCTGCTTCTTGTTTATATTTCAGTTTTCTGGCTGCTCATCCATCTGTTTGTACCTGGAATTGTCCTGTGTAATAAAGATAGTCCTACATTAATTTTACCAATTTTGTCTTTTTTTTTTTTTTAATTATGTGTCATCTTTATTGTAAAAACTAATTAAAATGCATTGGTTCTATGCTTGGAAAACATAGAACCCCTTGAATTGCTGATGAATTAAATAATTCTTTTTTAATGTAGAAACAAATTTTTTAACCTCACTTTATCATCAGTTCAGTTGATTAAATCAGCATTGTAGGACTCTGCCTCTTCTAAGTTATTAACAAATACCGTCAGCCTTTTTAAAGAAGAAAACTGAAATTGTTCTTTTTCAGCTTTAGTTTAAAAATACTGAAGGTCTCAGTAGTACTTTCATTTACTGTTTTAAAATTTAATAAGGAGATTATTCTATCTGTAGGTAGTACACTATTAACAATTTACTTTGCTTAAAAGAAGCACATATGATCCCCTTTAAATGTTGCCTCTTTCCTGATTAATTAACTCTATTTACAGACCAAATAAAACTTTTTCATGTGAACTGTTTTTTATGTGTTTCTGTCATTGGCACACTCACCAGTGAGAGAAATGCAGCCAAAATATTCCCTTTTGATTTCCCTTCCACAAAAAAAGAAAAGCAAACGCACTGTCATTTGGCAGGAAAGCTGCAAACTTGAAGGCAGCTAAATACTCATACATTTGAGTTGTGTATTTTGAGATTAATGAGCCTACTCATATACAAAGACAAAACAACCATCCATCCCAGTGGTGAAAAGCAGAGTGTGTGCTTGATTTTTACTGGTAAATCAGCTGTTGATTTTAAAGCAATTTCCCTGCATTCCTTTTCCTTAGAAAAAAAATCAAGATGGAAAGCTTGTGTACCAGCAAGTGAGAGGGAACTCTGAATTTGGGTCTCAGGGGACTGTTACGCAAACAAAATATGGGCAAGAAAGTAACCCTGTACACAGTGGCACCTTCTGTTTTACTTGCAGATTACAATGCATGCTCTCATTAAGTACTGAATACTCAAAATTCTGAAGACCTGTGGTTTAAAGTTTAAACTATAGTTATAGAATCGTTTTGGTTGGAAAAGACCTTTAAGACCACTAATCCAGCTGTCCAAGTCCACCACTAAAGCATGTTCCCGAGTGCCACATCTACCTCCCTTAAATGCCTCCAGTGATGGTGACTCAAACCACTGCCCTGGGCTGCCTGTTCCAGTGCTTGACAGCCCTTCTTGTAGTTCCAGGGAACTACAGAGCTATGAAGTTTGTATCCCAGTTTGGATCAGACATTGCTGAAACATTGGGAGTTTAGGATTATAGTTCAAACTTATATTTTTAAAAGCCTCTTAACATAGAAATGGGGATGGTGTAACCATTCTTATATGGATAGAATTCAAAGGAGCAATTTAAAATGTGAATACGTGTTTTTTCAGTTCAGATGTAGAGCTCTGAGCCAAGCTGCCTTTTTTATTTTTTTACAGTATTATTTCAAACATTCAGGAAACAATTACTGATTTAGAAATCAAATTCTTTGCTTCTCATAATTGGATTTCTGCTTCATGATCTTATTTTTATCGGTCCTGAAGAGTCCTTCAGTTTAATGTGAATATAGAACAGAGGCAGTGTTGCACTTGAGTTTGAAAGTTACTTCTTTGGTCTTATCAAGTTCACAATACTTTTAACATTCTTCATGCTTCAGAGATTATGTGTAAGAAGTCATCTACATTTGAATAAGAGAACTTCTGCTGTTAGTTAAACGTAATGAGTTTATTTTCAGGAACATTTTGCAATATGGCATTTGATTAAGAAAGCACTCATCAAAGATAATTCTTGGGTTTTAACTAACCTGTTTTCTTGAATGTCATTGTGACTTTTATCTCTCTGACTAAGCCTTTCCAACACTCCCCTTTTCAAGAGATATGTGAAGTCCATTAAAAATGCTTTTTTCTTAATCAGAAAAATAGTTGTAGATAGCAAAAAAAGGTCTCTACTGTAGTATGTCCAGCTTCTTTAAAAGCATTCTAATGCTCTCATGCATGAATTTTCTGATACAAATACAGTGAACAGAAATGTTTTCCCTTCATTTCATCTTCTCCTGACATTGGAGAGTTCTAAATGTTTAGGCTAGAATGTTTTGATGAACTTTATTTGACTTTAATTCATGCAAAAGCATCTCTATCTTTAAAGCAGACTTACCTGTCCACAAATTAAGATGAGCATAAGGAGAAAATTAAGTCTTTACAATAAGGAATGATAAATAGTGTTTCTAACAGAAAACTATGCCTCACAATTTGATAAATCATTATCAAAATGTATTAGAATGAAAATAAAAATTGTTAGAGAAATAGGACAAGAGTGTAACTCTCCTATTCCTGTAAGGTATGAACTATCCTAACCAGCCCATACTGAAGTGAATTGCAGTGGGCACAATATAAATACTTTCAGAAAAAATGCAGACTTACTAGCTGTTTCTGGTTTGTGCCTTTACTAGCAGTTATCTTCATATCCACAGCATTGTTGATGCTATTTCACACTCATCTTAAGGCAGAGTTGGAACATATCTGAAATTTTATTTTTTAGGGGACCCTGCACTCAGTTTCGGAAGTAGGAACAGGTTCATTAAGTGAAGGTCATTGATACTTTTACCTGGCACTGCTACTTAATGTGGTGTAAGTCAAACTGGAGCCCCAGTATATAATAACTGAATACTGTGACATGATGTAAGGGGTTAAAAGGTATCTTGTCACAAGGAGAAACTAATTTCATGAGATGGTAAAATTAGGAGAAGACCAAGTAAATTAGATGAAGTATTTTTGAGTACCTTTTGTATCCTTATTCTAGTATGTCTCATAGCATCAATAGGTCGATGTACACTTTATTTGGACTAGAACACATGGTGCTTAGTATGAGAGCTACAGCAAAAGTTAAAATTGTCAATGAGGCAAGTTCACAAATAGCCACATCTACCTATCTTAAATCAAATTTAGCAGTTTTCTAAATCAGATAAAATAATGCACTGATAAAAATTGGTGGTCAAGAAATCTATATTTTCTTCCTACAACATAGTCAAATAAAAGAGAGGTTATATGCAGCTTTATTTGCCTCTTGCTTCCTCTATGCACAATGCATGTTTTGGAATAGATGTCTTGAAAATATATGTCCACAAAGAGAATAGGATCCTTCAAAGGTGTTTTCCCTGGGCTTCTTTGTTGGGGTGTTCTTCTCCTCTGAGATGTACTTCTTTCAAGTCTGATCTCCTGGGATGTCTTGTTTGTTGCTTTTTACTATGGTGAAATGCAGAATAGAAACTGCAGCCTCTACTGTCAAAGGACTTTGTGTACTTCTAGCTGTTCCTCAAAGCACAGGGTATTCAATAAAACAACCAGAAAAAATGAGCAATTAAATTTTACATTATGCTTTTATTTTGATTGCTGATCACCATCTCCTACCACTTCAACAGAACCATGTCCCAGATTCTCCAAATGAAAGTATTTGCCTGGCATAGAACAATGACCTTATGTTGCAGGTCATTTGAAGCCCTGTCCTGGGATTCCTGTGCTACTAATGAATCTATCCTAATTAAAGTCGTGAGGTTTGTTGGTTCAGTTTCAAGGTTGTGTTTTTTCAAACTAGTAATTTTGCAAGACAGACCAAAGGTAGAAAACATGGTGAAAATACAGTTTTGCTGCAGAAGCCTTCCTTTATCAAATGCCTGTGAGGAAAGCATGCTGTCAGTTGCAACATGGGATGCCTAAAAAAGGAGTAATCAATATTCACAGCCTCTCCAGTAGGCTTTCTGAGGCTCTGAACCAGTGGGAGAGAAGGGAAATGAATCTTTTTCTAGACTGAATAACTTTGAGACCAAAATATAAAATGAGCTGTATTTGGCTGTGTTGATCTCATCTACTGGACCACAATATAGTATGTAAGCATTTATTGTATTGTAAACTCATTGTGCAAACTCTTTTTTAAAAGCCTTTATAAGTTTCATTAAAAATTGAGGTTACAAATTCTCAGGTTTAACAACTTACAATTAATATAATAAATCCAGCTTCACAGAGCCTTATTTTTAAAAATATTCGGTTTAGGTGTTCTAAATTTTGTGTATAAACTATTTTACCATTTCAAAGCATAGATAGCAACTTTTTGATGCCTAATGAAAATAACCAGACTGAACTAGATCAAGTAAACATTTCCTGACATCATCAACACCCTTGCACAAAAGAAGGCTGTATGTGTGGTCACACAGCATCACTGAAATTCACATGTAAGCAGTGTTTTGAAGCCCAGCTGATAAAGCTGTGTTCTCTCACCTGCCTGCTTTAACTCTGGTTCTGTGCTTGCCCAAGGGGTGACATTGAGCTGCCGTCACTCTTGGCTCGCTGTGGTAATTTCAGTCCCAGGGTACTCTGCACGTTTTGCAGGGCTGTTTGAAGCCCCCAGAGGGGTTACATCACTTTGGCAAAAATTTTGTTAAAAGAAGTAGGGTATTTTTGTCAGGATGACTAAAGGGTATAGAAGTACAATGAGGTT